>NC_051178.1:136690500-136968974 GCF_013339695.2 Rhipicephalus sanguineus
CCAAACGAGACAGGAGTGCAAATCAAGTCACTGTACTTGCACAATAATTCTGAGTTAACTTATTGTAAAGCAACTTTTACGGGGAAAATAAATAAAAAGAATGTCTAGATGTAACGATGCACTTCCAGCAGTAACCCATTAGGAAAGCATGCACAGTAATCTATTGTAACGGCAACACTAACATCTATAGTTTAGCGCAGCTACAACAGTCCAGACTAGAGCTGTGCGAATAGCAAAATTTTGGGTGTGAAGTGAATTCGAATACTGAAGTGTGAGAGCGAATCGAATCGAATATTTTCCGAATATTTCTAGAATATATTTCGAATACTTCGAAGCGAAATTGCAGAAAAAAAAGTTGGAGAGGATTCCTAAGCATATTCTTATGAGATAGCAACATAAAGTGTTTCTTTTCGCTAGGTTGAAGTGCAATGTAGAGGCCGAATTGTATTTATGTACAAGATTTGGTGCAACCAAAGTGTTGCCGACAACACTTTACATGTGATAGGCAAAGATGCCATTTCCTCAGCCTCTCCTCCTCTTTCAACTTCTGTGAAAGCCTAAATGATGTGGTGGACAAGGGTGTGCTCCCTTCAAGTCCGAAGTTCCAAATCTGCCTCGTAGACATCGATATATAATATCTGAAATTTTGGATGCTAAAAAGCTTCGGCGTCCGATTTTTCGGACTTCCTGCCCAAATTTCAGGTCCAGAACAGCATTACTGAGCCCCCACCTCTGCCACATCTTTCATCTCCATGTTGGAACCAGCGTTTTCCTGAGCTAATACACTTGCGACCGTAGCGGAACTTGAAAGGTAGCTTTGCCGCAATGCGGGGTGTGATGAGGTGAAGCATATTAAAACTCTAGGGACCACTTCTAATCTGACGTTGACTGTGTCTTGGCTATGTTCGACTGTAACGGAACTTGAAAAGCAGCTTTGCCGCAATACGAGAGTGTAATGAGGTGAGGCATATTGAAAATCTGAAGGGGGCACTTTCAGTCTGACGTTGACTGTATTTGTTTTTGGGAAGTTCGAATAGTAAAATTCCAGTGTGAATCGAATCGAATAGCAAACACTATTCGAAAAATATTCGAAATTTCGAATATTCGCACACCCCTAGTCCAGACTCAACAGTGTAAATTACACGAGAGCAACTTCAAGGGGTTGTGCCAAGCATAGTGAAAATCTTTCAATACTGCAAACACAATTATGTTCCATAATGATACTTTTGAGTCTCTGGCTGAATGGAAAGAACAGTTATGCTATCAAGACAGTAAAATTTCATATGAACACCACTAAAAATTGCGACTGCAGGTACACTTGAAATTCCCGGATGCACCAACATGCGATACTAACTGGAAAGTTCAAATGATTTTCATGTGCAAGAAAGCAACTCGTGTCAAGGAAACAAGAAGCGAACATGATAGCTGCAGAGTGCAGCATGCCTGTGACTGTGCATTACAATGTGTTCAAAGATGGTGCTGAGATACCTCCCACCCCCCCCCCCCAACCCACTACGCACAAACTACAAGTTTCAGCAAGCCAAAAACCAGCCACAATGCTTACCCCCGCTGCACGATCCTGGAACTGCTCCATGACAGCACAAAAGGAAAAGCATAAATGAAACACACGTGCCCCTCATATAACACAATTACCAAACATCAGCTTATTTATTCCCTCGTTACTGGATGAAGGTCCTTTACAGTGAAATCCAATAACCCACCTCGAGAAAGACAACAGCGCTTTATGTCAGATTTTCACGATCTCATCATTCCATACTTTACAAAAACAGTGGTAACAAAGGTGTTGAAAAGTTATGGAACATTCACACTTATAGGGGCCCTGCGACGTTTTCTCGTCTGCATTCTGCAGCGCTGGAGTGTGTGTAGTGCTCAATACTGAGATGAATGCAAAAAGATTTATCCAAATTGGTGCACGGGAATGGAAGTTACTAGTCTTCAAACTTCAAACACCCAGAAGATGACACAAAAAAAAAAAAAAAAGAGTTTTCTTTTGCATTTCACTCTGCCACTGACGTCAGTGGCTGGTTCCAATCACCGTGTGCCTCTTGATAGAGGCATACCGGAAGTCTCGCCTCATGGTGGCCGTTGTGCAGCGCACCTAGCGTCGTTTTGCAATTGTTTTCAAAATTTTATAGTTAAAAACAGAAATCCTTTTATATCTGAGGAAGTATAAAGAGTGCTTTTAAAATTTTTAGTTCACAATAGTGTGGCCTAGCTGGGACCATATGAATATCACATGCGACTTGTAGCGTCAAATCAAAACGCCCGGCCAATGTCGTCACTCCGTGATAAAACGTCACTTCCGATCACAAAAATAGCCGTTGTGTGTCCCTCTCGTGCGAAACCAAAGTGGTTTCTCCGTTGAAATAAAATTATAACAGCTTTGTTTTTGGTGCTACCACTTGCGCAACGATATCGGTGCATTCCACAGTTCCAGAAGAAGTGACGAAATCAACATGCTTAATTTGTGTCGCAGGGCCCCTTCAAGGCACTGTGTGTCGACATACACTAGGCCAGTATTCTGTAGCGATGTGTGACGCCCAATTCTTTCTCAGTCTTATCATCCACTGTTCATGGCCGGCTGATGCCATTGAAAACGTGGGCAGTCATTCTGACCACGGTTGATGCGCGAAAAACACGAAAAGGCGTTAGCAATGACAAAAGCATCGGTAAAAGCACTGGCCCCCCAATTCCTTCAACCAAGTTTCCCTGCTACTGCGGTATATTTCCCCACTACCACTTATTACCATGTTGCCCTTAATGTTCCTTTCTTTCCTTTGACAGAACCAGATGGTTCCGGTGAATATCAGCTGGCCAGCAAGAATTTATAGACAGAATGCTACTTTAGCAGACTTAAGTGAACAAGCTAGTTCAGCTGTGCAGGGGGCCCGCTTCGCGTTTTCAAGAAAACACTCATTGCTGCACAAGCTGAGAAGGCAGACTTACATGGGAAGGAATGTAAACATCATAAACAGCTCCAGAGTCCAAATCCACTGCGTGAAACCCTTGGCTTGATCCGTACACCACCTGATATGAATTCAGAATAATAATATGAAGAATCCGCAATTTGAGGTATTGGGGCTCAAATATATATGCCAACAGCACACACAAAATGTAAGACTTCCGAGCCACTCGTACCCGTAGCGGGTCAAGAAAATTGTAGGACATTCAAAAAGGTGAAATTATACAGGACAAATAATGCTGAAATATCTTTTCATATTCATGAAATTGGTCTAATCTATGCCTCTTGCTCTCATACTTTTCAGTTCATGCAACAGGGATCAAAAGTTAAAAATTTTTTCAGATACAAATACAGTAGACTCTCAGTAGACGGAACTCCTGTTAAATGAACACATTCTCCTGGTCCCTTCAGGTTCCGTTTAACGAGAGTCTACTTTAACACGCGAGTCTGTCTTTTATTATTATAATTATTACTTGTGGTTCTTACTCTCTTGCTAGCCTGGGATCTTTCTTTAGATTCTCCATTTCCTTAATCTACAGAAGCCTACCAGTGGTTACATACTTGCAACAAATCTCTCTGACTCATTGCCAAAGCATTTCCTCACTCCCTCTGTCAGGCACTGGACAAGTAATAATTGTTGGGGTTTTACGTCCTAAAACCACGATATGATTATGACACGTCATAGTGGACGGCTTCGGCAATTTCGACCACCTGGGGTTCTTTAACGTGCGCTACAAAATCTAAGCTCATGAGCCTCTAGCATTTTGCCTCCATCGAAATGCTGCTGCCGCAGCCGGGATTTCATCCCACGATTTTCAGGTCAGCATTCAAGCACCATGACCACTAGATGACTGTGCCGGGTGGCACTAGACAAGTACTGCAGGCTGACAATCACTACATTCGAACAGTGAGCAGTTAATGCCCACCTTAAGGCGAATGTTTTCCTCGATAGTCATGTCCACCACCAGAGGTTTGTGGATCAGCTCGGGAAAAGACTTGAACGCCATGAACTTGTGGTATGGCTTGGGTGCCCAGGCATAGATCTCAATGCTGTCCCTCAGCGCTATCACCAGAAACTTGATGCGCTCGTACTTCACTGCAAAGGAGCAGAAACGATGACAATGCCAGTTGAGCAAATGGCCATCTCTCAAGTTACAAGCGGGCCACTTTTGAAACAGTGCTTGCATGCACCGGGCTAAAATATTTTTAAAGATGGTGTCACACTGAATAAATGGGCAGCCTTGCGTTGCCATATTACTTGAACTCAACTTCATATCAACACTATCTTCTTTTTTTTGACATTTGTGCATGCTCATATGACTTATACGAAAATGAGTAAGTTCAGATCTAGGCGACCAATGCAATTACGTTTTCATGCAAAACATTAGGTACCTGGCAGAGCGGCATGCACACTGAAAGTGCCGGCTAAATAGTTCATGCAAGAAAAATAGGACACGGTCTCTCATAACAGCCACAAGCAATCAAAAAGCAGTTTATGAGTAACTGCCCGGAAACATGTCTTAAAAGCGCATGCAGCCAAGCAGTGCGCAAGACCAAGGCAAGGCACATATAAAACAAGAAATCAGTTCCTTTGATCAAAACACATTCCAAAAAGCAGAAATGGCCAGAACTGAAAGGAAATCACAGAACGGAGCCAAGGGTTTCAAGAAATGGGATGAAAGCACTAGTTACCGTTGCCACTCCAAATTCGAAAGGTATTTTCCCACTCCTTTAGATCGTGTTGGGGAATTGACCACACCACTGCGCTCAGCGAGTCACGGGGAGGGGGGGCAGAGAAGGCCCCCGGGGAGCGAAGAGAAAGCCAGGGGGAAGCAGAAGAAAGAAGAGAAGAAAGGAAAAAAAAAAATAATTCTGTCAGAAAGCTGCTGCTCGGGCCTTGCAGAGGGGCAAACACACAAAGGAGCCACAACAGAGTGACACTGGTGTGCCCCTAGCAGTGATACATGCACGACTAAAATGGGAAGGGGCATGGGGTAATGGACGCTGGCAGTCCCCTCTGATGTACAGGTACAAAGACTATGCAGGGCAACAAGGGATGTACCACAACCACTGCCTGTGGAGGGCTTCATGCTATCACGGTGACGCCGAGAATTAGGTTGGGGGCTCGGTTGTGTTCAACGAGAATATGCGCACACCAATACTGCACGGACTACAGCCGTGCCTACACGAATGCGACAGTGTCTCATCGCATTAATGTGCCAGGCGAGGGTAAATTTACAAGTTCGAGTAGACTCGCGCAGAGCATGTAAATGCAGGTGCGTCGCATTAGGAAAGGTGTGATGGAATTGGGTGTTGTACTGCCATGCTGGTCAAACTGAGCTATGAACGCTCTTCGACACCACAACCGGTGTTGGAAACCGGTCGATGCAGATTCTGAGCCTGGTGCACTGGCACTTCCTTCATGTGACACCGTGTGGCACTACGTTCTCGGGGAAGTTGATACACTACATGTCAACAGTGTCGTGCTGGCTTTCCTAAATGCACTTGGAAATAATCTGCTATTTCCGCATTCAAGTAAACAAGGCTTAAGTTATTGAAGATCTCAAAGCAACACCTCAGCCCTGTGATAAACCCTGCAGTGGAAGGGCCCTCATTTAATCTTGACGAGTCACAGCTCCTCTACCATGAACTGAAGGTCAAGCCTGCAACCTCACTGCATGGTATTGTGTGACCCCCGGTACAAGAACAATGCAGAAATATGAGTAAACAGTTATGCCAATGTCCGAGCCTTCATAGCAAAATTGGTGCAATAAGATTTCAAAACTTTGGCACAAGCAAGTCACAATGTTTGCTGCTAGCATGTCTGCAGTGCCCCTGCTCCATCTCACCACATCATTAAATGTGGCAACAGTAAAAACACAAGTGCCAAGTTGTCCTGTCTTTGCCCTTGCTGCCCATTCCAAATTAATGCTTATCACCCGTCGTTGAACAAAATAAAGTGGCTGAATGTACATCATCAGCTTAATTCCACTCGAACCTACCGCTGAACACAACTATGAAGCTTTCGCGGAGTGGTGCGGTCAACACCCCACCTGATACAGCGGAGCCAAGTGGCAGTGGTAAAGAATTAAAAAACGGGCTTTTAATATAACATGCAACACTGCTTTCAGGGAAGGACAGCAGCCTGCCTTTCCTTTACCAAAAACTAAAAAAAAGAAAAAAGTTGACAGTTTCAAGAACATAAAGAAAGAAGAGCAGCAGCTGCAGTGAGGAAATGTACACTTCAAAAAGCTTACAGTGACAGATCTAAACCAGTAAGTAAACAGCACATATACTGCACCCTAGCACCTTCATACAATGCACAACGTGCATCAGGCACATGAGCCAACATGAAACAAAAGAACACTAAACTGCGGGCTCACCTATTTTGAAGTGAACTGCGCCATGGAGGTCCCCGACGTTTATCCAGCCATTGCGCTTTTCAACTTGCTGCAAGCAATGCAAAACGAAATGAGCACGTTCAATCTAGACTTTGTGACAATGATCAATCTGTGGAGTTCAACATTCCAAATCACACTTGGGGTAAGAGAGACTTTGTAGCGAGGGATCAATTCTGACCATTTGATGCTCACAATGTACCGAAAGAATGGTACAAGTGTTTTTGGATTCCGCCCTCGTTAGAATGCGTCTGCACGGACTGGGATCGTGTGCGTGAACTTGCGCTTGGCAGCAAAACACCACAGCCACTGAGTCTGCTACGAGGCCATCAGGAGACAGCACTACTGCTAAAGACAAATGGTGGTCCTCGCTCTAAAAGCAACAAAACTAGCAAAAGTTGTTGTCTAATAAGTTATCTGACACTATTGTCGACAGAGCTTCCAGCTTTGTACATCAATGAGCACTGGTCCCATATGTATCATGAATTAGAACAGCACGTGCGACCAAAACATGCACAAGCAGGGCCCTTTCATAAGCCTGTTGTAAAAAAGCCATAAAACAAGCTTATTATATACAGTAAAACCTCGGTGATACGATCACGGCTCGTATGAATTTCGGGGTGATACGAATCTTCCCGTGGTCCCGGCCAAGGCCCATTAGCCTGCAATGTATTGGAATACGGTTGCTGCGAACTGATTTGCACCCCGCGACGTTTGATACGAACGCACGCTAGCGCACAGGTACGAACAGGTGCTACCCGTGCTGTCGCGGAAGACCCGGCAGTCACGCGCGGGCGCGAACATGCGCGCTGCGCGACCATCCACGGTGCGTCGTTGCCTGCGAGATAATAGGCTCGAATCTTGGAGGCCTTTAGCGTTTAGGTTACAGATGAAATTGACGTTGCGCTTTTTTTTCCCCGAAGCGTTGATGCGTGCTCCCGTGCTCGAGGCAGCAGCGTCTTTGTACTGTGTTAACACGTGCCTGCCACGTCGATGCAAGCCATGTCCCCGCAATCAGACGTTCTATGAAACAAGACTGAAACTTTGGCTGCGGGTCCTTCATGAAGTCCTATTAAAGGTGGACGAAGACTCCAAGAGACGAAGCGGACGGTCTTGGTGACGAAGCTTGGCCTCTATCTATTATGTGCAAAGCGCTTCTTAAGTCACTTTCGCCGCCGTACTCTCGTGTCATGCAGAAAAGCGTAGTAAGATTAGGAAGGGACTACTAGCGGTCACGGGGCACAACACATCTGGTTAATTAATTACACACGCGCGCATGCACCGTACATTTACGAGTACAAGTATGATCGTTGACATCTAAAAACTTTACTGGCAATAATTCAGGGCTGTTCATGACGTCGCTGCGGCCCTGAGAAACATTGAATCAAAACGTATGCCAACTTTCTTTTGTTGCATACTAATTTTCCATGTTTTCTGGTGATACGAATTTCGGATGATACGAATATTTTTGGTAACCCCACGAGATTCGTATCACCGAGGTTTTACTGTATCAGATAATTCAATCTGCAGCACAATGTGCAAGTCAATGAATGATCAACAGCACCAGCTTTTTAGCTGGGTTCACATAAAGCTCTTCACTTTCTGCAGGTACAAATGTTCTGCAACAGAATTGGTCACTGTAAAGCATGAAGAACTCAACAATGCTGGCATTGTGTCGACCAACTGATTATGCGGAGATCTGGATGTAATTCCCGGTAGTCACAATGAAACATTGCACTCGCATTGTATGTATGGTAAATGAGTGTGCATGATGAGCTTACTAAAGCATGGTTCCACAAATGGCATGACTTGCAGTGCAACAACCACGAGGCAAGCTCACTTTTGCTTCCAGATTTTACGCTGTAAAGAGAACTCCCTCCAATTCGGCAAAAGGCAGACTGACCGCATCGGTGCGCAAGATCTTGCTCTTCAGCCAGGAAAGATAGTAGACGCGCACACGCTGTTTCTTGCCCGAAATGGTGACCAGGATGTTCTGGCCCTCGAGCACCTCCATCTGCTGGAAGCGCCGACGCGAAATGAGCTGGTACACCTTGCCCTGCCCACTGCGGTCCAGCAGCATCAGGCCATTCTCCGTGCCAATCAGCAGATTCACCCCTGAATTGAAGGAGTCGAGATTAGCAATGTTCTGGCCAAAAGGTTCACGTGGGCACATACTTGGCAATAAGGGCTCTTGAGGATTTCACCTTTAGCACTGCCACCTGGTTACACAAGATAAGGCAGACCCAAAACTTGTAGGCTATATGGACTTCCCGTCAACATTTTTTTGTGTGTTATATAACATCCCTTTCTTTTGTAGCAACACTGTGGCTAGGCCAATGTTGTGACATTTGCACAGTTAGCAAAAGATGTACACACACAGCTGGGACCTTGCGGCAGCTTGCAGAGAACATTACACCGTGTGTGCGTGAAAGAATCCCTGGGTTATTTCAATAAATATAAGACCACTTGTCGGCGAGAGAGCGAAAGATGTTGGACAAAACACCTAGGTCATGTAGATTAGATCTGAGCATTAAATATGTCTTACAAGGGCAGCAATGCTATTACTACTTTATATTCCCTCGGCATAAAAGGGTTTATCACTGCAGGAAATGAAAGACATAGTTCGCTTTAAACTTCATGCTGAGACCAGACATCTGACGAGAATGAGCACTGTCCTTGTTTCTTTTTTTTAAACTATAAAAGCAGTGAGCCCTCTGCACAGGTGGGACAAGAAAATTTAAGAATGTTGTTGACGTTTGTTTTGCTGGGTGCGCATTCTGTCGAGTTGACACACAAGTGAACAAGCTTATTTTCAAGCAAAGTACCACTTTGACGTCAATATTCATTCTTTTTTCGCCTCATCTCTGTCAAATGCTGTTGTGCACCATGCATTACCTTAGCACAAGAGGTGCACGGGGTGAAAGATGGGACGTACCCCAGAGAGCTGCACAGAGGATCTCCGAGTAGAAGCGCTTCTTGTACTTGCGAATCTCCGGGGTGGTGCTCACTGCCTCGTGCGAGGTGGGTGTGACGTTGACATTGACGTGGGACTCCCGCCGAGGAGATGGGGCTGGGGGGGCCCCACCCCCCGTTGTGCTGCCCCCACCCGCGCTAAAGCCAAATGTCAGGAAGGAGCGTTGCTTCTGTTGCAACTGCAACTGAGGTGGAGCCGGTGGGTTAAGAGCCTGTCGGTACTACGGGAGGTGGGAGAGGAAAAATAAAAAAGGGGAGGGGGGAAGGAGAAAAAAAAGAAGACGGGACGCACACACAGAGTGGCCAGGCCTTAGGCACACATGCAGGCAGACACCAGTGGAGAGGAATGCCATGCACACAACAGCGCGTGAAAACCCAAAACCTGCACATAGTCCAGCCACAACCAGTTAAAGAAGGCACGACAAAGGCCGACACCTCCGATGCGAGCGCAAAGCGCATGACAGCTTTTGCCGAAGTGGGCCCGTTAAAAAGAAAATGCTTGGTAAGCACTATTTGTTAGCACCAGCACAGGCATGTGAATGTCTGCACTGCAGTTCCCCTAGATCAGGGGTCGGCAACTTGTGGCCTGCGGGGCAGTATTATGCGGCCTCCGGCACGACATCAGAACACCCCGCCCCCCCTTCCCTTGCCTTGTCACTTCCTATCTGAAAGCCGACACAGCAGTTTTGACCTCAAATGTGGTTTTCGCTTGTAACCTATGTTCGTAAATTGCAACCTTGTGGCATGCGTGCTGAAAATAAATTATTTCTATTCTAGTTTTGTATATTATTGTCACTTCACCAAATTCTTTCTCCCTACCAGCAAAGCCACCCCCAACCCCCCACTTCCCGATCTGCTGTCTGGCCTGCGCTGCGTCAGCTTCATGCAACTTGGCCCTCTGCCTCAAAAGGTCGCCAACCCATCCTGTATCAAAGCTCTATTACTTTAGTTATTTACAATTCAATTTCCTAATCATACCTCAGCAACTCTTATATTCTTTCCCATTCTCCCTGTGCAAGACAGCAATAAAGTTGTCAATCTAAGATGAAAAACTACATGCGACACATTGTAATCATGACATGTATGAAAAAGCTAACCCTTATTCTACTTATTAGCTTGTGGATGAGATTGCTGCCCCTCGACTGAATTTATCAACTATGATTCAGTAATCTTATTCAAGCATTCCTGAGCTGTATCTTCATACTTAGCTAAGGGCACTCATATACGCACATGTACTCCAAAGAAGGTACATTCCTCAAGTAGCTGTTTGTTTTACAATTTACTCACAAGCATTATTCAAGAGGAGCGTCTCAAGTCCATAGACAGGCGCTGCACCTCACACTACATAGTTGAGAGGAGAGCCAATGTGTGTTGTGAATTGATCTGTAAGGTAATTGTTGCAATGCTGCATTGTCCACTGTTATCTTGGCTCTTTCATCTCAAGCATGCATCGACGATGAAAACAAGCATTACTGAGCAGCAATAGCATAACTTGTGATGCTGCAATGGTGTGTGTGACGAGCCATTTGACCATGCAGGCTGCTTCGAAAAGCTCGTGGACCGAGTTGGTTGTTGTAGATTTAGCTTCTACACTACACACTCGCAGCCATAGCAAGTGACGATGCCATTTATAGGTAGTGATGGTAGTGACGAGGTATGTGAACATGATGCCATGCTATCACAACAGTTGCACGTTATTGCCAATGTATGCAAGGCTTAAGACAGATACACATTCTTCCTCAGCCTTTTTCCTTAGCTCTCTTTCCGAGTTAATCCAAGAGGGTTTCTTTTGCTCGGTTCCCAATCCACTTAAGTTCCTCAACGAACGTGTCACATACATGGTCTTCACACACACAACGGATAAACGAAAAAAAAGCTTTCCATGTTTGCGTGCATGTTGCAATACATCACCATAATAAATTCCTTCAAACGACACCTAGCTAGCAGGGCTTTGTCACAGATGCTCTTAAAGTCGCATGAAAAAAAAAAAAGAAAATTCTCACAAGCGCTTTCATTAAACAACCATGCAAGAAAGCAGCCATGCCTTGAAGGCATTACTAGGCTTTAAAAAAATCCAGTCATTTGCGTCCAAAGCATCATGCCATCACATGTTGGTGCTATGCTACCATGGGGAGTGCTGCAACTTCATCAAACAGGGTTCACTGAAACACAGCTTTCAACAATGCTACTGCTGTCAAAGGCCCACTTCAGCCTAAACAAGACTAACACTGAAGGCAACTAGGAAAACGAGCTAAGGGCTGGAAAACATAACTCCCACAGATCAAAAGTTCCCAGAAAGTTAAAATGTGAGCACTTGTGGCCATGACACACACCTAAATAGTGGCCTGCTATTAACTAATCTACTATTTGCTATTTGCACCTCTCCCAGCAGCCACCCATAACTAAAAGAGAACTCCACCGCATGCTGGTTAAAATCCTGTTCACCAAAGCAGTTTTAATTATCACACCACATGCTTTGAACGCACATTTCCCCATTTTTACTGTAACTGTAAAATCAGGTTTAAAAAACATTCTACAGCCTCCCACTTTTCGCCAAAAAAACTTATTCACATCGACAATATACTGAACAATGAATCAATCAAGACGGAAGTCGGGAAAAAACATAACCCACGTTATCGTTTCCGTCAGACACAAAGGTGTTTGCATTTTAATATTTTGAACACAAGAAGGGTGTTATGAACTTTAAACAACATAGGAGAGCTTACTGCTGCAAGTGGCGCTACTGATGCAAATTGTGGCTGAAGTGCTTATAGTTACGCTAGAGCGTGTTCTTATAAACTGTTTCATATTCATTAATAACAAAAAAAAAAAGCTACATACCTCATCAGATGTTGACTTGTCCTGCTGGCGTTGCTGCGCGTGACGTGGCAGCAAATCGGGAAGTTCGCCACTTGACCGAGCATTGGACAGGTTTCCCGACGAACTCTGGGACAGGTCTGACCTTCCCAGTCGGTCTTCATGGTTGCCCTACACACCCCAAATGCAGAAACCCTGAACATGCAGTTGCCTGAAAATACTGCAAGGGCGCAAACATGCTCGCCTATTTTACTTAGCAAAGTGCTATGGAAGTTGTACGCAACGAGATCTTAATTTTGAACAGTACAGGAATGCATGCACTAAGTCCCATATGTATAAAATGCTGATCCACATGCACTTGCAATGCTTACTACAGCCAAGCAACTGCGTAGAATTATTGCACAGGATACCAGCGACAGCACCTTTTAGGCACCAAATACTCTCTACTATTAATCGCATCATCACACTAACATGGAAAATACATACAAAACAAAGTGAAAGACAAGTGTTATTATCAGGGAGTTGGTTCTTAGAACAAAAATTTTTGAGTAACTTCATTCAATGAGTTAAGCAGCTGAATGCCTGCTAATATATGCAATTTTGTGTGTCTTTTGAATATAGGGTATCACTGTTTAACTCATTTTATGCAAGCAGCTTTTATGCAAACTCATTTTATACAACAAAACTTCAGCTTTGCTGATTTTGCTAAATAGGGTATCCATATTGCCTGCTTGCTGGCAGAAATACAATAAAACTATCGTATCTTCTCTACTCTAAAACAGACGTTGTGTGAGTTTCAGAAAGAACACTTTTTAAGTATTTACTACCAAGCCTGAAGAACCTCCCTTAATGGCAATAAACAATCAAGCATCATACAAAGCACATGCTTTAGAGAACTTTTTGTTGGGCGATTTGGTGAATGTTCATAATTGCTTTTAAGGCGCGAGAGAACACAAACACAAGGAAAGACACGGGACAGAGCATGACTAACAACAGTTAGTGGCGCTCTGTCCCGTGTCCTTCCTTGCGTTTGTGTTCCCTCGTGCCTTAAAAGCAATTATAAAGCACATGCCTCGCTCTCAGGAAATCAGTATGACACTGCTGCGCATTGGTTGAAATGGCAGAAGACAGAGCACAATCACACCAGGTGGCTGCAGAGAGGCCATGCAGAATGAGAAAGATGATTCAGTGAAGAAGAGACTGAGCTTACTGCACAGAGAACCTTGATGAAGAAGGAGAGTGTGGTTAGTAGCCAAGAGAAAGCAATGTTAGCCAGAAAAAGAAAGTGTTAGTAGAGGAGGCAAGTGAGAAGAGAAGGAGACACACAAATGGCCGCGAATGTGGCTTGTAATACAAGCGAGCACAAAAGGCAGTCAATGTGACGGGACAAAATTACAAGGACACAAAAAATAAAACCCAGATAGTCGAGCAACTTTGGAAACTAGTATAGTACTTATGAGGACAAGTAACAATGTGCTAGTTGGCATGAGGTGCCCCTGCGATAGGTCACTCGTGTAATGTGAGCACTTTTTCTTTTTCTGAGCCACTGTACGTCATAGGAGCGATCACTGGGCCGTGTGTACAGCTCTGTTCTCCTTCGATGTTAGCACACAAGCTCACGTGCACAAAGAATCAGCCTCTGCAATGATAGCTAGTACGCAGTTTGATTTGTGGTGGGTTGAATTACAGCCGGTTGAAACTACAGGAAATGAGCCGAAACAGTGGGCCCTCCTGCATTCCCACACTGACCTTACTACTTGTCTCCTCTCGCAAGAGGGCGTTGTCACCACTTGAATTCGCAGAATCTGCTGCCTCACGTCGCGACTGTCTTTCAGCGCTGGTTGCGCCAGTGGAGGAGTTGAGCGATGACCTGATTGCTGGCGATCCGGAGTGCTTCATGAGCCACTCGGCGACCGCTGCTGGGTTGCGATCGGTGCGGTCTGGAAGTTGCTGCGAGTGCTTTCGCTCGCTGGGACGACGCGCTTCTTGCCGGCCGGTCACTTCGGCTGCTGTAGTTGCTGATGCGGACGACTCTTTCCGGCGCCCTTTGCTCTCTCGTGGCCGCTCTTTGGGTCGATGCTGCTGCTGTTGCTGGGAGTGACTGGACCGTCGCGGGTGCTCTTCGGAACGTCGGCTACCAGCGCTGGGGGCTGCTGCTGCTGCGCTGCTGGCTGCGGGCACTTTTCCGTGATCATTTTTTCCAGCAGATGACGAATGCCTCTGTTCATTGCTGCTGCTGCTGTTGCTTGGTATCTGTAAGGTTGCGCCTAGCATTCAACTCCTCTGTTTATGCATTCAGGAACTAGCTCTAGCAGTTATTACAAGGTGCTCACCAGCGATGCTACAAGGTCAAACTGAAGACCAACAGAGAGTGGGAGCAGCCTAAATAGTTCACATACATTACCATATTTGCAAAGAGGTTTATTTGCTCAATAGCACAAAATGCTAATTTAGACAAGAGGTTCAAGTCCACGTGGATCCAGTTCTGTGAAGGACGTTTTAGGTTTCAGCGGGTAGTCAGAATGAATGTGACCCCCATCGACTGTTCAGTCGCGCTATTAACTTACACAACATTTATTTAAGAAACTTCGCATTCCATTTTGGATTTATTGAAACTTACACGTGCTGCATCTGCCCTTCAGTAGCCTGCGAGCAGTGAGAGCCACGTAGCAGCGGTGCTGGTGGTGTCCAAGACCCAATTGTAATTTCCACAATACAATGTGCAGAGCAGGTAAAAAAATCGCTGGCATATGTATTATTGCGAGATCCTCACAGAGGTGATGACCTTCCAGACAGATAACACACCGCACCGAACTGTAAATAATAGACCCTCACGGAAGACTCAGCAGGGCTCCTACTTGGACATCTCAAACTAATTTTCGCTGCATTCTAAAGGATTTTTTTAAAAGATAAATTGGTAGGAAAATTACCCGAGTGTTACAGATACAAAACCAAAACTGCATCTGCGGCATTAACAGCCTAATCTGAGCTATAGCACGAACACCAATGTTATCACACGATGGCAAATGAACACAGTGAGTTACTGATGAAGCTGCGTTGCTATAATTAGGAAATCTGAAGTCTTTCTAATGAGTTACATTACATGCTGTGCTACATACAATGGAGCTGTGTCACATTTGCTTGAGAGATCCTCATTCTATTGCTGGTGATCCCTCCGTATTTGTTACATTACGCTGATGAGTGATAAAGAGCCAAGTAGAGAAAATGGCACAAATTCAGCCAACAGGTACACACGCTTCCTTGCTGCTTAATTCACTCACCAAAGTTATACGCAATGTTGCGTCGCATTATAATTGCAATGTTTCATATTTTTTGAGCAGCCCACGCATAACACTCGTGCAAATATGGTATGCTAGCAAAATTACTCATTTAGACACAGATGCCTATGCTACGCACCATGGCAGCGATAACTAGACCCCAGTGCTCTGCTAACACAATGCCTTAGTACACATTAACAGAAGTGACAAGAGGGGGAAATAACACAAAACATTTCTAGTACTTGTGCCAAGGTGCTGCACATAAGGCAGCAAAAGGGGACCAGAAATTGTAGGGGGGTAAGTGACACCAAAAGAACATGCGAGGACTTCCATGGTTAGATGCGGTCACAGCCTGTGACCAGACAAAAAGATGACGTTGGCCAAGGGCCACACAAGTGAGACAAAAGAGAAGGAAGGGCCAACCCTGCGCATCACGAGCGTGGCATCGTTGCGACCTTCCTCTTCGTCAGGTGTCGGAGGCAGAGGTCTGTTGGGGGCCTGGCACAGCGGGTCCTCTGAGGCCAGGCAGCGCAGAGTCTCCTGGCTGTAGCCGTCCGGAGGTCTGCACAAAATGAGCACACACGCATGTGATCCTAGCAGCAAGAGCAAACGCATCCACCGCAACCCATTTACAATGGGAGTGCAAGTGCCATACCACAATGCATCATCTATACCTCCTTCCTCCTTCCAAATTAAAAACAAAATGTGAGAAACTTTTCAATACCATGAATCACTCTATGCTTGAGGGTCAGTTTAATCTAACACTTTCGAGCTATGGGAGACACAGCTCACCAGCTCTGACCCGGAGGTGCAGCTAGTGCATCTGGGTCATGTCAGGCAGGTGGCAGCCACACCAGTGGAGCCCTGGACTTGGGTCCCCACCCATCCAACTCATGACCCCATACCCCAAATTCTTATCGTTAACCCTTTCAGGGCTTTTGCCGTACATGTACGGCGTCACCTAACAGGCACCAAAGGGATTTTCGTCATACATGTACGGCACAGCCTGTATGTTTAAAACGCGCACCTTTTTCAATAATTTCTCTTGCTTTGCATGTGCTGCCACACGTCGGGAATACGTGGAAATTTTTTCATGCACCAATGTCTCAGTTTTTTTCTTTTTTGCTTCCCAAAGTGGTGCGCCGGCTATCGCTTTCCCATCAGAGCGCATTCGCGGTGTGGCTGGTTTAAAACACATGCATTTTTCGATCATTTCTCTAGCTTGACATGTGCTGCCACGCTTCAGGAATACGTGGAATTTTTTTCATGCGCTGATGTATCTCTGTTGCCGTTTTTGCTTGGCAAAGTGGCACCCTCGTAGTGCGGCTGGTTTAAAATGCACGCCTTTTTCGATCCATTCTCTTGCTTGGAATGTGCTGCCACACTTCGGGAATACACGGGAATACATAGAATTTTTTTCATGCGCCAATGTCTCTCTGTTGCTTTTTTTTTTTGCTTTCTGAAGCGGCACAGCCGCTTTCACTTGCGCATCAGAACGCGCGCACACGGTGCGGCTGGTTTCGGTTTTGTATTTCGGGTGGTTATCGCTTCTTGCGCCCGCAAAGTTGATGGCTGTCTGGTTTCTAATCTCTCAAAGGGTGACTGCTTGTGACTCTCGTTTATTGCTCCCCGGGGCGCGATTACATCCATTTCCGTGAGGCGCTAAATTGCACAAACAATGCCGCCGTGGATGCGTTTCCTGTTTTGGGGAGCACGAACATTTTTCACCGGAAAAGTACTCTGGTGCACTTATTTTTATATGCCTGTGAGCTATGTTTAATACAATGCACAATTTTTATTTATAAAAGATTGTATAAGTTCTTTTTTTTTAAGATTTTGCTCGAAGTTACTACGAATAAACCATGTGTATGTAACAACAAAAATGATTTTCTTGTCACTTTACGGTCACACAAAAAATTTTTGACAGTTTTTTCCTCAAATAGAATCGTCTGAAGAATTTATTTCAGCAATAAAAAAATTACACATTTGCGGACTGCATTTCGTGAAAAAATTCGACCCTCAAAGGGCTAGAGTGCTTCTTTTTCTCCTATGCTTCAGGGCAATGTGTAATCAAATGACAATCTGGCAGCCCGAACTTTCCACACAGGTAAATGAACAAACAAGGGTTTCCGAAATGTTAATATAACTAAGCCACGTTCACTCTGCTAATCTTTGCAAGCCCCACAAGGAAACCACACGCAAACTGCATCAATGAGCTTATATCTGTAGTCGCAGTGACAGCCACGAAAGGCGTGGAATGTAATAAAGTTGAAAAAGACTCAAGGCTCTGCAATGCAATAGCCATGACTAAATGAAATGGCACATGAGAGATATTCTGTAGGAGTCCCATGAATGGACTGCCCATACCCCATTCTGAATTGCCATGGCTGTTAGCGGCAAGTTAGTCTCTCAGCACATTAACAACAAACCAACACTTGAGCTTACTCCTAACCCTTAAAATCGACATATCCCAAAGGCATTTCCCTCATTCGCATTTATTTCAGTGTTCAATGCAGCTTTGCCTTCTAGCTGTAGTGGCAGTGCAAACTCAAGACACAAACTCTGAAAGCAAAGCCCCATTCTTCGAAGCCCCAATACAGTCGAACCCGGGTATATCGAACTCGCCAAAAAACGTTTATTAGTTCGATATATGGCATAATTCAATATAGGCCCGCTATAGGATTTGATGAAAAGTACTTTATTAATATGGTGGCTCACTTGCGTGCCCTACTTTGGAACAAAATAGTCCTGGATTTTCTTATGTTTCAACGACTTCGCTGCCTGCGACAGCACGCAGCCTCCACGTTGTCCGAGTCGGGCAGCTGAGGCCGCAACCTTCCATATCCACGCAATAGTGCCGGACCAACGCAAGTGCACTAATCACCTCGGAGGATGTAGGCAACGGGCCATCGTCAATTTCTTTATTGCTGTCGCTTTGGCTCGTGGTCGGCACGACGTCTGCAACGTAGTCCTCATCTTGTAGCTGGCCCATGATGGCGATATCATCGTCTGCACTGACGAACTCGTCGAATATCGATCCGTCGATAGCACCCGGGAACTCTGCCAGCTCACTCCAAACTTCGGCGGAAAAACCTGCGGTGTCTTCAGTGCTGTCATCGTAATTTGGGGTGTCATCACCAGGCATACGGAAGCCGGCATGCCTAAAGCAGTTCTGATTGTCTCCTTCATGACATCTGCCCACGATCTACTCAGCATAGAAAGAGCTCTATGAAATCTTGTACGCGGCGGCCAACGGCAAATTCTGCCTCTTTGCACAAGCCATGACGACAGCGCGCCAAGAAAGTTCACAGAGCGCCAACAGGCAACACCAGCAGCACGGACCACGCTGAATGAGGACTCGAGGAAAAGAGGCAGCAGCAGGCACGCAAGCATAAAGAAAGAAAAAATGGCGCTCACTTGTACTGCCTCCGCGCCTCGGAGAAAGCATGACGGCCTCCGATTGGCTGTAAGCTGCGAGCAGGCCAGGATCATTTTTTTGCAGGGGGGTGTTTGCCCGTGCACAGCCGGGTCTAAACCACTTTTTCTAGGGTGGCGTCGGCAGTTTTCCCCGTCACCGCGGGGGAAAGCCAACTTGCTGGGGCACTTTTGAGGATCACGGAGTTTGATATATCGGTTGTCGTTGCTATTTTCGTTCGATGTAACAGTAACTTTTGCTATATATTCTCAATGTAAATTTACCGCATTTAGAAACTGTTCGATATACGGGATAATTTGATATAAATGGGTTCGATATAGTCGGGCTCGACTGTATTGACACAACCTTTGAGGTTGAGGCCCCTATGGTAAACTTCTCTGATGACCAAGCAGATGAAGCAAAAGACAGAGAGGGCACTTACAAGGGCCTTGGTGGGTCTGATGCCAGCAGGGTGCCATCATTCTGGATGAGCCCATCGTCCTCGTCAGAGTCTGAGCCCACCATCTCGGATGAAGCAGGCGGCCTGGGCTGGGCACCATTCAGCCTCTGAGATGGCGCCAGGCGCGCTCCGTTCGAGCCCCGTCCCCCAGCACCGCTCAGGGCAAGCTCGTTCAGCTGTTGCGCTAGCACTTCCAGCTCCTGTAAGAAAACAGGGCAGCCGCTGTCACAAAGAAGCACACGAAAAGAAGGAAAGGGAGGAAATACGGGAAGGCGCATTAGATCCAATTTACTAGTTCAATACCCTGCACAGGGTTCAGAAAAGAAAAAAGAAAAACCGAACTTGCGAAGTTTGCAATGCGGAGGACGCCTGGTTTGACCATTACTTCAACGACTGTTAGATGATGCTGCCGGTGATACATCTGCCTGCTAGGTCTGCTTTAGAGACTTAGCTGCTGTAAGAAGTATCAAATACACTGTGCTGATGTTGTGTGTTCTAGCCTTCATCCCTTGTTTCTAGTTTCTTCCTTATTTGATCGATCCACAACAGTATTGTAGGCAGCAATGAATCTGTCCACGTTTTAAAAGGTTAGAAACTGGACTCGCATAAAGAAAGCATGGTGCAAACGTAATGTGATCATACAGTGAGGAAGAGGAAGCACTTATCATGAGGATCAGACAAGCCAGTGATCAGATCGTGCAGTCGTCGACGTGTTGTGCAATCTCATACTACAAAGGCATCTCATACTCCAAAGGCAGTTTAGTATCATCCTGTGTCATCTAGCCATACGACAACATAGATGTTGCATGCATGCCACTTTACTCAAGAGCTCACAGATGATACTCTGACGCGTGTTCCCACACCTGAGAGAGTTCTTGCTGTCTAAACTGTTTTGAGATAAGGGGTGTCTATGTCGCCGTTAGATTAATGGGAATGACGCATGACAGTGTCCGTGGCTTATGGTGTGTGCTGCCGGAAGTGTTCGCTGCCGTGCTTGAGCACACACTCCATAGCCTCTACCTTGAAGGCAGCTGTGTAACATGAATACTGCCCTAGGGAGAAACAGCACCGAGACAGACAAAGCAAGGTGAAAGCGCACAACGCAGGTGGCCACCTCACTAAATGGTGATGTAGCCCCTTCAGTGCTGTTGCCTCTCACTGGGGGGCAAGTACCGGGCGCAATAATTAAGCGAAGAAAAGAAGATCAAAAATAAAGTTTTGATGACAAAATTCGGGGGTGCAATTCATTGTTTGTTTTTATTCTAATTACAACCACATTGCAAGCATAACTGCAATGAAATCCAACTCATGACTTCATCATCCCGTCATGAGATCTTTCGTTAATGAATTTTTCATAATATACTTTATCACCATTGTCTGTGCAATGAATTCCTCTTGATTAACTTCACACTGACTAGACAATTCTACTAAACTTGGCAGAATTAAGTACTTTATACCAGTCCTCTTTAGTATGCACTGCGAAAGAGTGGAACCACAGTCCCCTACCAATTGTAACCAACCATTGAACATCACCAATTTATGAAATGTTTAGCTAGTGTTGTACATTAACACTTTCACATTTTTATGTTCATAACCCACTTCCGTCTGTAATGACAATTTGACCTTGAAAGCATCTGTAGGAGTTCAGATAAGGACAGACCAAGGGGGGTCCCCGACTATTTTTTTGTTTTGCACGAAATTTTTATATGAGATGGGCAAATGTCTCTATAGAAAGAAATGAACCTTCATTCTGTAGAAATTTTCATGGATTTCTAGGGAAAAATTCGCGCTTCACAAGAGGTGGAAAAAGGCAATTCTGCAACTTTCAGATTTCAGAACTTTGGAGGCCTATCACTAAAAAATTAACGCATTGTGGACATCAGTGTTAATTTTTCGTAAATCTACACCAACAGTACTATTGGTCTACGGAAATTTAAATTTGTGTCACTGACAGTACATTTTTGAAAAATTGGCAAACTTTGAACTTGGCAAAGCGACTGCCTCTGGCTGACCCCTAATTCAAGGGTCTTTTTTCGCAGTTTTCACTAATGCGCTGAAGCTGAAAATATTTCAGTCTACGAAAGGTTTTTGCTAATTAAGCAAAATATCATGCGACTACACTCGTTATTTATTTCGTTATAAAATCCCGAAAATGCCATAATTGCAAAACTAGCGAGAATTGCAACATTTTAGGGTCGTTTTAAAAAAATAATCATCATTGATTTTTACGAAAATGATGAACTATAACCCGACCATGACTGCTAAATATTGTGCTGCAAAAATATGTTGCATTATTTTGTTTTAAGTAAGGAAATTGAGCCTATTTTAATACCCATGTATGGTCTTAACATCGATGTGTGGCGTTCTTATGATAAAATAAATTTAATAGACATATTTAGTTCATAGCTCGCATTTTTGGTTTTAATAATGACGATTGACCCAACTTGTGTCTTTTTGACTGTTTTGAGTCACAGAAAAGCTGAGCTTGAATTTTCAGAGCTCGCTTTTTTGGTTTTAATAATGACGATTGACCCAACTTGTGTCTTTTTGACTGTTTTGAGTCACAGAAAAGCTAAGCTTGAATTTTCAGAGCTCCTCTGTCTGTATCTATACTACGGCACCACGTTGAGGCAGCAGGCACGCTAGAGCGCCTACAGCAAGACCAGAGTGTAATAAAATACCAGCCGCAAGAGGCGGAAACAAAAGTACGTATCACAGCCAAGCACTCCGAGAACCTGTGACAAAGAATACATGACCATCGTGAAATGCGAGACGCACCGAGGTGCACCTGCAGCGGTCGGACCCAGACGGGAGAGTGCGTTCCCCTCACCCCTGAAAAGAAGCTTTTTGGGTGTGGACCGTATGTCAGTCTGGATAAAGAACTTGAATGAAGAAGTCGTGTTGTTTTGTACGCGTGTCAATGATACATTTTTTTCATCATTTTGTAGTTACTCTCGTGTTGTCCTCTATTATTAATAATAAGTTATTTCGTAAGTAGATAAGATAGAAATTGCGGAGTGTGTAAGAAGCCCAGTGGAAGCAGCTCTCTTCACGTAAACTATGGTGTCAAGACATCAGCTGCGACCCGGCTACTGAACTTTCGTTATTCCACTAAGAACTTCCTTGGACGCTACCTTCACCCCAAAGTGAGTGTGCCTTATACTCACTGTAACCTACTGTATGACTGAGAAACAGCACTGTGGCGCAGTTCTGATGGCAAAGTTTCCTGAGCGAAATTGCTGCGCTGACTACTTAAACAGACACAAGCAAAAGATCAGGTTTCAAAGGAATTTCCGCAGTGTCATAGACTTGGGAATTGACAATCTAAAGAAAGTGTTGGAAGCTGACACAGCTCTCAGAGTTGACACAGTGCTCAGAATTGCTTTGGGAACTTTAAAGAAGGCATTGAGCATATGGAAGAGGAATCCAGTCAGTCCAATCGGGGTTTCCAGACTACAGAGGAAGTCGACATGGAACTACGCAATAATTAGCGACGATGTTCGCCAAGACTCTGCACATGCTTGCTTGGCTCTGAGAAAAACCAAGGATCACATTGAAGATTATGCTCCAATTTACACGAAACTACCAATTGTGAGTGATGGAGTAGCTGCCCATTATAAGAACCGCTTCCAACTGCACGAATTGCAATGCAGTCAGCTTCACACAACCAAGTGGCTTTTTTCGGCAATGGGGCACGGCAAAAATGCCTGTGACGGCGTCGGTGGCGTTGTGAAACACCAAGCCACACTACGCAACCTGCGTTCCCCTTCCACCGAGGTCGTTCAGTGCGCAAGTGATTTCGTTACTATTGTAGCCAGTAAACTTAAAAAGGTTTTCTTACTGCATGTGGAGAAGAGTGAAGTGGAAGCCTTCAGAGAACTGAAGAAGGAGGAATGGAAACTTGCCAGACGGGTTCAAGGGATTCAGGCAACCCACATGCGGAAACACATCAAATCGGACCAAGGGAATTTCCTGTACATAACGCGGTGTGCAGACACAGAGTGGAAGGAGTTCTGAATCTACAGTGTGCAAAATTTGATTACCCGACTGGATATTCCTCGTTCTAGGTGACGTGAATAAACTATTTAATGCACAACATGAACGTGTGGCGCTTGAAGATTCATGAAATCCTCACCCACCATCTCAACCCATTTCGGCAAATGATAAATTCGTCGAAATATTAGGACCGCAACTGTGTTAATATTCCCATACAATGGTAATGCTCGAGCCACCTGCACATTATTGCAACCAACTCTAGTCCACAAATTTCTTTGCTTGATGGAAGAAAATCAGGGTAAGTATGAAGCTGAAGATGGTAACACGAAGGCTGTTATTATTAATAAAGTACAGAAAGATATCTTTGCAGCATTTTCATTGAGATATGGCCCTCAAGAAGTCTTAGGGCAAGTTAATAATCATTTTCGTTAAGGAAACAAACGCGAACCTCACTTTCGGGCCCCCTTTTTCTACCACCCAGCAGTGAGCAATTGGGTCTAGGCACACTAGCGCAACAATAACATTTTCCCGTACTGTTAGGGAAATACTAGTTAATTCTCTTTTGCGTTAGATACATGGTATGATGTGAACTAAAATGGCTGACGTGTAGAAAGATTTGCGCTCTGCACCACGAGCTTTCATTTGTACGCGCTCTCGCGTGCCGCCTGTCTCAATGTACTGGTAGGGATACAGACAGAGGAGCTCTGAAAATTCAAGCTCAGCTGTTCTGTGACTCAAAACGGTCAAAAAGACACAAGCTGGGTCAATCGTCATTAAAACCAAAAAAGCAAGCTACGAACTAAATATGTCTATTAAATTTATTTTATCATAACGACACACATCGATGTTAAGACCATACATGGGTATTCAAATAGGCTCAATTTCCTCAATTAAAACAAACTAATGCAACATATTTTTGCAACACAATATTTAGCAGTCATGGTCGGGTTGATGATTATTTTTTTTAAAACAACCCTAAAATGTTGCAATTTTCGCTAGTTTTGCAATTATGGCATGTTTGGGATTTTATAACTAAATAAATATCGAGTGCAGTCGCATAATTTTTGCTTAATTAGCAAAAAACCTTTCGTAGACTTGTGAGAGATATTTTCGGCTTTAGCGCATTAGAGAAAACTGTGAAAAAAGGCCCCTGAATTTGGGGTCAGCCAGAGGCTGTCGCTGAAAAATCAAAGTTTGGCAATTTTTCAAAAATGTACTGTCAGTGACACAAATTTAAATTTCCGTAGACCGATAGTACGGTAAATATGTAGTCAAATAAAAAGATTACTGGTGAAAGAATCACCCCTCTTGAATATACGGTATTCGATTCGTATTTCAAGTTATGCATTCGCAGTCAATTTGCAGTAGAAAATTTTGATATTCGCACACCCCTAATTTGTAGTAATAAATTATGTCAGCAAATGAGGCAAAGTAGCTTCTTCACATGATTTAAAGACAGAACAGAGAGATAGAAACATTTTTCTCTCCTGTCTGCATCCTTTAGTGCAAGTGACCTTTTTAACCATTCATGCAGAGATTTCCCATGACAATGCAAAGAAAAGGCAGCCAACCTCAGGCCTGCGGTTGGGGCCTCTGCTGTTTGGTGGAGGTGGCAGGGGCTGCTGGTGGGATGAGGAGCTTCCGCGGGCTCCCCCAGCCTGATGGTTGCGTGGCGGTGTAGCTGGCTTGCGCTCCTCCTCCACGGGAATTGGTGGCAATGGCTTGCTGGGCGGCGGGGGATCGGGCACCACTGCGTCATGTAGAAACATAGGCAAAACACTTACTACTGGGTGTGACTGATACTTTATGGTTCAGCATACAATACACTATCGCTAAACAGAACCTGAAGGGATCAGGAAGAGAACGTTCCGTTTAAGAGGAGTTCTGTTTACTGAGAGATGAACAGGGGTGCAGAATTCAAATACGAAATTGATCATGTTGGAGGCAGGTGTTCCATTTAAGCAGAAATTGCGAGCCTACCGTATAGGCTGAACTGGAACACATTCGCTGATCTCTGTTCTAGACATGCTGGGAACAGATGAGTACTTAGTAAAAGAAGATCAGACAATCGAAAGAGTTTGTTCAGCCAAGAAAATAAAATTTATTAGGTGGACTTAAAGGGGCCCTGCAACACTTTTTCAAGTAGCCATGGAATGGCTTCACTAAAGGAACTTATTGCCTCACGAATCGAACACCGCAAAAGTCCTTAGAATCCGTCCAGTACGAGCGGAGTTACAAAGATTTGTCGCACGCTGTAAGCTAAGCAGGGGGGGATGGTACAAAGGAAGAAGGTACAGTAAAACCTCATTAATTCGTACTTGGTTATTTCAAAATCCCGCTTAATTCGAAGGGTTTCTGCAGTCCCGTATTTTGCAATGTAAATCTGAGTGGATATTTTGAAGTGGCGGTCAGTGCCAGCCCGGTTAATTCGAAAACTCTGGGTGCCATGTGCCAATTCCCGATCCCGATTTCACCGCAACTCCGAGGAAGCGACGGCCATTAGGAGCCACAGGGCAATGCAGTGTAGCGATATTAATGAGTGACAGTTGAAGCAACCCAGCCTCGCTGGTGCTAGCGCAAAAAGAAAGTAAAAAAAAAAAAAAAAACGCCAAGCCTGCGCTGAAACCGCAGCACAGTCACAGCGAAAGCTGGAAGAGCGGCGTTTCTAGAGCCCGTTGTAAGCTCTCTTGGGGCTACAATACAAGTAGACTAGAAAGGTACCCACTACGCCATAAATCACAATTTTTGTGAAGTTGGGAAGCACCTACTAAGCCATTATTCGTCATTCTGCGGAGAAGCGAGGCACCAGCTACACGTCTGAAAGGCATTATGTGCACTTTGTTGACGCGACGACTGATGACGATGAAGAATTATGGCTCAGCCCTTTGTAATGGGTTGGAAGCTTTAAACGGCCCACCAGTTATGTAATTTGCATTGGGTGACGCCCGCTCGCTCTTTCCCTCTCCCGCCATGCTGTATAACATACGTTGACGTGGGAGAGAGAGGGGGGGGGGGGGCACGAAGAACTTTACTGAGACCCCGAGGAAATGGATCATGCGCTCATGGGCTTCCTTGGCAACCAATCCAAGTGCACTTGCGAGGAACCCACTACGCTATAAAGCATTGTAATTTTACTGAGACCCCAAGGAAATGGATCTGCGCTTATAGGCTTCCTTGGCAACCAATACAAGTGCACTTGCGAGGAACCCACTACGCTCTAAATCATTCTAATTTCTGAGAAGTAGGGCAGCAGGCACTGTGCCATTTTTCGTCATTTTACGGAGATCCGTGGTACCTGCTAAACGCATGTAAGGCATTATGCGCACTTTGTTGATGCTGTGCCTGATGACGACGAAGAATTATGGCAGAGGTGTTTGTAATGGGTTGGAAGCATTTCACAACCTACTCGTTGCGCAATTCGCATTGTGTGACGCCTGGTTACAGAATTCGCGTTGTGCGACGCTTGGTGCTTATTTTACTCTTCTACCACGCTATACTGCATATGCTAATGTGGTTCCTTCCCGACATGAAGCCTGTATAGGACCTTTTTGCAAGGCAGTTTCAAGCACCGGCATGGCTCAGAGGTTGAATACTGGGCTCCCACGCAGAGGGCCCAGGTTCGAACCTCGTTCCATCCTGGAATTTTTTTCTTATTTCGTTTTTTTTTCTTATTTCGATCGATACTGGTTACGGACACCGGCGGCGGCGGCGGCGGCGGCGGCGGCGGACAACTACGGCGCCAAAAACGGCCGGTGAAATGATCTCATAACAGCTTTCGCTGTAAAAGAAAACGCAGTCTTGTGGTCAGCTACAACGTGCACCTGCGGAAAATAAGACGTGCTTCACTGCAACACAGCGGTGACACGCGGGCAGCATGTCGCATGCTTCTCACGTCAGTGTGTCATGATTTATCCATTCTTTTTGGGAAAAGAAAAGATAATAAAGGACGACCTGACGGAATTCATGATGTATACGAACCTCCGATTGGCGGTTGCTATGACAATTTGCGCACTTGCACTGCTGGCGGAGTGCTTGCCTGCAACGCCTACTTCGAAAACTCAGTTCGAAAACTTCAATGATCATGTTTTCCAGCCAGAACACATTGCGGATTCCGTCACACTGGCCATTATCATATTCTTTGTTTTACCAGAAAGAATGGGCGAATGGTTGCATCATGGCACGCTGACGCTGTGAGGAGCAGGTGACATGCTACACGCGTGTCACCACTGTGCTGCAGTGAAGCACACCTTTTTTTCCGCAGGCATGCATTTCAGCTGACCACAAGACTTCCTTTTTATTGCGATAGCAATTATATGTACAGTCTCGGCTGGATTGTGCCGTCGCCGTCGTCATGCACCGTATATGTATAAGTATGTATATATATATAAAAGCCCCAAAGAAAAATAATTCAGAAAAATGCTTCCGAAGCGCGGAATCGAACCAGGGACCTCTTGCTCCGCAGCGAGTGGCACTATCCACTACGCCACGAAACGCAGATCCTCCACGTAGCTAACGGCGAGCGTTATATACACACGCTTTACCGCTGGATGGACTCGGAGACGGCAGGCGATAATAAGAGTTTCTTCATTACCAGCGAGATGGCGCTAGGAGCCCGACGGGCGCATTTAAAAGTCGTCGGCGGGCTCGCTCGCTTCTTCTAATATTTGCGCATGGGAGAACCTTGCCCTTCCGCTGTCTGCTCGCGCGGTTTTCTCGTGGTGAGGGGAAGAGGAATGTTTCAAGATTTCACCGTGATGTCCGCGCTCATGTTACGGCGCGTACGAAAGTCACTCGAGCTCAGGGACGCCGCTAAACAAACAAACAGAAGATGAGCGCGAACTATCAAGTGCCACAGCTCGACACTTGAAGCACGCTAGTTTCCTTCGCTGCTTCGGTCGCCTTTGCAACAGGAGCGCTGTTCAAACTGAGAGTATCCATAGGCGAGCCTCACTTCGTATAGCATTAATTTCTTGCTATCACATTCATTGCTTCGCCCTTGCGGCGAAACTGTGACTTTTTTTTTTCTTTTATTTTGCGCTGACAGCAGCGAGGCCCGCAGTTTTCCCGGGTTTGCGGCAAAAATGGGACCGGGTATTGCTGGAAAACAACCCTTGGAGCCGCAAACTAGAAGGCCAAACGACCACCTCTGATTACTTTCAGTAATTCAAAGTTCCTTGTATCCCGCTTTTTGTATGTTTCGTTAATTCGAAAACCCGCTTAATTCGAAAGTTTTTCACAGTCCCAGTGAGTCTGAATTAACGAGGTTTTACTGTACGTCACGTACGCCTCCTGAACTTGAGCACATTTTCTTTTATTTTTTTTTTTTTCGAACGTGTGGTGCACTTTTCAGTGCGATCGCGGGCGAGTGGCAGCCTCTTGCGGCAGCCGCAGTAACTACCGAGCGCGCCATGTTCAATTCAGCCAATGGCGTTGAACCTGCCTGTGACTCCTTAAGCGTAATTTTTTGTCGAGAGAAGAGGAAGCGCTTTTTAGCTGACTTTGCGAATTTATTGTAAATCCCAGGCCGCATGCTGCGCTATGTTTGGCTCGCGTGTTCTCGGGAGCCTCGACTACCAATCAGCAGAGTTTTCTGACCATGCTGAAAAAGTGTTGCAGGGCCCCTTGAAAAAGAAAATCAGGAATTATGCTCTCCTTGTACTACGTTTGCAAGCGATCACATTTGTTTGGATTTGCGCTAGAGTGACATCACCTTCATATACACTCAACAAGAGTGCCGCCGCGATGGCGATCTTTGTTGCTAATGGGTGCAAGCGGTCACCATTGAGGTAATCTGAGCAAGAAGCGAATTCAACAGTCCAACCAATGAATTCAATCTGCCGTCTATGGGAGGTAATAATTCCATTACTGTGTTCTTACATTCAGTATGAAGAGCGTCGCACCCATAAAGGAAGTTTTCAGTAAAGTTGCACTAGAGTAAGTGAGTGATCAGCGATTATAATTTTTAAATTTTTCAATCTAAGTGGCATGGCCCAGCCAAGCTCCATAGAATTCTATGTATTAAAGGGGCCCTGCAACCATTTCTCAGCATGGTCAGAAAACTCTGCCGATAGGCAGACAAGGCTCCACAGAACATGCGGCCTGGAATTTAGTCAGCTAAAAAGCGCTTCCTCTTCTCTCAACAAAAACGACGCTTACGGTGTCACTGCCATTGGCCACGCCATTGGCTGATTTGAACATGGCGTGCTCGGTAGTTACTGTGCTCGGCAGTTACTCGGCAGTCACTTGCCCGCACGTGCGATCGCACTGAAAGTACGTCGCATGCCCGAAGAAAAAAAAAAAGAAAAAAAAAATGTGCTCAAGGTCACGAGGCGCGCGACATACCTTCTTCCCCCATGCCACCCCTTGCTGCTTAGCTTCCAGCACTTTCGTGGGGACGAGAGATGAGAGAAAGCAATTACAGCGTGTGACAAATCTTTGCAACTTCACTCATACTGGACGAATTCTAAAAATTTTTGCGGTGGTCGATTCGTGAGGAAATAAGTTCCTTTAATGAAGCCATTCCATGGCTACTTGGAAGAGTGTTGCAGGGCCCCTTTAAAGAGTTTTCATTTGCACGCAAATTGGGTCTACCATGGTTAATTTCAACTGCACGCTGCTATGCCTGGCTTCACTCTGGCGGTCACTTTCCCAGCTGAGAGAAAGGCAGTACGACTTACTAGCTATATCATCACCGTCCTCTTTGTTGCCACTGACCGACGTCAGCAAGAGCGTATTCGAATCTCCAAGGCTACGCTTTGCAGTCGAAAATGCATCCCGGCCACATTGAACGTTCAGTTTTCTATAGTCGGATACAATTTAAGAAGTCCGGAGAGGCCCCGCCCAGATGACCTAAGAGCGGCAGCCCATCACATCTGCGACTAAAGAAATAGTCCTGCTCATGACGTCCGTGGTGCATGCTTGCATTCATCTGCCTTTGATGAGGAAATGCTGCCGACTAATAAGCTTGTATCCGACCACAATTAGTTAGTTGAATCGGCAGTCCACTGTAGCATGCATAGAGGCACATACGTTAAACACTACATCTGTACACAAGAGCTGCATGGCTGATCTAAAGACCGCGACTTCTACCCAGAAGAAGATATGCAACAATTATCGCAACAAAACTTGCTCACAATGAATACGGACACTGCTCACCTATAACCCTCTGTGGTGGCACTGGTGGTGGCCTGGCAGGAAGTTCGGGAGGCTTGCTTGGTTGCTGCGGCTGCTGCTGCTGTGGAGCAGTGAGCGTACCATCCCGGGCCTGTAACTGCTGGAAGTTCCGCTTCAGGGTCAAGTCGCGCTGTGCCGGCTCTACGGAGCCCGGCTCGCCTGCTGTACCATCTTCGTCCTCACCCTCGCTGCCACTGCAGAGAGATGAAACCCACACTTGAGTAACCAACCATAACGCTACTTTCCCCGCAGGCACGCCGAGGCTACCCTCACCTGCAGTCTGTCAAACAAAATCCAAGAACACCTTTTGTCAGTGCATTGCTCTCTGGTTAGAAACAGTAACAAAAATGTGATAATAATAAAGTTACCCAAGGGTGTCCGATTTGTTTTTTTTTTTTTTTTGTAAGTTGCAGGGACACAAAAGAAGCACACAACAAAGCTGGCAATTAGCTGAAAAAAGAAATTTGTGTTTTGAGGTATGCAAGCGGGGAAAACGAAAGTGCACGAAACAACAATTGTCACAGGTAGGGGCACATGCTTTTATGCTACAGGTGTGATACACCGGGCTACCACAGTGACCACCCTCTCGTTCACTTTCTTGGCTATTGGCGCAGTGATCTAGGTGAGCAAGTGTCAACTAGTGCACTTGTGGCCATGCTTGCCAACAACAAGGGCTTCAGCGAGCCACTAACCTGTATCGGTAATCGTCGGGCCCTCCTGGCACTTCCCTGGGACCTCCTGCTCCTGTGGCTGAGCGCTTGTGTTTACGGCATCGGTCCATATGGTCTTTGAGTTGAATGCGCACCTTTACCCAGGAGAGACAAGTGAGACTTGTGCACAATGGTGCAAAATAAAAAAAAAAGTTACAATTGTTTTTCCCCCCTTCCAGATAGTACACTGCTAGACAAATACACAACCTCACAACTGATACACTTCTTTCAGAATACTTATTTTAGATGCAACTATTACAATCTAATGCTGCTCAAAAAAAAGAAAAAGAAGTATGTGTGTGTGGGGGGGGGGTAGTAGTACAGGGGAAGATGGGAGCTAGAAGAAATGAAAAAAATTCGTGAACATGGGGTGTTGCTGGAGCCAATGCTTCTTAAAGACAAGTCCACTCGTTTTTGAAACGTAGGCTCCAGCGACATCCCGCATTCATTAACTTTTTTTATAATGCAATGTTATGTTACATCATTCCTGCTTCACTCAGTGGAACAAATAAGGGAATAGGATAAATGAAATGCAAACAACAAAAGGAAATGGGGGCCGAAAAGGGTCCATTTAAACAGCTATGTTGGTTAGAGATGCACTGACATGTCTGGAAGTACAAAAGTGCCACTACAATGTTACCCCCTTTTTTTATGCACACATACAAAAACACGAACGCTCTTGATTTTGAAAATTAAGATACGAAATTCTGGTGTTTTACGTGCCAAAGCCATTATGATATGACGCAAGCCATAGGGCATTGAATTTGGCCATACGGAGTTATCTATTGTGCATTTGGCACAATGTGGCACCATGGCTGGGGACAGAACCTGCATCCCCATGCCCAGCAGCTTAATACCACAGCTGCTGGGCTACTGCAGTGGGCGCCCCCATTCCATGTTTCACGTGCCAATGACAGCACAAAAATTTCAGCCTAAAAACACGCTGAAAAACGAAGCATTCAATGTATTGCTACAGCCAACTTTCTCAATATGACAGGTGCTTCAAAGAACTGGGTACGTACCTGTCTCTCGGTGGGTTGATCCTTGATGAATGGGTGCTTGAGCAGCTGCTCTGTGTAGGGTCTCTGCTGGTAGTCCTTGACCAGCACGGTCTCAATGAAGCTGTGAAACTTCTTTGCCCACTTGCGTGACTTGAGCCGAGGCGGCGGGTTTCGAGGAATTAGGAATAGAGCCCGCATTGGATGCATGTCGCACAAAGCTGAAAAAGGGGCAGCGGGAATGCCTATGAGCCGATGGCAAATTATATCGCTCTAAAGGGAGTTGGACGAAAGAGTAATAACAACCAAGCTGCATGGCTTGGTAGAGTAGTTTTCGTAAGTGTTTCAACTCAGCATGATATTTCAAATATACACCAAGTCAGTATAATATGCACTTCCTTTAGCCCTGTCCTAGCCTAGCCCCCCTTTCTCACCACCAGTCATAGAAATTATTAGGGCAAAGCTCCCCTTAAACCATTTGCAGAGCTTGGAGAGGTGCAACCTTCTGTTCAATAATTTGATAATAATAATTGCCAGGGTTTTACATCCCAAAACCATGATATTATGAGGAACGCCATAGTGTAGTGGAGGGCTCCAGAAATTTCAACCACCTGGGGTTCTTTAACGTGCACCTAAATTAAAGTACATGGGCCGCAAGCATTTTCAGCTCCACCAAAAATGCGGCCGACGCAGTCGAGACTTGGTCCCCTACCTTCAGGTCAGCGGCCGAGTACCGTAACCACTAGACCGCCACGGTGGGTTTTCAATAATTTGGTAAGGTTCAACACCTTTATGTTTCTCGTCATTATTTTGCATGGCAGAACAAGGAGTTGGTAGGGCACTGAAGGAGCCACAGGTTGGGTCGGTTGCGTACGTGGGATTCGCACCACTACAGAGGCTACAATTTTTGATTTTGATATTAATGCACACATTGTGGCCCGGCATGATTAAGCTGGTACTTGCATACGACGCAGCCCCAGAGATGTGAAAAAGCTAAATGACTCACGTGGTTGTGACTCAGCCATTTCCAGTGCAGTGATTCCAAGCGACCACAGGTCACTCTGAAACAGTACACATGAGATCAGGGGTGTTGGGAAATACCTCTCCTCAGTTTGACCGCAACAGAAACCATGACATACATGGCAAGTTCCTTACCGAATTAATGACAACCTAAACACACAAACATAAAGGTGAAAATGTGACACAGCAAAGTGCCATAGAGAGTCATTTCTGCAACTAGTCTATGCAGCCACTGAGTACATGTTGAATGTATACTTACCCTGTTGTCATACGTGGCATCTGGATTTTCATCACAAGCAATCACTTCTGGGGCCATCCTGTGTATTAAAGAGGAAACAAAAAAAATCAACTTCAGCATATTTCTTGCCGAGTATATTTATTATTTCTAATGTAAGCGTATGTGCTTAAAATGGACAGAAAATTCGCTTCAGTCTGCAGGATTTGAGCAGTGTACCTATACTAATTCTTCCAAAACTGCGCCATAACGCCTTTCCGTCCGAGAAATTTCTGACTTTAAATTCGGGCATATTCCACAAAACAAGTCCGCAGCAACCTCACACATTGTAAGCACCATCCTGAACAAGTACAGGAATCCCCATAACAAGAGAATACTTTTTAAGGATTGCTACATACATCACAAATGCAATTATAAATGATATTTACAGTTATCACGTAAAGGAACAGTTTTGATTATGCAGTACAAATGCCTTCCACCAAGGTTTTGCAATTGTTTGTCATGTCTCACTATAACGACTACAAGTATGTATGCCCAAGAATTTTTCAACTATCATCCCACTATGTCTTTTATGTGCCCTTAAGCGTGTTCCTTTTTGTATCCCATGGACATCTCAGCCCATCAGTGTAAAGCCATGCAGAAAGCATCTCTATCTTATACAAGGGGGGTCACAACCTTGCACTTTTTATACAGTATTGCAATAAAATTTTGCACGAAACAATAAAAGCAAGATCTGGTGCAGCATGCCAATGTAGTTTTTAAAATACCAAGCTGATTTACACAGTATGGCTCAATGCTGAACGCCAAGAGTTATCTGACCCAAGGGCGCATTACCACGTTTATAGAAGAGAACACAGAAATGCTGAAGGGTCAAGTTTTGGCTGTCAATGCTACACTTTAAAAATGCAGTAGAATCTCATTAATTGGAACCTGAAGGGACCTGAATAATATCACTCATTTCGTATACTGAGAAAAATGCACGTTAGTGCACAACCAACTAAATAAGAGGCAGTTTTATTTAAGAAGCAATTTCATTTAACTGATTTCTGTTAACCAAGAATCCACTGTACTACATATTAGAGTCTTTTAGCAAGTTACGTAAACACAGTACTGAATCATGGTACGGTATTACCGTACCGCTCCTCCTTTCTTGCTTATTGTGCTTTTGCCCTCCTAATTCCAATAAAGGCCCCCCAACACCGCAAATGCTTTTTTCAAAAATTACTACTATATGGGGTTGTCACGTCTCACTGTTGGTCCTCAGCCTACGCATCGCTAACGAGGAACCTGTCGTTCAGGGGACACACTGTTACCGGGACTGGTAGCGGCTTAAGCATAACGACCAAGAAAGGAGCGGTATGGTAATACCCTATTGTAATTCCATACCGTATATCCGTAACTTGCTAAAAGACTCTATTGACACATGTTCAAAGTGCATAGGCGATTTCCGCCTCTATGTTCTCCTCCTGACATTTTACAAGAGCTAATGCCATCCTTCGACAAGTAGGCATATCTACAATGAATGCTGTTGCAAGGTTTACGCAGCCTGATGCTGATGACAATAAAACAATAAGGAGCTTTATAAGAGGGCACGAACAACCAAACGCCTGTCAAGAATACTTACCAGTAAGGAGTTCCAATAAATGTGTTACGCCGTCCTATCGTACGGTCCAACTGAGCACTTACTCCAAAGTCCACTGTTCAGAACAAGCAAGTACTGAACATTAATAACTGATGAAAAAAAAAAACGCGCAGCAAGGTACATCAAGAGTTTTTCAAAAATTGGTCCGCAAGCCAGCTAGAGTGCAAGGGTACAAATTTATTTCAATTTTCCCACGAGGCCATACTACAAGTTCCGAAGGAAATCCTAATAAGGAAATTAACCATTTAGAAATATTCTTCGCCTACAGCTTTACTCTGCTTCTCTAATCACGTTTTTGAACAATCAAACCAACATCTTAACACTTGATTCATCTCCTAATATAAATCAAATAACTGAATCTCACCTTATCCTTCTCAGACTTCAAGATCATTTAACAACATTATTGTGCTTTCAGTCAGTTTTCATTAGGAAATGAGACATTGTTTAGTAGTAGACATTGAGTAGTGCTTCAAAGTTCCCCCACCCCTCTGAAAACCAACAGCGGTAATTTCAACAGACTGAGCTTGCCATCTTAGCTAAGAGGCATAGCGCAATCAAAGTGAGCTTAGTTTCATCTGCTAAAGCACAAACGTGTTCGGGTCATTGCTACATCGTACTACTCACCAAGCTTTACTTCAGCATTGTCAGTGAGCAAGACATTTTGTCCCTTGATGTCCCTGTGTATAATCTTGTTGGCATGCAAATGGCTCAGGCCCTAAATGCACAGGAGGAGAGGGGTGTGAGGGGAGAGAGGGCAGAAGTGAGTAACTAGGAAACGTGAAAATAAAAAAACGAATGACCAAAAATTACAGCAGCAAACTATCTCCTACCCTGAGGATCTCTCTGCATATGTATGCAATCCATTCTTCCTTCAGTGACTGGCCCTTGGTTGCTGTAAATACCACATTGGTTGCAGTCATGGCTGGCACTCTGAACTGTTTGATCCACGTGCACACTAACAAACCTCAGCTCCAAACCTGTTCCTAAATTGCTCCGATTCGAAGACTGCTGCCGCTCGAATGAGCTAGCCACTGTTTTCCATAAATTCTTACACACGCCAGATGACCTTGGCTTGTCTAGCATTCACTTATTGGATGCAGAAGACAAACCTGTCCCATGTAGTTTCGGCAATTAGTAGAGCACTAAAGGCTGCTCAAGTTCATTGACTGTGGTGACTTTCTCGGTGCAAGTTCAGGGGGCATAAGAAGCCTTTGTAAGAATAGTCCTAGAACATACGAGGCATGTACATTTGTTCTTGCAAATTTCATATTCAAGCACACCACTAAATTTTCATGTATTCACATAAAAAAATGCTTCTACATAACGTTGCTTCATTCATAAAAGCCAGCATGATTGCACGAAACATGATACGTGTATTTTTTTTTTGTAGAGCAGAAATATTTGAAGAAAAAAAAAAAAAGAAAGCCTGCAAACAGCAAAGCCCACATTCCATTACACTGTTACAAACTACGCTTCATTCATGCGTATTTAATGTGTACCTTTGTTTTAGAAACTAACGAGTAACCAGACATACACAGGCACACACACATAACATTTTCTTTGAACAAAATGTCAACTAACATGCCATTTGACAGATGGCCTTTCCTATATCTCATATTTGTGTCATTTCTTAAGTGGACATGATGCCAGGTTTAGATAAATATATAGATATTGATCTCTAGAATGACTGAAATCTGGACGCCGATTCTTAAATGTAGTTTTTGTTTCATGGTTATGTTTTAACATATGGTGACCGGATGGGGCGCCTCACAAAAATGCTTGAGATCAGTGATGTCTGTACAGCTCATGAACGTCCTTATTAGGAAAAAAAATATTAATAATATTGGATGAAGACAGTCATGTGCCGGCCGGGCACATCGAAAGATCCGTGGGCCGCGTTTTTGAAACCTCTGAATTCTACAAATAAACAAATTTTAAGTTGGCAATGATGCCTCTAGTAATTTAAGTTCAATGACAACATTCTATACCCCATTTGTTCGCTGCACTTAGAAAAACTTCAGTGCAGTCACGGAAAGACATAGCTCTGCAGCCATATATCAGCTTCCTTTTCTGGATCACACAGAAAAATAATAAATCTTGCAAAACGAACAATAAGTCTGCCAAATTATGTCAGTCCCGATGTAAGTAAATCATTTCTACAAAATGAAATGCATGTCATGCAATGCTGCCTGCTTTCTAAGCAGCCTCAATTGTTAGAGCCAACTGACATCTTCATAAAACATCTAAATCTTAGCATTGCCATTTTTTGGGCACGCTAGTAAAGTGAATTTGAAAGCATGCTCAACACTAGCAGACAAGGACGTAAGAGAGATGACACCACCATGCATCTCAATCTACCTAGGTAAAGTTTTGATCTATGTATTTAAATGCACTGGGCAACATCGATGCGCTTGCTAGACAATTTCACGACTGAAAGTTACTACAAAAAAGCTAATGACAACAAAAAAAATTCTATATAAAACCAGACAGGCTAGAAAAAACATTTGTTAATACAGAGGGACAAAAAATTAAGACTTACACTTGACAAGATCTGTGACTGAACCAGCACCACAGTACTCCATGACCAGCTGAAAAGGACAAGACCAGCTTGTGAGGACCTAATCCCTGTGATGACTATGCACATATCCTCCGGATACTAGACAAAGAAAAAATACCCACCCAAAGCTTATCATCTTTGCCTGGTGGACTCTTCTGTATGAATGCCCCGTAGTAGGTGGCAATATTGCGGTGGTGGGAATACTGCATGGAGAACGATAAAAGGCAGACATTAGCCATAGCCACCACCCTACCATGGCAAGTAAAACACACTCCAAGAGATCTCCAATCCCAAGTGTCTTGCATCAACGGCACCCAACATATATGCCTGCAAGTTTTCGAACACTTCACATTAAAAAAAAAGAGAAAATAATTCTTTATTATAGTGACTCTCTCCGGGCATCCTTTCGTTACGCTAACAGACCACTGGTTAGTTTACCTTTTACACTTTACAAGACCTGCTCAATCCCACTTTTCCCTCTGGGTCAACTGGTGCAGCAATCATACGCACGTGATATAAAATCCACTCTGGTGTCTTTCCATCACTTGAGCATACCTTACCGTTTTTTTTTGCATTACTTGCCGTACTGTTATGCAAAGTTAAGAGCACTTTACAGAAAAATGACAAGAAAAACAAAAAACCTTTACAGTTCAGGCGAAATTGCCTGAAAATTTCTTGGAGCTAAACAAAAGGGATCATTACTAAACTTGCTGTAAAATAATGAAAAGTTTAGCCTTAACACTCGTGATCATGAATATAATGCTTTGTCGATACACTTACCTTCTTCAGGACATTAATCTCTAGCTTGATTTCTTCCTCTTCATCCTGCAATGCAAGAAAGACAAGGAAGCATAAATGCCTTGGTCTTGTAGAAGCAAAAAAAAAAAAAAAAAAAAAAAATTAGCGCAGCTTGCACTAAGTCACGCAAGGCTGGATCACAATGGAGCTGGCAGGCACCTAGCTGGTCTTGGCTTGGCTAGGCTTTTGCCCTCTCACCTCTCTCTTTCCCACCCCTTACTATACTATACTACAAATGGCTATGCTTGCTCTTTTTTTTTCTTTTTACCTCTGTTTGTTTCTATCACTTTCTACCCTTTTTTCTCTATTTCTCCCTTCCTCTTTCCATCTCCTTCTCTCTTTCTTTGATTCTCTCTCTCAATCTTTCTTCTCTTTCTTTCTATGCTATGCTTTACTCTCTACCTTCCTCCTCCTCACCCTCACTTCCCTGTCCCACCCCCTTGCTATGCTATATTACACAAGGCTATGTTATGCTCTGCTAGCGTGCCTAGATAGCAGAGTGGTTACAATGCTCGCTTCTGGATCGTGGGTTTGAATCCCGCTTCATAAATAATTTTTTTTTTTTCACCAAGAATTTATCTTTCTATCTCTTTCTCTCCCTTTGTACTCATTCTCTAGCCCATCATAGTTCTTGTATCCCCATACCTGCCAACCTAGGGACCCTCGAAAGTCGGGAGAGTTGTAGGACGGGGAGGGATGACAGAACGCGCACGTTTTTATTTCTTGGCTTCTGAGGGCTGCAGTAATGCCATACAGAGCTCTGAATGATTGTGGTAAAGCTTTTACACACTGGCGATCATACCGATGCTCGTATTTAGAGCACACATGTGTAATTACACACGCGCGCGCAACAAAACCTGCTATGACCGGCAAAATATGGTAGCCTTTTCCCACAATTAGCATGCTTCATCGCATAACATTGTATGACGGCGAAGCTGACTTTGCGTGCGCTGCAGTGTAATGCTATCGAGAACTCCTTGTCGAGATAAAGATAACGTGCCGAACCGTGAATAGCCAAGGCCACACAGCTATGCGGCGGGCACCCTTCCCTTTACATCAGTGGGCATGGGGGAGGGTCCCTCTGCAAGCTGTTCTGGTGCCTCAAGGCCAGAAAATGAATAGAACTGTCGTCCTTTGTTATTTCACTTCGGGCGGCTGTTTATAGAGAAATTTATGGCCGTGCCTGTGCAATCGAAAGGACTGGTCGGAAATCGGGAGTCTCCCGGGCAAATCGGGAGAGTTGGGAGGTATGCACCCCATACCAGACAAATTGGCACACGTGTTCTAAGAGCAAAGCAGAAGAGGAAGAAGAGGACGAAGACGAAGAGAGTGCGTGCCAGTTCACAATAATGATAATTTTCTGTCTACGACATACGGCAAACCTCGTTCATAACAGCTCTGCTGTAAGAAGAAGAAACAAGCTCTGCCGGATAAACCTTAGTGTTATTGTTTAACTGCAAGAGTTCTGTAGCTTAGGCTATTACATGGGCTTTGAAAACAACGTGCACATTACTAAAGCAAAAGCATTTCCGGGTGCTAGTGAACACGAGAAAGGAAAATGCTGCGACAGGACAAAACAACACTGAAATTACATGTGGCATCTCAATGGCCTTATTAACAGTTATCACTGCTCTTAATTAGCTAAGCACTACATCACCCCTGTGAGAAACCTCTGCGCAACACTTTTATCCTTCATAGAAATCCCCACCTCAGTAACATCCATAATCTTGATGGCTGCAAGCTGTCCAGTCTTGGTGTGCCGACCCTGGAATAGAAAAAACAATTGCAGGTGTCAGTGTCAAATTTCTCCGTACTATAAAGCCAGAAAAATGAATGTTTGGGCAACAAAAATGTATAGCAAATGTACAAACCTTGTATACTTGGCCATAGGTGCCATTTCCGACCACTTCAATTAGTTCAAATATACCAGCAGGGTCCTGCAGGAGGAATGGTGCAAAAATTAACAACACTCAACTGAAACTGACGATGGTAGACAGCATGGCTCTTCAAAAGCATGGCCAAGAACAAATCATGCACCCAAAGGTGTCTCGTTCATTCATCAATCTTGACCGAGAATCAGGTCAAAGTAAACTAAAGTGCATGTCTGCAATTGCATGCCTGTAAGTACATCTGACATTTGTCTGCTTAAAGCTTAGAGGGCCCTGCTATGGCCAATATGAAATATGTGTACCAGATGTTGTTCCAACAAGAAGCTTCTGAATTGGACAAAACATAGAGCTACTGGGAATCCCATCCCGCCATTGCAACCCAATCGCAGCTGTGTATTAGTAAATCAGAATTTCACAGTACCAAACACACGACACTAATCGCGAGGAGGTGCTTGGTTTGCGAGTAAATGCACAATAATAAAATGGAGGTGGCAGCACTGCTTTGGCGTTCCCACACCAGCTCCCAGTGTTGTCATAGATTTTTATAGTGTCTGACAGTGCCTACATAATCACTGATTGTTAATAATTGTTTACATTGTGTTCCAAGGAACCTGAAGTCTTAACACACCAAGTTTCACAAAATTTCATTGAACCAATGTGGCCAAAGTACGCAAAAAGACTTCAAATTCGTGACATCAGGGTGATACTCTTGTGCATCTGCACGAAATTCAGAATAAAACTTTCCGGACGAAATTAAAAAATAAAACTTTCACCTTCATTTTCTCTTCTTGTAATTAACATATGATGGCAAAATTAATGACAATAGAGTTCTGAAAGAATAAAATTTGTCTGAACTGATTTAATGTATCACTTTAGTGTTCCTTCAAAGAAAGCCACCTAGTATCGGTAGCATCAGCTCTTGCGTAAAACTACAAAAGACAGGACATGGAGATAATGTTTTAGTTGAGCGTACTCATACAGAAATAATAACTGCCTCCTATGTTCATGATAATATGGGCTAGTGAAAAAAACGAATTTCTAAGTAAAGCTGCTATGGGGGCTAGTTGGTGCGAATACATGGCTTGTTCGCGCTGCCAGGAACTGGACGATTTTGAAACACACAGGATGAAACGCGCTTCACCCTGTGTGTGTATTTTTCAGTTTCAAGATCGTCCAGTTCCTGGCAGCACAAACAAGCCATGTAAAATTTCGAAGCCATGAAATCTCAAATGGCTTTTTTTTTTTTTCAATTTCATTATACTAACTCATGTCAGTCCTGGCTCAACATATGTTTGGAAAAATAATTCAAATCTGTTAGACCCAGTTATGCTTTGCAATCTAAAAACAAGTATAACTACAACATAAACTTTCTACTAGTAGTATGAAAACACTACCTATCAGCAACACACATGCACACACAAAGTAAAAATGTATGTGGGCTGCAAGTAGTTTTTGAGCAATTGCACTAGTGCCACACCTACTTCAGTTTACGTACAAGCGTGATCAGACGTAATCACCAAGCCAGAATGTGCTTATTATACAAGACCGGGTGTTTTAAGGGATGTGTCCAAAAATCCTCAATATAAAAGCAGGGATGAAGCAGCAAACTTGCTGTATTGGAGCAGCGTTAGAGCAATAAATTTGTAGTTTTGTAGCAGAAAAAGGCAGTTTAGAGGCTGTCGCCATCCTAAGACCATTTTAATTAGCAAACTTTTGCTTTCAACAAATGCAAATGCTAGGCGAGAAAGTTTATGCGCCAAGATGAAATTTCTGTACAATACTCGTCAAGCAACTTAAAAAAAGAGATCCAATCAATCTGCAACTGTAGGGAACTGTAATGGCTGCACAAGTCCTAGTAACAATAAAGATGAAATCAGAGCACAACAGCACTAAAAGCCAATGTGTTGAGCATTACAGGGATGAAATGCACAGTGAAAACCAGCATTTGCACTACTGGTGTAACGAAGGTTTTCAAGGTTGTCCAGACTAAGCCCGTGTTTAAGGTAGCCGAAACTGTCACTACTAGCAGAATGAAACTTACTTCCTCACTGACTTAAGAAGCAAATCAATTTCTTCAATTCAGTCTAGCGTACCTGGCAGCTTAGAGTTCATGTCACCCAACCACAATTTTCCTACTCTCAGCCTTGTCTGTGTCTTTTGCTGCCACTCCATTGGTGAGCAGTTTTGCACTGCTGAGCACGCAGGGCTTTAAGCCAAGAGGCTGTGATGGTTTGCTTTCTCATCCATCAGCTTCTTCTTATTGGAGTCCCAGTCAGCTCCTATTCATGTTTGTATTTCCGGGGCAGTGATTGTTCATTGTCTAAGCATTCCTGGTGCATTCTGCGAGACCTCGCCATGCACTTCAGCAGCTCTGACGTCATCATAGTGCTTCAGGTAGGCTCTGGCTTGACCAAGGCTGGAGACTCATTATCGACAGTAAGCTTCGGTGGTGGACGATGTGTTTGTTTTCAGTATATCCCCTCTCGCGGCCTGCAATGCCATGAGGTGCGCAAACCAGTGGCGCATGTATGTCCAATGCTATGGTCACCTAACTTTAGGTTAAGGGGGGACGTGGCAATGAAAACTATTTTTGTTATTTAAGGAGATAGCAATAAAAATCTGGCATGCAGGCGTTATTTGTTGTGCTGATATCATAACTGAAATCGGTTTTCAGCTATCTGTTGTAGTTTTTGAGTTACAGCACTTCATAGACTCCCATTGTCATCCCAAAATTAATTAATTAAATAGACATTATGTTCGTCAAGGTTTTCAGATAAGGATATTCACAAAGGCCCATTCTGTGCCGTAAAGCTATTGGTTTATTTTTTTTAATATTCAAATAAGCACACAAAAATTTTTTTGAGATGTCCTGTCCTGTACATATTGTCTTAATAACAGCTTTTACAAAAAGCCAATTATAAAAATTTTTATGACGTGCAGACAAATATGGACAGCTTTAAGACACTCACCCATGTCTCAGGATCTAAGTGCAGAAAACAAAATAGTAATATCTTTATATTTTGTGAAATGGCACAGGGATGACTGACAGCAACTGCTCAAAAAATGAAAGCCGAGAAAATGGAGCTCGAAGTTAGGAAAACGGAACTCAGAAGGGGAGCTGGTTTTATTTTTCACTGGGCAAATGCGGCTTTGCGGCTATCTGAAGCTCCGATCTGTCCTCTTTAGGATGAAGCCAAGATGGTGGCACTATGCCAAGGGAAAGCTGCAAGATTTGCATATTCTAAAACCCAATTCTCTCATAGTTTTTGATAAGAGCACAATAGTAAAATGCCTTTTTCTCAACTTCTACTGCTTATTGTGGTCTAATATTTCACCATGACATAAACGATAGTCTCAGAATTGCAAAAAAAAAAATAAATAAATAAATTGAAAAATTGAAAATTCAGGCCGAATTCACCATTCCCATTGCCACGACCCCCTTTAAGTGTTAGGTTTTGTGCGCTGTGGTCATATAGACATGCATAACCAACTAGCCCACCAGATTGTACTCAAATGCCATTTTGGTGCAGCACGGGCAGCTTGGCATAGGCGCAATTAGTGCAGCCCTTCCACCCTATAAATAAGAACCATGATAGTTGCTCACCACCTCAAGCCACTACATTTTCTGTGGTGGCAGTCATCATAACATGACTGGATACGTTAACTAAACCAGTAAATACAGAAATTAAAATAATTAAATGTTTAATTAGAAAGAGGCAGTTAGGTCAAACAGGAGAATTAAGTCCTTCCTGCGAGGAGCCCACTGCCACTTTGAGATTTCCAAAAAGCAGCCGCTTGTAATTTTTGCAGAGCGATAAAATCTGACCAACTTCGCTGGTGAAACTGAAGTGCTGAGGAGTACCCTTCCAAGACGCCCCAGAATGAGCTAGCGCGGTTACCAACCATCGATTTTTACTTTACGGGTGTGCAGGACGCGCTTGCTTTGATAACACACATGGTGCACATAGGGTAACGAATGCAGGAGAAAATCACCCCTGCAATCACTGCCGGAAACAGTGTTGTCATTCTGGGCGTCTCGGCAGGGTGGCACTTCAGTTTCAGTTTGGCCAGTTCAGTTGGTTGCACTACATCACTGTGCAAAAATTACCAGCGGCCGTTTTTTGGAAATCTCAAAGCGGCAAAAATTTCTTCACAGAAGGGACACCAATTCTCCCATTTGAGCTGACCATCTGTATAATAATATTAATTTCTACAATTACCCCGATAAATGATGTCTCTACTCCTTTCAAGATGTCTGCACCACAGAAAAAGCAATTATAATGGTAGCGAGCGTCACATATTCCTCATTTTTGAGGATTTTCAAACATTACTTGAAACCCTTGGTATATGGCACATTCATGGTTAGAGGTTGACAGTTGCCAATTGGAAATTTTCAGGACTATATTACAATATTTTGCGAGCGCACCACATAACATACTGGAAACCCCAATAATGATATTGCCACTTTTAAATTGACAACAAAACTGTGTACACCGACAAACAAGGTAGCTTGGTAGACAGAGCTACAAGGGCAGGCAATGCATAAATGAAAAGCTCTAAGACAGGCAGCTAACCAGGACCAACCACTTATTTCATCTTTCTGATTTCATTCTGGAATGAGAATTTAAAAAAGAACAGACTATTTAGACTCTACACACTGGTTTACAATGCTTTTTGCACTGGCCACAGCAAAACCATCACTGTCAAAACACAGACAACAAAGGCAACAACAAACAATGAATATTTGTACATTTGCATTTTAATTTAAACTGGTAATACCAAAAGGTGACAATATCACTAAAAAACTCACTACACTGCAACACACTGAAGTACAGAAAGCCACAGACGACATAGGTGCACACATCAGGATAAACCTCCAAAATAACAAGCAGTAGTGACTGACATGTTAAAAACTTCGTTTCACGAATCTTGAGGCACTTCTGAGCGGACATGTAGTGCGATTGGCACATAGCATGGCTAGACACATGCCAAGGAAAGTGAGTTAAAAAGCGACTGCTTGATGTCACTGTCCATTCGCAGTCATGTGGCATGTTCTATTTTTTCAATGCTCACACCGACCCTTCTTCATATGAGGAACACCTCCAACATGAATCTCATAGTGGAGTGGTCAAACTACTCACTTTCGTTGCACAACTGAACCTTTTTCAAAGCTAAGGCACTCAGAATTTTTATTACCATTAACAAAAAAAATTTTAATGCTAAAGGTGAAAGATATTGAGACGCCACTTAACGCACCTGTGACGAGGTAGCATTCACATCAACCAAGTGGTAATACACACTTCCCGCAATGTCCCAAAGAGTGCAGCCGAAACGCGGTTCGAATGCCAGTCTAGATTAAACGAACCCTCTATTATACTATGTCACCAAGATCAATTAAAAAAAAAAAAAAACATACACCAGTACTAAGTTCCAACCTGCCTTATCACAGTTACACAAACTCCATAGTGAGAGACAGCGCACGATAACGATTTCAATTAACCACTTCTATTTCCCATGCCGCGCTCCCGTTGGGTGTAATTACATTATAAAAACTAAAATTCGAGTTATATCTAGACACTTCGTCACGGTGCCCTGCAATGAGGATGCAGTTCGATTTGTATTCACTTTCTGGCATCGTTCCAAACGACTGCAACACAATGTTGTGACTCATTTGGGATCATCTATCGCGCCCCACTTGGGCAAGATTCCAGGTAAATAAGCCACTACGATTATGACGGCATGGTACGAAACACCGACGAGCATATGCTAAGCCTTTACATGCTGTTTCTCGAAGTTAGAAAAAAAATTACGCGTCCAGGCAAGTAAAATACGAGTACTGCTAATCGACGTCTCGCAGTTGGCCCACACTTTAGACCAACATTAAACAGTTCGTTTCCGACTCTTTTCTTCTTCAGCCTTTCCGTACCTCGAAAAATATACCGCAGAACGTTCCAACGCTATTTACAGAGGCTGCACGCGAATACGCCTTCAGGAGACGCACAGGAACTGAAGCAATCTCTGCAGCCACGCAGAACCACGAAATGTTGGCATACAAAAATCAGCAAAACATTTTGTAATGCATGGAAACCTGATCTGAGAGCAACGAACCCGCTTTTATTCTGGAATTTCTTGCCAGACCTTGGGCTTTCTTTCGCTAAAGCGGACGAAACTTAATGCTCGCTGTAGTTTTGCTTTGCTTCGAAACTGCGACGAACTGAAAGTTACATCCGATTTACGACACGCCCAGAAGCACTTAGCCTGGGCCCAAAAGTAGCCCACATCAAAGAAAAAAAGAAGCAAAGTGCCTCACTGACGAAAATACTCGGCCCGCGCTAAAGAATGCAGAGAAGGCGTGCTCTTTCTCGGGGAATCGGCATCCGATAAAGCGAGGCGTGCGCGACAGGGGCATCGGCCCAGTCGCTGTTGTGATGGAAGCAGGGAAGCAGCGTGAGTGGCGACAGGGCCCGCACAAAAGTTTGACACAGCGGAACGAGAACGAACAATAATACGAAAACACTCTACTGCGGATGTATGCGTCGCTTTGCAAGTGCTGCCCGCGATTACACAGAGAAAAAAGAATGAGACCTAAGGAACAGAGGCAGAGACGCAACCATGCCGGAAGTGAAGGTAGAAAGCATGAAATGTTGATCTCGCCTGGGCGTGAGCGGCGCTTTCTCGAATGCGAGAACCGTGGCTCTCCCAGATTATGCGCTAGTGTTTAACCCGTTCGCGAACGTGCATTTACTTACTTCTCAGAGTTTATGGATCAGAAAGCAGCGATCAGGGCTGTCCACGCGATCTCTTTCTATCGAACGGAGGCTTCACACTAGCCAGCGAGATGTCCAAACTGTTAGGCCTAGCACACAAGGAGGCATTCCGGCTGCCCAGCTGACTCTCACAGTATACGCTTACATGTACGTGGAAAGAAATCGAAGATATTTGAGGCCTTCTAGTTTCCTTGGACGCGTTTATAGAGTGCCAAAGGGGCGCTAGGAAGTTCCAGATCCGCTCGGCGGAAATTGGCGAAAAGAGGGGCCGACTTGACACTTGCGGAACTCCGATACGCTCAATCACGAACAAATTAGGTGAAGGGCCAGTGAACGTCGAGAGGACCGCCGCACATACCTTTAGACTGTTGAGGTCGATGTCATCCAGACTGCAGTTTACACTCGGCTGGGTGTGCGCCATGGCGTTGAGCGCAGCGAGAAAACCGATAGGAACAAAAGATCCCAAGCGCCCCTCGGAGCCTTCTCGGAGGCTCCCTTGCCGAATAATACACGGAAAGGGACTCCGGCCGGCTCGAGCGTAGCCGTGTAACGTCACATTAGTCCCACACAGTCACTCGGGTGAACAGTGTCAAACACGATGTAGTTTCACGATTCTCATTGCAGATGTTCTCACACACCTCACCCAACACAACCGGCCGTCAATGCTTGCTCTACAACATCAAGCAAAGCAGCCTGCTGCGATGACTTCAAGCCTTTCCCCGCCTCCGCACTTGCTTTCGTATTACGACGGCCGTATAAGGTCGCTGCATACACTACATTAAACAACAGCTTTATACTTTCAGTAGCACTTGTGGGTTCGTAAACGTTCCATTAAATTACTTTAATAAGTGTCACAATTTATACAAGAATTCAAAGTAAGTAAATAGCCACAGAACTCTACGAACAAAGATCAACACCGTAGCCGGATACTGAAACCAATCACACAACCAAGCAGCACGCAGCTAGTTTCGGTTTCAAGGCGCGCGCTTCCGCGCGCGTGATTGTGCTGCTGCACAAAGCTAAACCGGCGTTGATTAATTTCTGGGTGAAAGCCGTTGCAAAATGACTTCGAGTTCATTACAACGATTAACATGGGCTTCGCAGATACGAGGTGAGCGCGTTCGTACGGAGATCTAGGGAGACTTGAGAAAGTCGTGGAAGCGTCCGAATGGGACCCCACTTTGTCGTGTATGATGACATATGTGCATGCACGAAAACTAACCTGAAATCTTCCTCGTATCGCACGATTAAACCTTCTCTCTAGCTTTCTAACTAAGTAACCTCCTTTTAAGCAATTTGCGATCGGTTTTGTAGGCCATGTAGATACTATATGTACCTGAGTGTTTGTATAAGCATTGATATTTCAGGTGCCGACGATTGTGGCTGCGACTCGTTGGTCATTTAATATACTCGTTGCCTGGTGTTTGTTGCAAAACGTTGGTGCGCTCATTTATGGTTCCAGGTACTCTATGTTATCGGAGGCAAGCGGCAGGAAAATGGAGGGGCCGCGCTGGTGGCGGTTTTTGTGGTCTCGCGCACAGCCCATGGCGCGTGCTGCGCGTGCATCGAGCCTGCTCAGCGCCGTCAGTCGTGCCAGCGGGCCAGCAAAAAAGAAGACGGCCTGGATCTGCGGGTGAGATCTTTTTCTACTGCCTACAGGCGCTGCGCCTCGCACTAGAAAACGAGAAAGAAAAATCTGTTGTCAACGGATTCTAAGCCGTTTGGGCGGCCGCGGACCCACCGTTCTAGCGGAAATCACGCGTCCATCATCTTGATGCTCGAACCCTTCCATGCTTGTCGACGTGGGCCAAATGGAGGACCAATAATTCTGCGCTCTCGCGTATGATTTGTCTGTTCTCCTGTCGATGAGCTATGATGAAGTGAGCGTAACCTCAATTGATCGTATATTCGGCGCCTCCCGATTTTTTAGTCGAAGATAAACGCGCGTTTGTCTACTTTGGACTACGAGATGTGCGTCATTCATTTTCCGGACAAGATCGCGACGTTTCGTAGACGATCAGCGAATGTAAACGAGACTGCGCCGTGCATACAGGCACACATGCTTGCGCATCCATAATTAAGTGAAGGCATTGAATTGAGGGTGTACACTGAGGCGATCCACGAATTTTTGCGCTGTTACATATTCAGTTCGTGACGTGCCATATCATTCTATTTTTTACCCTGAATCTTCCACAAATTTACGGTGCCTGGTAACAAAACCTGCCGAATGTGGCAAAGCAATAGGAGGATTGATACTGAAATGCAAGATATGTTATAGCTTGGCAAATTTCAATATTCATGGGACAGAATACTGGCAAACACATGTGATCTTGTGACACACACTTACCATGCTTGGACAACATGTGGACATTGATATATTGTGCAAGATTTGAAAAATAAAAAGGAAGAAAGTGAATCGAATTATGGACATATATGTGCACAGAAAAAGAACACATGCACATTTTTTTTTTAAACTGACCATAACAAATGTTAGAAGTAATGTAGGTGTGTGTGTATTTGGAAAGCAGTGAAAACTCAGTTTCTCTTGAATCATGGGGATGAATAAATGGTCAACATCACAGTTCTCACACACATGAGTGTATGAACACTTTAGAATGTCTTGGGTGTTTGATCACTCATTATATTGACTGTTTTCTCTCTCATAATTTCAGTGCATGTACAACAATGTGGTGCATACTGCTAGAAATACCAGCACATGATATGTGTATCCCTTGGCATGGGATACACACCTCATTCTTGTGCACTTACTCACTCTGTTTTCCTTTTGTCACTGAGCTTCATATTGAGATTTCGTGCTCAATATAGATTATTTTTCTGCTGACCTGCTACACTAGATCCAAATTTTCAGTTTGAGTAACAGTGTCATAAGCATATGACACCATTACTTTTTGCAACTACCTTCCAAATCGTTTGCCTCCGTGCTCTTTTTCAGACATTCCATATGTCCATCCATTTGAACATAGACAGTTTGAACATACAGCGTACAATTAATTATTAAAATGTACAAACATTATCTACCATACTAAAGCTTTAGTGCTTGTTCATGTTTAGAATGTAATATGGATTGTATAAATACTGAGTGTTTTTTTGTGCATGTTGCACTTCATAGTTTACACACTGAAAACTTGCACACGTCGTGCTTCGCATGTAATCTTTATATATCTTACACTTGCTCAAGCAAAAACGTTTGATCTAATAGTCACTAGGCCTGCGTTATTCATACGTAAACAATTGGTATTACTTGCAGCTGCTGCTCCGAAAAACTCTCCTACTGTGGAAATTCACCAATTTAGATAAACTGTCACAGAGCCAGTCATTTTTTGTTTCGAAGGATGATTCATTAGATTAGCACCAACTTGGCACAGCTGATATACAAGAGCGTACCCTGGTGTCTTGAGCAAAGCAAACCTGAGCACACTTGCTACGAGTGAGTTGATGCCTTGCTGTAGTTCTATTTGACTCTTTAGTATTGAGAACACAACTTTGCTATAGAATAGTTTGTTCAGTTTAATGGCAAGGAAACAGTTTTCACGCAAACATTATAAGTAGTTGTACATGCAGGTTGGCTCTTCGTATTTACCTGTTGCATCCATGCATTGGGGTTCAGATTAATACTTCATTTAACTGCAAAAACAAAAACAAGAAGTAAAAGGAAAAGAAAAGAACAAAAAGTGAACTGGACAATGTGAAAAGGACAGACAAGGACATTATCCTTTTACATTGTCCAGTTTACATGTGGCAAAACATTGCAGTTAGCATGCCAGACCAACTGGGTCAACATTTAGTTCTACGAATGTTAGTTCAGCACCTTGAATCAGGGCCATAGCCAAGGTTTGGGGGGGGGGGGGGCTCAAACCCCCCCTTCCCCCGAAATTTTTTAGTTATGCTTGCGTGTATATATGCACGCTCAAACATACATAAAGTACAGTTGAACATTGAACACCCCCCCCCCCCCCCTTGAAAAAATTTCTGGCTACGCCCCGGCCTTGAATGCTGTAGATGTTGTCGTCGTAATCTTCGTGCTGTGATCATAATTAATAAAGTTCTTCATGAAAGTAAGTGTGCCATTTACAGTGAAACCTCGGTGATACGATCACAGTTCATACGAATTTTTTGTTGGTCCCGGCCAAGACCCATTGGCCTGCAATGTAATGGAGTACGGTTGCTGCGAACCGATTTTCACCCAGCGACGTTTGATACGAACGTACGCTACGGCCCCAGGTACGAAGAGGTGCTGTCCGCGCTGACGCGGAAGACGCGCCAAGCAAGTGCGAGCACGGGAAAGCAAGCATAGGCATGCGCGCCGCACCGCCAAATCGTCAGAATTGGCGGTGCGGCGGTGCGGCGCTTTTCTTACGGTCAGAATAAACCTTCAGAGACTCGTCACGGTCTCCGAGTTCGTGTGCGCGAACCTTTGAGGCTTTTAAGTGCCTCCGTGTGCCTTTGCGTTTAGATTACAGAGGACATTAGCGCCATGCTTTTCTTTTTCTAACCCGTCGACGCGGGATGCTGTCGTTGTACCGTGTTTACACGTGCCTGCCTCGTGAATCAGACATCCTAAGAAAGGTGGACGAGGACCGAAAGAAGGCGAGGATGGTCTTGGCGAAGGAGTCAGGCCTCACAACGTCAACATGCGCGACCGTTGAGGTTGCACTTGGGCGGGCACGGCCGTAAATCTCCCAAAAAACATCCCCAACGCCCCTGCAATAGCAAAATCATAACACAGGACCATGGTTTCTGTAATTTTGTGGCCTTGATTCGTCGCGTCAAAGCGCTTCTTTCCTTACTTTCGCTGCAGCACTCCGCTGCCTTGCAAAAAAAGCATACTAAAATGTGGAAAGGGCTACTGCTGTCGCGGGTCACAACGCACCTGGTTCTATATTTAAATGAATTAGGCCGTATATTTATGAATGAATGAATATGAGCCGTATATTTGTGCTGTTATGATTGCCGACATCTAAAAACTTAGCTGAAAATCATTCAGGGTTCTTCCTGACGTTGCTGCGTCCCTGAAAAACAATAAATGAAAATGTACGCCAGCTTTCTTTTGTCGCATGCTATTTATCCATGCCTACTGGTGATACGAATTTCGGATGATACGAATATTTTTGGTGGTCCCGTGAGATTCGTATCACCGAAGTTTCACTGTACTTGTTAACCAAGTCCTACCTAGAGCCATAAAAGAAGTACTTTTTCCACTGGCAGACCCCTGCTTTCTGGCCGATTCACCTTCCGACAAGCCAAGCCCTGTCGCCGTGTGCCACCAGTCCCATTCTCAAGGCCAGAAGCGGGACTTGGTCTGCCAGGGAACCTTCTCCGCTCAAAGCAATCATGGCAATGAATGGCGACAGCATGCAGGTATGGCTTTACCAATGTTCATACACAGCAAGTGTGACACAGAACTGGTTCCCATAAAATGAGGGAACTGTTCACGTTTGTACATTACTTATATTCCCTTTGAAATCTGAAAATTACACTGTGGAGGTCGTCAGTAGTGCTATATAGGGTCACACTCTAGAAATCAACATTTTATATTTGTGTGTTTGGTGTGTCTGTATTTCTAAACGATTGTTATTGAACTGAATGAGTACGTCGGAACCAAACGAACTGAATAAGACGACTTGTCGTAGCACTTGTTCCTGCTTTCGTACATGCAATTTCATTTATGCACTCTGTGGTGGCACTTTTATTTTTCTTAATCTTTCGCTTATCGACTGTCCTCTGAAAGTCTGCATGCACTTACTGCGCAGGACCTTGTAAGCACACCACCAATGCACCTGATGGACTTCTGCTCGATGCCCGTGCAATATGAGTGCGTGGTAGCGCCCATACCCACACCCTATGGGCCTCCCCCCGACACATCTCAAATGGGCACATCACCGCCACCTCCGTTTCCACCTCCCAATTCGGTGGTAGGGCCGGCGCACAACACGCGCTCCAAGCGGGCCTCCATGGAGTCGTGCATGCGGCCCCAATGCTACGTGTGTGGCAAGAAGTTTGAGCACCCCATGCACCTGCACACACACATGGAGCTCCATGCACCATTTACGGGGGAGGGCCAGCCAATGGTTTCCGGAGACGACGACAAGATGCCACCGCTGCCGCTGCTGCCCAACCCACCACCACCACCCCCACCGCCAGCGCCATCTCGTCGGAGCTCTTCGGGCAGGGGCTCCCATCAGGGAACACTGCACTCCTGCTACATATGCACCAAAAAGTTTAAGCAGGTGCATGCCTATACCTATGGTAAAGTTTACTGCTTTGAAGTGGGCACTGTTTTGAAATTGGTAGTTCATACCCTTTATCTAGCGCATTTATTGGGAATTTCGTACTTCATATCCCGCTATTTTCCACCTACTGTCAGGAAACTGGTGCTGGCATATCGCTGATGTTCTACTGTGTACAAAATTATTGCAAGAGCATGGCAAGAAGTGTGGTTTGCATCTTGCTTTTAAATAGCTGGAAAGCTGTTAGAGCCCACCCTACCAAAGGGGTGGTTGGTGGCTCTGCTTGCTACATTCTAACTCTGGAGCAGATCTCTCCCTCTCTTAGAACGGAGTGGTTCTCCACTTAAATGCCTTTGCCATTCAGTCGTTAAGTGGGATGAGGTGAGACGGGTGCCAACATCGCTCCTTGATGCGACGCTCGATGTGACGCTGCGAGTTGTATGTAGTTCAATGCATTCACTGAAGGCAGCACTAGAACAAGTCTTTCAGTCAAAGTTTGAAAGGCTGGCATGCGTCGCCGGGTCAAGGACCTTGTCAAGCAACAACATAGTCTAGGCGGCATTGGAGAAACATTCAAACACCCAGACAGAAGTTTTGCAATGTTGCACAACAGCACATACATGCTACAGCTGTGATCTAAATGGCCAAAGATTACAAAATTTTTCGTTGTGACCAAGCTGCACTATGTGTAATAGGACAGTAAAAGTGCTACATGATGGCGCTAATGTTCATTTTAATTGGCTACTTGCATCCCGTCCGAGATTGTGCAATTGCTTATGAATTCAGTGGATTGATATGTGCCATCCTTACATCTGCAAACAGACTGTGCAGTCAGGGTATAAGAATCCCCATATCATGCGAGGGTTTTCTTTTTAATTTTTTTTTTGCATGCAGTCTTGTCGATACATTACATTTGGAGTACAGAAATGTTCAGGCAGTATTGACTGGGCCTGACTGTGGTACTGGCTAGTTCCACTGCCATTCATTTCAGTGCTATGTGCAGAAAAAAACCAAATGGAAATTGGGTTAGTCCCTCCTTCCCCCTCTGCAGTACCTGTAAAAGTTTTCATTGGTCATGTGACAAAGGCAGAAAGAACAGCTTCTTCAATACGATACAAAGATTCTTCAGAAGAACGTTTTCCACAAGATGCACTCAGTTTTTTTTCACGTCCTTTTTTAACACACATTGCTGCTGCTCGTGCCAGTGTAGTGATCCCGGTGTTCAGAGGTAACGCTTCTAAGGCTTGTACAGGGTGCACTTCAACCGTCTGCATATATGCAAGATTGTTTTTGTTTCTTGAAGGAGATGTATACATGATGCTGGCGAGATATGCCATGGAAAGCTGGGGAAAGTGGCTTGAGCACATGTTGCCGTAAAATGAACAGCAGCAGCCTCCCTGTTGAGCTTTGTAGTGGTGCTGGCTCACAGGTGGGCCACTTGAACAACCACGTGCGACTTCACACGGGCGAGAAGCCATACGAGTGCCAGGTGTGCAAGAAGAAGTTCACCCAGAGTGGCCACCTGCTGAGCCACACGCGCATGCACACCAACCACAGGCCCTACGAGTGCAAGTACTGCAACAAGAGCTTCACCCAGAGCGGTCACCTCAACAACCATGAGAGGCTGCACTCGGGTGAGCGGCCCTACCAGTGCACTGTCTGCTCCAAGCGGTTCACCCAGAGCGGCCACCTGTCCAACCACATGCGCCTCCACTCGGGCGAGCGCCCCTTCGAGTGCCAGGTACCCAAGCAGATAGGGTGACCACCTGTGCAGCTCAACCGCGAACTGTGCGGCTAGCCAATTTTTTTGGAAGCTTAATAATTATTAATTGTGGGGGTTTCATGTCCCAAAACCATGGTATAATTGAGGGACGCCGTAGTGGAGGGCTCCGGAAATTTTGACCGTCTGGTGTTCTTTAAAGTGCACCTAAATCTGAGCACACGAGCCTCTAGCATTATGCCTCCATCGAAATGCGGCCGCGCGGCCAGGATTCGATCTCGCGACCTTCGGGTCAGCAGTCGAGCATCGTAACCACTAGGCCACCGTCGAGGGTTTTTTGGAAGCTTGGAGCGCTTGCAGCTAACCCATCCTCAAACACTGTAGCCAGATGCAACTGAACTCAGGGAACTGCTGAACAGTAATAAAGTGTGTATTTCCCTGTTTCAGAGATGATAAAATATTGCAAGAGAGAATTTCCCTGGAGTTAGCAAACATATCGTTGTACTTTGTATCACTGTGCTGTGAGAATGGAGAAAAAGCTGCTCTAAGCTGTAGTTGTTGCAAATGAATTTTTTGACGTGAAACATTATGCACAGTTTTATTTGCCAAGTGTTTACTCAAAATATTATGCAATGTGCAGCTAATGGGTACTTGAATGCAAGTTATCATGAAATAAATTTTAGAGTTTAGTATTTGCCAAGTCATAGTAAGCTGCAGTTTCTAGTTCAAGGTATGATGAATACAGTCACATGATGAAAATAATGTGCTAGCTTCATTGCCAATAAAGCTTTCGATTTCTTCATCTTTTTGTGGCTTGTCAACGATGAGATCGTATAAATTACCTTGTTCCCATTTCTAGTAAGTGTAGTGTGAAACGTTAATCTTTTTCTTGACCTGCAAAAGTAACTTTTGCATTTTACTTATGTTCCAACTAAAATTCATTAAACTGTCTTTTCACATAAGATATGCAGTGACAATGCTGTGTTTGATGAATTTCCAGTGCTTCAGCGAAATAGGAAAAAAACGTGCAGACACGGAAACAGAAAGGGCCACTGGTCTTCCAGTGGTCCCTTTGTTGAGGGCTGCGGTAAGAACACTGGTCTTACAGAAGAAATGGGTTTTCATACACAGTTAACTTGCATCGACAGATGTCGCAACAGGGAATGTGGTGCATGCATGATGCCATTCAACTGTAACACACAGTAGATAAGTTTTCAAAAAGATTAGTAAGTTTTCGAAAAGATTATCCGTTTCTTTTGCGAGCATGCCTGCATGTTTTTTGCCTATTTTACTTAACCACTGGAAATGCACCTGACAATGTTGTGTGTTTGGACATGTCCGACAGGTGTGCACCAAGACCTTCACTCAGAGCGGGCACCTGAACAACCACATGCGCCTTCACACTGGTGGACGCCCGCACTCGTGCCCAGTGTGCCAGAAGCGCTTCACCCAAACTGGCCACCTGAGCAACCACATGCGCATGCACACGGGCGAGCGCCCCTACGACTGCCTCATTTGTGACAAGGCCTTTGCTCAGAGTGGGCACCTGGCTAGCCACCTGCGCTCGCACCAAGGTAATGGCTGACAATTACATATCTGCCAACACGTAAAGCTTTGACACTGGGCTCGCAAAACACTGGAAGGCAGGATAGGAGGGAAGAGCATGCTTTTTTCCTTCTCTTGTTTTGCACTAGGCATACACCTGTTTAATATAAGGTACATCACCTATTAACAGTGATTTACCTTATGACACAATGTACACATGCTGCAGCAGCAGCAAACCTTGAGTCGTGCAAACCGATGGGAGACCCAGCTCCTTTGGATCATAGTGATATTCTCTTAGTGACATTGCTGTTTTCAGAATAAAGTTTTCAAGTGACACCTGATCTCAATAGCTGCAAAATGAATAAGCCTATACACCAGTCATGTGTTTGGTTATTTTTCCAATCCACCACTTCACACTTCTGCACGAAAATCTGCTATATTTTATGCCCGACATCCTTGTCAATACTTACTCCTGATGCTTTGCGTAACCACAATATTATGAGGCATGCCACAGTAGAGGACTGCGAATTGATTTTGACCGCTTGGGGTTACTTAATGTGCAGTGAAATCCAAGCAAACGGCCGTTTTGGCATTGTGCCCCTATCAAAGTGCAGTTGCAGTGGCCGGGAATTGAACTCATGCATAGCAGCACGACACCTTAACCATCAAGCTATCACGGCAGGTATCCTTGTCAATCAAGAACCACCCTGAGAAGCTGAATTGATCCAGCTATGCGCTCATCTACGTGTCAAAACTATGTAGCTGCTGCCTAATGGACACTCTTTGTCTTCCCGCAGGTCTCACCCTCGGTGCATCGAGCACATCCTGCACGGGACGAATGGGCGGCATTCCCCCTCCTCCGCGGCCAGCACCACACATAATCAAGTTGACTCCAGCTGGTCAACAAGAGGAACAACAACAACAGGATGAGGAGAAGCAACCCGAAGAAGAGCAACAAGAACAAGAACAGCAACCACAGAGTATGTTGCCAGATACACCCAAAAACGAGCCTTCAGATGAGACACACCACAGGGCAGCTTGGAATCCCAGCGAACAGAGTACAGGCACACAGATGGCCTGCAGGCCTTCAGTGGCACTGCCTCAGGAGAGCATGCCAATTTTGGAGCCAGTGTTGGCATCCATGATTGATAAAGAGCAGGGTGGGATGCAGACTAACATGCCGAATGACGTCGTGGTGGTGGAAACACATGCAAACGTGCCACACGAGATGCCAGTCGAGGTTCAGAGGGGCCCCCACCAACACGGCAAGTTGGCCATGCAGCCTCGAGGAGTCGCAAGCATGCAAGCTCGCATGGAAATGCACATGCGTGCAAATGTCCCGATCGAAATGCAGAACAGAGTGCAGGCGGAAATGGACCCGCACCTAGACTGCCCGCTAGACCTGACACCAGACCCGAGGTACCACTTGGAGTCTGATCCGCCTCTCTACCCACGATACAACTCCGAGACCGACACCGACGACAGTGACAGTGATGCGGAGACCTGATCGACAGGCCCTCTATGACATGATGAGCATGTCTAGCACTAGCTTAGAAACTTGACGACGACTCACTTTAGGTCGCTGTATATGGTAATTTTGAAAAGTGGAAACTCTTTGTGCCTGCCTGCCATAGCTGCTGGAGGAAAGAAGCAAAACGAGGTGAAAAAGTGAAGGCGTTTGCAAAGAAGTTACTGCAGCAGAGAACTTGACCTTGCAGATGGACGCAGACGTCCCTGGACTTAAAAACATTGTTTAGCATTTTGACATTTTACATGTTGCTTTTTTTTTCATTATGCACAAATAAAACCTGACAGATGCTTTTTTACATACCTTCACTATTAATGTTAAGTGGCACCTAGCAAAAAATTATGAGCCAGTCTAGAAAAATTCTGGGTAGAATCTACCTTCATGCACCAGCGAGCAAGTGCTATGAAAGTATAGCCCTTTTTTTTAAACGTTAGTTGCATTTAGTGGGTTGACCAGAATATTTCCTGTAGGTAAAGGAGCAATGTTGCATACTACATGAGCCAGACCATCATATCTCAAAGTATTTTTAAGCCAAGTGAAAATATGTATTATAGGCAGAAACATTTTTATGCTTCACTGCCAGTGTGTACCAGGTTGTATAAAATGTACCACTAGTGTAACCTCCGTTTACTATACAGTACAAGTGCATGCTTACACCTTCCTCAATACTTATGTTTTGTAATATGTCGATATGTGCAACAAAAGTATGTTCTACGACTTTATGACCAACTTGTCATACCAGTGACGTTATCGCGACAGTAATAAAAGCTAGTCATATAGGTACCAATGCTACCTTTTCTTTGTCTTGCTTTTTGTTTTTTGCCCTCCAGCTGCAGCGAAAAACAGCAGCAGGGATCATAGTGCCTAGGATACCACCAGCCTTGTCTCTTGAGAACATGAGTCACCAAACTGTAAATCACGTGCTGACAATCGTGTCTGCATAGTATACCTGGTGCGAAAAGAGTTGAATTATTGAACAAAAGCCACCGTGCTCTTTAGTGGGAGCCCGCATACATTCATTCACATCGGTGGCACTGCTCGCATTTCAAGTTACAGTGCATGACTTCAATAACACATCCAATGAAAAAGATACAAAACTGCAACTCGGTAAATAATTCAAAAGACTATAGGACGAGGGGTTCGTGACGTAAGGGTGACATAGTCCCTAAGCTTCAGTCAAAAGAAAGGCAGGCAGGGAATGTCAATTGTGGATGCGAGCACAGCAAGAAGAGAGACTGCCGATGTCGGCACTGAAGGTCACCTCCCGACAGTGTGGCGACACGACATTTCAATTTTCTTCATCTCTTCTGAGAAAGAACAAATCTGAAAAATTCTGGAGGAAATATGATCTCTGGGCAGTGCCTTAGAACTTGCAGTGTAGACAGGTGCACCATAGTCATAGACCACTAGAGGTTTCTTGAGTCATTAGCTCTCCTATTTCCAATATGTACTACAGTATCAGCAGCTTCAAAGCGACAATTGAACAACTATACAACACTTAAAGCTGCCGTAACAGCTCATAGCCTCAGGTAAAACCCTTTCTATGGGGCACTAACAGACCAAAGGAAAGCAAGATGAGAGAAACAAGAAAGCCTTATAAAAGAAAGTTTTGAAATTCTCGGATCCCTGCACACTGGCACATTACATTCACAAACCTTTGCATAAAATACCACTGCTTGTTCAAGAACAGCATCACACCAGATCGACAAACCTCACTAAATTATTAATGTGCAATTCCTGGTGATGTGGCTTTCTTTCTTTTTGACCAAAGAATAGAGGTGATTCACACTACTCGCACTATTCACATGGAGTAAGCAGCATTTATTATGCAACTAATCATCTGCACCTCCATCTCCCTCTTCTTCTGCGTCACCACTTTCCTTTTCCTCTTTTTTCTCCTTTTCCTTCGCATCACCAGTGGGCTCAGGGTTCTTTTCAGGTCCTTGAGTGAACTCACCATTGTGTAAAAACCAGTCTTGAAAGCTCCCAGTGTACACTTTGATTCTGTTGGAAGGTAAAACAAAAACGCAGGCAAGTTACGATCTTGTGCACGGCAGAGGGCCCTCTACAGTAACGCATCGCTCACAGGTACTGATCGCTATAAACGATGCGTCCATTGTGTGGTAAAGGTGTGTGCACTTATGCCACTAATATGAGCAAGTTGTAAGCATAGGGACTTATACAGTGTAAAAAACTGAAGGCAAAACTGAGGTAAGAACAGAGGAGCTTAAATGCACAAACAATAAATTATTGTGTGCTCTTTTGTCATGTACCAAACGCACAGACGGCCCTCGTCAACCATTTGCATTGCCAACAGAACACTATTGCAAGTTGCTATCACGATCTTGCTCTCAAAGCGTTGTTACTACCAGGGGCAGCACCAAGATTTCCTTACTGGGGGGGCACTCACCAAAGGTGAGTTCCTTCAGGGGGGTGGGGGTCAGATAACTTGTGCTTTGAATGTTTCCTCTTGGAAAGGGGGGGGGGGCAAAAGGGGGGCAGGCAAAAATTTTGGGGGGGGCTACTGCCTTCCCTGTGCCCCCAGCTGGCACTGCTCCTGGTTACTACTACTAGTTCAGATGTCAAGTAACTGTCATTTTGTTCTTTATATAATTATCAAGTTGACTTCCTGAGAAATGTGATAAGGCATAGTTGCTCTACATTCTATACTCCCATCAGCTGCTACCACTAATTTTATTGCAAAAGAGTCACTTTTCCGTCAAACATCAATACTGATGTACAATTCTTATTTCCTTGGAACGAAACAAGCAAGTAACATACCGCATCCAAACATGCATTCAACAAAATGCAACCTGCAAAATTCCACTCCCGTGCAGAACAGGGGAAAAAAAGGAGAGAGAGCCACAGATTTTTATAGCAAATGTGCAGTAAAACAATGCCACCAGTACATGGAGTAGTAAACCGCATGCAGTAAAGAAACACAAGAACGTTGCCACTGGCTTGAAAAGTCAGATTAAAAATGATCATGATACAATCATTTTTGACCATGATGTATAAACATCACTGAATATTGTTCCCCTGAAAACATTACGATTCCTTATTGCACTGGTATTATGTTGCACATACAAGTTTCTTTCAAATATAGCGTATTATAAATGTATCAATTTGAAAATCATAGTTCAGACTCTTATCAATACTGGAGACAGCACTATAAAATAAAATTTGATGCCCTTGAGTTAATATCACACACCTGCACAGAGACTGCACAAGCCTTTGACTAGTGGCCACAAAAGGGGTTCACATGAACAACTTGGCTAAGTAAGTTGCACATACATTTTCGTAGAATAAAAGATTAAAATTTTTAAAAACATAAATGTTTACGGTGCACCAATGTATGTTAATCGTGCACTGGCACCCTGTGTGCAATGGACACTAACGTGCACAAGCATGGCATTTAAGGTTGCCACCTTTTACCGAAAAAAAAACGGCCTTTCGACGGGGGGGGGGGGGGGTTAACAGGAGATTAAAATAATGTTGAACAATAGACGCTATGTCAATTCTTCGGCATGCAGTGCCATTTAATGTAACATTGCTTTCATTGAGCTAAATAAACCCAATGCACAAACAGAAGCAGCACACTCAGCTAACCAACTAGCCTGATTGCTGACATAAAAGTACCCGTGATTGGAATGATGCTTCGCTTATTACTATGAATGTGCTGCACTGAAAAGGAACCGCAATGCTTCGTCCATAAAAAAGCTCTTCTTTGCGTCTGAATCCAACAGGCCAGTGGCATTATAGACACAAAGGAATGTTAAAATGTGCATATGCCACAAAAATGTCGGATATTCATGTACCATACATGCGCAATAATATGCTCTATTCCAATGATCGCTAGACTTGAAGGGATCCCAGGAAGTGGTTGACTAATAGCGTAAGAGTTTTGGTGATTGACGATAAATATTTACCGTCGTGGTTGTTGAACTGACGCTTATAAAACACCCAAAAAATAAATATTCGCGATATTATGACAAAAAAAAAAAGGCCAATGGCGACCGATGCGGACCGGCAACCGGCCCGCCATCTGAAAAACCGGCCTGGCCGGTCTATAGCTGGACAGGTGACAATCCTAATTGGCATTACAGTATGCTACAGAACTTGAAAAACCATGCATTGAAGGATGGTGTAGAAGACGACTATCATGCTTAAACAAAGAGCTACCACTGCGGTACTCACAGTGAGCTTTGCGATCTTCCATAGGCACAAGGCCATATTTACGCTGCTGCGCTGTGTTCCGCTGTTACAGCTCTATTGCCTCAAGGAGTCGATCTAGTAAGAACTTGTTTTCTGCGGTGCAAGCTTAGAATAATTGTTTCTTGCTTTATGCCCTCCTCGGACAGTGCAGCCTGCTTCATAGCAAAGAAAAATTCGCTAACAGCATCTACAAAAAATTTGCATCTTCTGTCGGAAAAGAAGAAAAGTTATCAGGCAAGCCTCGTCTAGTTAACTCTCTCTTTGCACAACACCCTTTAAAAGGAAAGCATAGCTTTGGTTGATCAGAACCATTATTTCAAATGATGATTCTGGCACACTGAAATTGAAAAATTGTGTTGTTGGTGTTTTTTTGAAATCTACGTCATTAAGAATATTAAACTGCATACTTGCCATGACTATATGGCCTCATGTATGTCATAAACATTAATGGTAAGGCTAACTGGAACAATTTTCACACTTAAATTTAAATTTCGCCATTGGGTTATGAGGAATGTTATGGTAGAGGGAGACGGTTGGGGGGGATCACGGGGCTATGGATTAACTTCAGCTAACTGGTTTCTCTACTTTCTAGTTCCCATTTGTCTTATAAGAAGATTTAACAAATTCTTTGATCACTACAACTTATTAGCGAGTATATAAACCTGGAAAAAAATATATGTGTGGCTTACCTTTTATTCCCTAAATCATTAATAAAATATACATGCTGCTAAAAATACCACCTTCCCTCAGCACACATGCGATTTTAACAGTGCAGCTAATTACCTGAACAGATGATAAAAAGAAAAGGAACTGAAAGCACTCCAGTGTGCATTTCGAGTGTCCCGAATGTAGAAGATCAGCAAGTGATGGTGGATCTGCTAGAGTGACGTGAATACTCATGTTCTTTCTTTTTTTTTTGCCACACTGTTTTTTACACAAATAGCAGAACCTGGACACAACAGGAACATGGTCCTGTTGCATCCTGTTCTGTGTTTATGTTAAAAGCAGCACGGTAAAAAAAAAAATCACAAGTATGCCCAGACTCAATAAACGAAGTGATTTGATTCAACGAGCATGACTAGTTCATGCAAGCAAAACATAAGCGGCAGTGGTGCAAGGGAGGTTGTTTGGGGTGGGGTGGGGTTCAAACCCCCCAAAATTTTTACATTTTGTATGTGTATATATACGCACACATGTACAAACACATGTAGAAACATACAAAAAAGAGGGGTCGGACCCCCAGAAAAAATTTCTGGCTACACTCCCGCACCGCCTCTTGAAAGGGGGGTCTGGACTGGTACAGCTTGTCTTTGGCGACATTGACGCAAACAGCTATGGCTAAAGCTAGGCCTTGGCAGTTGTAGGGCCAACGTACACCTCAACCTAAGTAGACGAGCATTTTCACACTACACTACAGTCAGATTGTTGCAGCGGCAGCTAGAGATCGGACCCGCAATCAGTAGTGACAGGGCAGCAGCACCGCAGTAGTAAAGTGCAATTACAATTATTGAGCCAAAGGTTTATTCTTCACCGGTCTGTCCGAGTGTGCCATTGGGTGAGATGATTGCCCTCTCCTTAACTATTTGCAGTTTGTTGTTGGACTCTTGCCGACAACGCAACATGGCTGTAGCAGTCCATGATTGGGCACTGCTCCGCAAGTTCATTCATGGTTGATTCACGTGCACGTTTTCTCACTGCATTATTATTATTATTATTATTATTTCCAAATACTGTTGGCCGTCATGGCCGTAACAGGGTGGGTACAGTGATTTTAATGATAACACAGAATATAGTAAGTAGAACATAGTATAATGAAAACAACTGTAGAAAAGAATACATATTTTTCAAAAACCAATAAGAAACTGTAGGAAAAAAAAACATATAGACAGACATTGTGACGATGTTACAGTATGCAATATGAAAAAAAAAAAAGGAAACTACAGAATTTCGAACGTCATGAGAACTTATGAGAATGTACGTACAACACTAGCAATAATCATTTTTGTAATAGATTTTTAATTCGCTCTTCAAAACTTTCAATGCTCGTTGAAGTCAATACAGACACTGGCAACTCGTTCCACTCTTTTATCGTTCAAGGAAAAAAAGAATACGCGTACACATCAAGACAGCATTTTGGAACCAAGAACAAAAATTGATTGCTTGATCTGACGTTGCTGGTTTGCCAGGAAATAAGATAAGGCTTAGTTTCAATATTAAAGTGTCCTTTTGATAACATAAAAAGAAATTTAAGTCTAGCAAGCTTCCGGCGTTGAGCCAGCGTAGGCAATTCAAGCAATCGAAGCATTTCAGAAACGGAGTCATTTCGAGAATACCGGGATAAAATTAGCCTAGCGGCTTTTCTCTGTATTTTTTCAATGCGATTTGTCAACCCCGATTGGAACGGATCCCATACTGCACTGGCGTACTCTAGCGTTGGTCTTACGTAGGTCAAATATGCAAGCAGCTTAACGGATGGTGTTGCTAGCTTTAGTTTGCGGCAAAGGAACCATAACTTTTTTTCTGCAGCTGTACAAATCTGGTTTACGTGTGGTTTCCAACTTAAGTCATTTGAAATTGTTAGGCCTAAGTATTTTACCGTCTCCGCTTCGGTGAGAGTGGTGGAATTCGTTTCGTAATTACCTTTAATAACATGCTTTTTTCGCTTGGTAAGCCTGAGCATGACTGATTTAGATTCATTGATTTTCATTTCCCATTTAGCGGCCCAACCTTCTACTGCTATAAGAGCTCGCTTGAGTGACGCCTGATCATTATGATTATTAATTTCTCGATATATTAGGCAATCATCTGCGAATAACCTAACAGTTATGTCGTCGCCTATGTCATGAGCAATGTCGTTTATATAAACCAAGAAAAGAAGGGGTCCTAAGACAGATCCCTGTGGTACGCCTGAGGTTACTTTTAACAGATTGGATTTGCTACTGTTTATTTCGACGTATTGTGTCCGACCTGTGAGGTATGAGCGGATCCACGCAACAACTTCATAATTTATATTCATTTCTATTAGCTTATTTATTATTTTCATATGCACGACCCGGTCAAAGGCCTTGGAGAAATCTAAACATATAGCGTCTATCTGTTTTCTGTTATTCAGTGCAGTTGATAAGTCATTAACTGTTTCTACCAATTGTGTAACGGTGGATAGGTTTCGTCGAAAACCGTGTTGATGAGAAAAGAAAGCCTTCTTGTCTTCAAGGTAACTATAGATTGACTTTGATATTATATGCTCAAGAACCTTGCAGCACACACACGTTAATGAAATAGGCCGATAGTTTCCAATGTTTTGCTTTTCACCAGATTTGTGTACTGGGACAACTTTTGCAACTAGCCAATCATCTGGAATCTGTTTTTGTGCTAGCGATGCTTTAAATATAATCTCGAGATATCGGGCTACCCACTCCGCATACCTACGTAAAAACGCATTTGGTATACTGCCTGGTCCGATAGCTTTCTTGTCTTTAATATTAAGACAAAGTGCTACAATGCCTTCATATGATTCCTCTATATCAGGCATCTGTGAAATGTACGCGGATTCTAGCGCGAAGGATGAAAAACCATCTGCAGAACTATCAGTAAAGACGGATTGAAAAAAATCATCATTAAAGCTAGTTGCAATGCGAGAGTAGTCCAACACAAGTTCATCATTAATGAGAATGTCCCTGGGGCCTTCGTTGTTCAGTGACAAATGGCGCCAAAAACGGTGCGGATCATCCTTCATAAAATTAGGCAATGTCACATCATAAAAATTTTTTTAGCAGCAGTCATCTTCGTGCGCAATTCAATGCTTAGTGCGGAAATTTTATTGTGATCTTTCCTTGTCTTCTTTCTTTCATGGCTAATTTTCCGTTTTAAATGTATGATTTCTCGTGTTATCTATGAGTTGCGTTTATTTTTTTTCTTCTTTCTCATGGGCACAAACCTACTGACACAGTGAAATAAGACTCCTTTAAATTCATCCCGCATTGCATTGACGTCATTCGTCTGACTGAAGCTATCTAAACATAGCGAAGCTCAATTATGCGTCATCTCTAAAAGTGTAAGTAAACTTCTTTTACTTGAGCTTTGCTTTCCTTAGTTTTGGACCAGAACAGACAGAACACAGGTAAAGGTTTTGGACCACAACGGGTTAATTCATCTACAGGGAGTGAGGCAATGTCAACCTTGTAGATGCTAAATTGTTGATTGAAGGACCCTGGGAGACTAGTTTCGAAGGAAACAAAATGTTTTAGATGTTCTACCATTGTATGACCAGCATCAATAAACTTTCTGTTGATCTGTGCAAACTGGTTGTATGCAATGATAGTGAGTGAAAGCGAGACTGTGGAAATCAGTTGTGGAGCAGAGGTCGGCCGAGAAAATTTAATATTGTGCTGAGCCATAGTTGGATGATCCGCGCCAGTCCCTTATGCGCTTTGTTGTTAAGGCAACAAGGAGGTGCCTTAGTAATAGATTTTATTTACGAATGAAGTGACCTTAGACGTTCTATGCTCCTATACACACGTAGATGAGATCTGTGTGGAAAGTTTTTGCAAATCTTCGTTGCAAGTAGGGTATACAGTCTACTATTCCAGTAGAGATTGCTCATGGCCTAGGGTGTTAGACATATGTATTTAGAACAACAGGTAGTGCAAATAAGTACAGACATTAACAAGAAAAGGTGCCCTCCCTTCTTGCATGTGTCTAAGCCGACTACGTATATTTCTTGTCTTTCAGTTGCTTATAATTAAACAAGCCATTCAGATTGCTAAGATTCTATGCTGAACTCAGCATGTAATTAAAGAAAACTCATGATGCAATCACATTTCAGTATATTCATTACAACTGCCTGATGTCCTGTGTGCATTTAACCACTGCTTCATGTTACCATAACAATTACAACTCGGATGCTAGCCTTATGCTCAGATATCACAGGCATGCATTATGGAATACGCTTGCAGTTAATGGCTTTTATTACTCGTTCATCTTGTCGGAGTGAGAACACTTTTCTTTATCCAAGGTGGAGAGGTTTATATAGGTGCACACTGCCAAAATGTGTTCCGACTTTTCGGTATGTTATGATGATCTCAACACGTTTCTTCGCGTAATGCACCGCAACTATTCAATATTCCCAGACCAGTCGAGATGCCCTCTAAGCTCACTTGTGATAGGTGTCCAGTTCCTCTAGCTTCTCTGCAGCAATCAGTGCTCTTCTTCCGGAGCGGCAGCTAAAGATGACATCTTTTGTCTGGTCAGGCTTCTCAACATGGTAACGTTGCTTGAAATCTTTAGGGTTCATCACAAATGCTACCTTCACATCTTTCACTGCAAGAGAAATAGCAACAAAAGTAATAATAAAATACACATTCAAAAAAGTCAATTCATTTATGAAATGGGAACACTTAGTTATAAGAACTTCTTGCTCATTCAGTAGGCCAATGAGTTACAGCTAGGAAAACTGGCGAAAACTTCTGAAACGCCAAAAACACCACTCTTGCCACTGGAACATGCTCGGTAGGCCAGGAAAGGCGAAAAAAAGAGAGGATAGCTAGGTGGCGCTGCAGTCACGATGTTACTGCTCTAGCTCACTGTGAGGTCATAGGTTTTGTTGGTGTTTGCAAGGGTCCAAGTAATTATTTAATGGTTGTAATGGTAATAAAGGAGACAAAGGTTTAACATGGCAAGTTTCGGCAGTCTTTATTGAGCGAATGTGGCCAAAATACAAAAGATAATAATAATAATAATAATTTCTGGGGTTTTGCATGCCAAAACCATGATATTATTATGAGGCACACTATTGGGCGCTAGGACATACCGTGGCACCGCCATGCGGAGGTGTCCGTGTGAAGTGCAAGGTTGGATTGCTCCGCCAGCAATCTCCCGCTCAGACCGCAGCTGCTTTCGCGTCTTCTTTTTTATTATATTGTTGTTCTTCGCTTTCACGAAACTAGTAAAATACCACTGTGGCTTCGTCACTGACTGTATGAACTGCGAAGCAACTGCTCAAAAAACAGTATTACGTTCCTCAAAATAACTGACACCACCTTGACTGCCGGCGTCGTCTGGCGGCCACTGATATGGAAGTCACGGGGGCTGAGCTCACTGCTTTTGTAAAAGGTAAAGAACCATTTTGTCGAAACTAAGCATCTAATGGGCTTTAGCATGTGCTTGAAGCAAAGAAGCATATTTTCGCTGCAAGAAATGCGTGAAACATGACCACCGTGTAGCTTCATTTAGTGTTGGTTTGCATGCACCTAAAGACGGGTCGCGGTTGACACGAGAAAGAAATGGCATGAGCAAATTTGCCTTCCCGTTTAGTACACATAGTCCTATAGTATAAAGCACGACGCGAGTGGTTTGTCCGCTTTGTCGGAAGCAGCCCAACATGCTTACTGCTAAGTACAGCCGCAACCTTTCTCACATTATTGGAGGCAACGCACAAGAGCTATATGCACGCGCGCACCTCATTCAGAGTTGTAGCTAGATAACATTTTACATACACGTATGTTTGTCTGCGGCACAATTTTAATATTTATCTGTTGCTCCTTATTGCGCGAATTTTCTACAGTTTTCATGTGATGTGTTTTCGACCGCCATCGAGCCACATATCGGGATGAAAACTTTCTAGGATTTACTCCACTCTGCAGCTGGCACAAAGGAGCAATCGCGATCGAAAAATACGGTCCCGGTTAGGCTCAATTGCAAAGGTAAATGCACGACGTGCCAGGCGGCCACATTATTTTGCGCATTTTATTAATGCACGAGCATGCTGCAAGGGGTGGCTTACTGTGGTCTAGATGGAAATTTTATGCTTATGAAGTGCAAAAAACACGGGACGAAGCAGAGATACACACAGGACAAGCTTTTGTCCTGTGTGTATCTCTAGCTGCTTCGTGCCCGTGCAGTTTGTTTTTTTAACGCGCTTCATAAGCATGAGCCGATTCCAACTAAATCAGATAGCTGTGTTCGCACTTTTATGTTTCAGTGAAATACCAGTGTCCAGCATTTACAACTTCATTGATAAGTAGTATGACACTTCGCGGCTGCTGTTAGAAGGTGAATCAAGGCTTGAGGTCTGTGTACTTGAATTTAGGTACACGTACGGGCCTCAAGCTTACTTCGACCCCATGATTTTGTCATCTTCACTTCTAACCACGAGCCTTTGAAACTTCGTTCAAAATTCCCCGAGCTCTCCACTACAGCATCCCTCAAAATCATATCGCAGTTTTGGGATGTGAAACCCCAACAATTATAGAGGGTGGATTAGTGTTTGAAGCTGGCCATGTTGTTGTCTGTAGCACAACATAAAAAAGAAGTCATACTGGGTGGGCTCCTCTATAAGCAAATAACTCCATGAGCTGCAAATAATAATAAAGGAATGGCAGGTGACAGCGGTAACAAGCTCGCGCGAAGCAGGGTAATGGTGAAAGTGAAAGCTCACACCATAGGCTTGCACTGTGGCACAGAGCAGTATAAAGTACCGTGCCGCCGGTAACTTTGACTGCGCTTGCCCACATTGTGCAGTCTCTAGATGTCCGCAAACATGAAGTGAGAGCAAAAGAATGCTGTTCAAAGCAGAAAATGCCAGAAATTGTGGTTAAAAGCAATGCATTCAACCGTCCGCTTCCCTTCACCGAAGCAACATGAGATCATGTGATCCAACCCTGCACGTCACAACAATCGCAGCGCTCGCGCCTCCAGTAATGGGCCTCGCACCCAGTAGTGGACGGCTCCAGAAATTTCAACCATTCGGGGTTCTTTAACGTGCACATAAATCTAAGTACACAGACCTCTAGCATTCCACCTTCATTGAAATGTGACCGCTGCAGCCAGGATCAAACCCATGACTTTCGGGCCACCACCCAAGCACTGTAACCGCTGTACCACAGCGGTGGTCCAAAACACGAAAGAATACTTTCAAATCTATGACATCACACTGATTAGAGAGTTTTACTGTGCTTGTAAACTTCTTAGAAGTTGTGGTTTACCCAGTTATAAGAGCCATAAACATGAGCATTGAGACGCACAGGTATTTTGCGGATTCAAATAGTAGTCAAAGTGCTGCAATGTATGTTTGTGGCAATGGCCAATGAGAGACACTCTTTTCTTCCATATGGTTTACTGTCTGAACAAGATGTTCCAGTACTTGGGGGGGGGGGGGGTCATGTTTAGTAGTGGCTTCATTCTGTTTTACACATGTAATATACTTCTGGAATGCACCTTGCATAAGGAAACTCCCAAATTTCGATTACAGCAACAGATTTATCTTATGTACCTCAGCCAATGCACAGTTAGTCCGGCGCGACTAATTCCTCCATCCCTGGTCGACACAAATGGGAAACCTATGCCTATTGTGATGGAGAAAGTCTTCACAGGTAAATGACTGAAATAAGACTGCCCTAATAAATAAGGAAACAAGCCTGCATAGTACTATTTGATCTTGGAACAAGAAACAGATGACAAGAGACGTTTTGTGCTGATGAGCATTTTCAAGACATCTTGCAGTAATTCCAATGGTGCATAACTATTCAAATATGTGCACAAGATGTGATATTAATTTTATCACACACACTGCTAAGTATTTTGCAGAAGATCATCATTGTGAGCTCATTTCCTGCTCATACATCAAAATAATTAGGAGCGAAGCGAGGCAAAGTGTGTTTATGACTGTGGTTTTAGCTAGGACCATACCAAATGCTCTCACCAAGTAAAATGATGTCAAGAGTATTTTCAGAACTTCACAACCAATCAGCACAATGTTTGCAAGCAGTACTAAATAAAATACACTGTGCATTAGATGAGTGCTGTTTATGAGGCCACAACTACAAAAACATTTGTGCATCGTGTTGTTGTGTGTTCAAGCCTGTCCCTAAGTTGCAGTGCTGTTATCCAAGGCATACTAAAACATGCATCTCCTATACCGAAGAATAAAGAAGAACATAAAAAAAAGACTTGCAAGGAATGTTGATAAAGCCTTTGACTCTGCCATCATCGATGAGCTCCTGGGGCTCACGGACATCAATCACGGATCCTTTCTCGCCATGATGTTTTAAGACATCCTGAACTTGCTCAAAGGTAACCTCTGGAAAGCGAGCCTTCACTTCAGTCATCTTCGGTGCTAAAGAAAGAAGGAAAGAGATACCAGCTTACAAAAGTCTATGGTTATGGAAGCACTTAGAATAACGAGCAGCAAATATATGTAGTTAAGCAGCTAACTCGAATAACTTGTTTTTTTTTTTTGTCATGTAAGCTAGGCAATTAAGTAATAGAGCCAAGTGTTATGTTAATTAATAAAGGCCATAAGATAATGCACCTTTCTATGAAATTCAATTAAGCAGGCAGAATTTCGAGTGAAATACTGCAAATCCTTGTAATTAAAAGGCGACCCTGCAACCAACCAACCAAATCAATCAATCAATTTTATTATTACATGATAGGCAGAGCGCTCATCCTGTTGTGTTCATATTCCATACTCTTTGTCCTCGTGTTTTTTTTTTTTTTTCGCGCTGCTTCAAGTTATTTGCAAGATGGTATGTTAATTACGTCATATAAAGGTCCGAAAATGCAATACTGCAACGGGACCCCGGAAATTTTGTTTACATCTACAATGCTGCAAAGTTCGCTTGTTACCATGTGTCCGTATCAATTTAAGACGCGTTACATGCCTCAAACCACGCTTTCGGAACAGCCTCACCTGTATGCTTAATCCTCGGAATTCTGTGTGGCCTTTTGATGAGACGCTCGTTTGCACCATCAGCCAGCTGCCAACAGAGAAGGGACACAACACAGACCATGAACGTAACTGCACACCGCATTTTGGTCGTCAACTTCGTCCTAAGAAGCTTAAGCAATACTGCGACAACGTCAGAGACGCATAAGACCGCGAATACACTCTATACGCGCGGTGGTCTTTTTCTTCTACACAAGTTTCCTGTTGCCACCAGTCGGTGCACGCGCGCTAGCAGAAACGCGAGAACCGGAAAAACAGGTAATTTCTGGCGAAATGGTTTGGCTGTTTGATCGATCGGCCTACAACGAACTCTCCGCATGACTACAGAAATCACAATCTTGTGTATGTAAACTAAACATCGGGTCTATATGCGATACTCACACGCTACGGTCGAGAGACTTCTTATTCGCCGGCAGAGCTATAACGAGCTCGCCGTGCGTTCGACCACAAAACGTCCTTAAAGATATCGATCGGCAGAAAATCTTCCAGTCCACTCAAGAATCCATCTAAAGAGCTATCTCCAGTTCGTTGCGTACCTTGAACGCTTGAACGGCCACAGCACACAGCAGGCACAACACGATCCTGACCAACGGTGGCCGAAAAGCGTCGGTTGCGTGGTTGCGTTGCCATGGTGACTGTTCTCGCGTCACCCACGTGCTTGCTTCACACCCGCGACAAAAACTTTACAATTACCCAGAGTTAAATTAGCGGATTGTAACAAGCGCAACATCGCTGCCTCTCTTTAGAGTTCAAACGCGCTCACTGAGCAAAGCAAGTGAACTCTAGGTACTCTAGGTAAAGTCGGAAGGTAAGACATTGTTGGTTTCGCTTTTGTTTTTGTCCATGTGCCCGTGGTTTTACTACTTTTGCCGTTTTACTGCACTGCATACCGTACCGGCGTGGCACCGGTATTTATTTGACATTTTTTTCTGCACTCTAGGCCATAGAGTTTCTCACACACACACACAAAAAAAAAAAAAAGCTATGCTCTAGGCTGGTCAGCACTGGCGCGCTGATATTCATCGTGTCGCGCCGAGCGTCACTTTCTCGTTGCCTCTTCGTAAAATGAATGCGGAACTTTGCGTAAATATAAGTTGTCAATTTTATGAGCTATAAATCACATCTTTTTTGTCGATTCAGCGCGGCAGATACGACAGTAACCAACACTGTCCCACTGGCCGCGTCGTGAGCAGTCGAAACTTGCTGTAGTAGCGGTACCAGCGGTTCCTTTTTGTGTACTTGTACCTGTATCTGACTGTACCATCACTGCGTACTTGTAGTGCTTGTAGTAGAACAAAGACCTAGTACTTGTGACGGTGTTCTGCGCCTGTGCCATCTGTGCTTCGCGGAGCCTGGCCAGCGGTCCGTCACGTGTTGTGTTTGTTTGCTTGCCGTGTCATCGGCCCAGGGCATGTTATTCGTTGTTTTGAATCAACGAAACAAGTTCATTGGTGCTGTGTTCTCAAGCAACAGGCAGTCGAAGTATCAACGATGTCGGTGGCTGTCATTGTTGACGAACAGCAGACGCGTAAAGAGATTAGTGAGGAAATCAAAGCGTGATTTTGGAGAGCTGCTATCTGCTATTTGCGTCGAAAGCTTTACTTGCATCGGCTAAATTGGAAAATGTCAATCCAGCGCAATTAGAAAAAAAGACTATATTTGAAGTCCTATGAGTAGCAGGGAACGTTGGCATGCTGATCACCGGTACCGTCAATCAATGAACGGCACTTGCATTTGATGTATGGGGCGAACTGCCTTAGTTGAGAGAAAAAAAGAAAAAGAAAAGAAGGCCTGAACTGCATTAAAGACAACTGCAGAGTAGTCGCAATAGCTGTTTATATGTGGTGGATGCGTGCTGTTTGCGTGTGGCCAACAAGTATGTATAAGAACATCTAGAGAGCAAAAGAAACAGAACTTTTGCCTTCTACTACCTCATTCATCCCCCTATTTTTTAAACATATGTATACCAGCAGTGACGTACACGTTACAAGTCAGTGCAGGTTACGTGTTCTCTGAATTTTACAGTTTGGCACATTTATTATATTCGCGTTAGGTAATCGTCAGCAGTATAGTGCATCAGAGGACAAGAAGCAGATGAACAATACATGCATGCCAGTTGTCACTGCTCTACTATTTACAGCGAATCAACTTCATGATCATTTACTGATTTACAAGTGCTTGCAGACCTTGAGTTTTATGCAGAGGTTGCAAAAAATGGTGACTGCATTGTAAGTCCTGCTGTTCAGTTTTATGGTGCATTCTATACTGTTATATGTTCAATGCATGACCTTTGTCAGGCGAGGCAGTTACTCTTGGTCCTGTGGCGAGAGACTTTTTGTAGGTTGGCCACAAGCACTGGTGTGTGTGTGTGAACTTGAAGTACAAATGTGTGTATGAATAAACAGAACAGGTGCATTTCATCCAGTTAGGGACAAAAGTTTACTCATTTCTTCATAAGCCATCATCTTTAAATTTGCATTCTGTGCTCGGTTTCACATATTGCAGACAGTGCTGCAAAGACTAGAGATATTGCTCCCGCTACTCACATTTGAGAACAAGAAACATGCCCCCAAATTTGTTATTTATGGACAAAAAGTTAGTGGTAAGGCATCGCACATGATTCGATGGAGCGTTGACTCTCGTACCTTTTGTCTCACACAATGTTGTGCACTTAACATTACAGAGAATGCGCTGCACATGCTAACCTGATTTCTAGCGAACAAGTGAAAAAGCATGATTCTGCGACTAGCAGCTACAGCGTACCACTTGCACTTGCGACCGAAGCATTGTATGTAACCGCGAGCGTGCACACCGTAACTTCATGTAACCTTGCACTCGCTAGTTGTAGTTGCAGTAAAATAAGTAATCATTTCATATAGGAATCGCAGGTGAAAAGCAACTCCACTGTGAAGCGTGCAAAGAGCAGTTTCTGTGGCTACACTACTTGCATAGCTCTGGCAGCATTGCCTGCTAATTATAAAGCAGTGTATAGGCCAACGACAAGCTATACTAAAAGATTTCGCACCCCAGCCATACCACTCAACCTTTCGCCCTCCTGGTTTATGTGCTTTTCTTGCAGCATTATACTTGCATCTCCATTATTCCTTTAAGCCTGAGTTGTCCTTCCTTGCTGTTTTGTGCTAATAGATTATGGCATATTACCGGCTACAAGCTGTACTGGGAAACCGAGCTCCCAGATGTCTTTGGAGGCGAGTGTCGCTGCTTACAAATCGGTCCCTCCAGGAGGAAATGGGTAATGTCCTTACTTTGGCACATAATGATTCATTATTGCTTTACTTAATGAGTTCACCTCGCTTCTCATAGGCAAAAAAGTGATTTTACTGAAATGCGACATGCAGTATATTGGATAATGGCGGTAAGACAGCACAGGAAACAGATTTTGAACAGTCTTCACTCTGTACAGTAAGCGGTAACACGTAATCTCTGGGAAACTGCAAAATGAACAGAAGCTACGCACTTCAACCTCTGCATTAATTGCTTGGCCATGCTACCACTTGTGTGAATGATTCTTCCTTTTTGAGAGGCCATTTACTGCCGGACCTAACACTAAAGCTACTTGTGAGTTTGGGAGAGAGGGACGTAAGGTTTTACTCTGGCAATGGCCGCACGGCTTGTCATCCATTTCAAGTGTATCATGTACATAACAATTTGTAAGTGCTTGTAAAGACTACGCCTAATGTTTCTAGAGCAATTAGACAAGCTCCCAGCTCCAATGACAGTATGGAACTAGAGGATGTGGCAGCACCTGAGTGATCTGACATCAATATGAGGATCTACAATTTCACACTATGACAATTCCACACTATGACAAGCTATATTTGGTGGGTTTTGTAAGCCGTCACATAGGCACATCACATGAGTGTTGTTTCAAGGACCTAAAAGCTTGTAGTCTATGCTTTCACATTTTGCAGCTCATGGCATATGTCTCATTTACTTGAATTTGTATTTCTGTTCATACTGGCCACTGTGTAAGCTGTGTCACCCATTTTTTTTTATTGTGCTTTCCTTTTTTTTTTCCCTCCAAAGTCTTTCTGCATCATAAAATATTCCTTTCAGCATGCCTGCAATTCTGTTCAGCCTCCAGAAGTAATACACTTGCACAAGGAACAGTCAGACTAAGCTTTACGAAGAGGAAGCTACTGATGAATCCTGAATATGCTAAAACATCGCATCAGGTGATGAAAGGTCTGTGTATTTAGTTTTCAAAGGAGAAAAAATTGTTGGCTTCATCTCTGCTGTTCTTCTGACTGTTAGACTGTTACAGAAGTAGGCGTGTTGTCAAAATTTATTTGTATACACTTTGTTCTGAACCAGAAGGTCAAGTCCCTCATAAAATGAATTTAGACACTATATAGACTGTATCAATCAGGCAGATGATTTATACTTCTCGCAGACTTGTTCTTTTGTCTATTAAGATTGTTAATGCACTTGTTCATCTTGATTGTCAATTTTTATAGTCTACCAACTGGTCTATGAATAAACTATAAAGACGAAGCTATGTCATCAAAAAGTGTAAGACCATGATTGCACATATTGTGTATTCAGACATTATACTAAAACTTCAGTAGACCTTCTCTGGCCTTTTAATTAATGTATTAGGGAAAAACCTTTGTTTTGTGATTTATGTTAATTTATGTTTGAACCAAGCATCTCATATTGCACTAGCAGGCATAAAAAAAACTTCAATTTCGTGCTACCTTTAACACCCATTAAATAAAACTGACAATATTTGAATGGATTGAGGAACTTTTAATATAATAGAATGTGTGTTAAATTATGACTATCAAGCACTTATTTCAGCCATTGCTGAAAACACGAACAATGCTACATTGCCACAGATTTGCCTGTGTTTGCATGTGTACTTAAGTGTCCCCGTTTTATTTGAGTACTTATAGGATACATTGATAACACCTGGAACTAAAGCTACGAGGACCAGGCATAACATTTAAAAATGTCCCTGACTATGAAGGATACATAATTGATACGACTTTTGTATGCGGTAAAGTTAAATTTGCCTGTTTCATTTTGTGTTAACCGATAAAAAGCCTACATGTTATAATACCTAGAAATGCAATGCTATTGGGTAACTTGGAATGTTTGACTGCTAATGGCTGCTGCATGTTTAGCATTTGCAGAGCAGATTGCATGGGTTCAAACGTTTTGTAGCCCTGGCATTAATGTCACATTACTTGAGCCTTTGGCAATCATTATTCATTCCCCTGTACGGTTGAAATTAGTCCTATTAATTTCTGCTGTGGTCATTATAATGAACTAATTAGCAAAATGGGAAGTGCTCTTTGGAGTTTATTGGGATATCTCCTATTCATATGCCTTTCTTGCTCAATATTTGTTGTATAAAACATTCACTAGTTTTACTATCAATGTGGCCTTAAAAGTTGCTAGTGTGGATGGGTAACCTGTATAAATCATACACCACGCAGCATAAATTCTAAACTGCAGCTCTCTCTTTTATTTTTAAATGTGTGTAGTACATTTGCAATATCTTACTTTGTATTGTTTTCTTCTTTAGCAGGTTACAGCACAAGTCATCGTGAGGATGCTGCTTCATTGGAAAACTTGAGTAAGTCCCTAAAAAGAACCTTGTTTTCTTTACTGTATGGTAGAGCCATTACAAAGCTGCTCCTAAGACACCCTGTACCATTAGAGACATTAGGGGGCAGGTCTTGTGTACCGATGGGGAGGGGGGGCAGGACAGTAATGGGAACATCATTTCTCGGGTCATTAGCCAACCAAACTTGGGTTTTATTGGCCACCCATTTAAAGATCTGTTTGCAAAGCAATTATGTCTATACTAACTTCGATGAGGAGAAGTGGAAGGCAAGCCTCGTATAAAAGGACTCGACATTTGCATTCGGGCTACTGCATTGCGGTGACGACCAAAGGAACAGGCTGTCTTCGCAATGGCTGATGGAGGTAAAACTTTGCATGTACTACTTTTATCTGGCCTTTATCTGGCCCTTATCTTGATGTGTCACTTTCGAGGATATAACTTCCAGTGTGCATTTGCTGATTCAGACATGGGCAGGGTGCCTGACACTCTAGTGAGATGCTCAAGTGGGCATTATGTCACACTGGAGTGAACATACAGCTGATTAAGCGAAAATACAGGCCCATATTGGGCTAAAATTACAATTTAGTAAGTATATACAAAGAACTTTTGTGCGTGCGAGTGAAAGTCTTGTTGCTGACAAGAATCCGAAGTCTGGCTTCTTTTAGGTGTTACCTACAGGCCATGCTTATGTGCAGGCAACTTTAACTGCGAAGTAACTGTAGTTCCTTCCATGACTCGTTAAGTTTCATATCTCGGTAAAGCTGTTCTAAAAGACTGGTGCCTTGGTTTGCACAGTAATATTTATATCACTCCAGGAGTGATGATTGACCTCAAACGATTTTGTACTTAATCCTGCAAAAATTTCTAGTTTCTGACTCAACTATGCTCATTGCTGCTGTGATAACAATCAAAGGTTACCATTCGTTCGAGCCTGAAGCACTGAACTTTGCTCTGAGCTTAAGCACCGAACTATACATTATAGGTTGCGACTATGAAGAAGTTAAGGACTTACTGCAGAAAGGCAAAGCCTTCTTTGTCGACGTGAGAGAGCCCAAGGAACTCGTCAACGATGGGCGCATACCAGGCTGCGTCAACATCCCGTGTGAGTGCTGTGCTTTGTTGGTTTCCCACATTTAGCAGTTAAATCTTGTCACTCTTGTACCTGTGCACATGCGTGAATTACAGTCATAGTGCATTACTAAGCCTGTTTGAACACTTTTGGGGACCATAATCATAATGTTTAACAACCGGGAGCTCATAAAAACCGACACATTTGTTAGAGGTTCTCTCAAATAAGGAAAGCACAGATTCAAATATTGTGTGGCTCTTCATTAAAGTGCATCATGTTTGGCAACGTCTGCTGTTGCTGATGCAACCACTTTCAGATCATCATGATCGTGCGCTCTTTGTACAAGTGAATGTGGCCTGGCCTTGGTTGTGTCACACATCCTGCGTAGAATAAATTAAGAGTGTTCAGTCGCTGTGTGCCATCTGAACCTGTGTATTGTGTCTCTGGATTGGCTAGTGAATGACGTGGGTGCGGCCTTGGAGCTACCTCCAGAGAAGTTCAAGGAAAAGTATGGCCGTGACAAGCCTTCCCCAGATGATCCCAACCTTATTTTCTCGTGCCGGAAAGGTGTTCGTGCCACGAGTGCCATGCAAACAGCTCATGCCAGAGGATACCATGCGTAAGCAAACATGAGTTTTTGCCTCCTTTTACCACCAGAAATTAGCCACAATTAGCAGTTAACAACCTTTTTAAAAAAAAGTTCACCACTTCTGGCTCTTGAGATCTCATATCTTGGGTGATTAAAACTTTTTGGTCTCTTTTGCACAGCAATGTGTTTCACATGAGTTTCGCCTGTGCCTTATCAATAGAATATAAGTAGCATAGAAACCTCATGTCAACTGCCATAGACCACAACATCTAACACCTTCAGAAGCCACAGAGCAGTGCTCTCTAAATGCAGCCTCTCAACTACAGCAAATTTTGTCCCACTATCACTGCAGAGTTGAAGTTTTTCATAAGTGTCTTTGAGTGAATGGCAGCAAAACTGTGCTTAAGGCACGAAACTTTTAATTTTGATTTTTATCTAGATGAGTGCATTCTCCCAGTTATCTACCACACACTTTTTTTATATTTTGTTAGTGAGGGCGACGTCTCATAGTAGACAGTAGCAGCACGTTTACCAGAGCCTTCTACATCTACAGCTCAGTCACAGATCTAATGAGTCTCCACCTCAATACGCTCAGACAGCACAACTGCCAAGCTGGTGTGCAAAGCAGCTGTAACTATCGTAATTTAACTTGCATAGACGGTTCTTCACTTTCTTTTGGGTCTTTGTCGACAATGTGTCGTCATAATGTTGCACTGTTGTCACTGTTGTCATTGATCTGATTGTGACACTCTCATCCGACATTCCGAAACTGGCCCTAAATTGTGCGTTAAGGCTGGCTTCTCTGCAATGATAGTCTATGGACGGAGAAGCCCACTTTAGAACTATGGTGTCGTTGCAAACAGTTAAAGTACTTTGTGCTGGTGTGTGGCATTTTTGTAAAAGGGTGGGTTATTTTGTAATTGGGGCAGTCAGCAGCAGCCTTGCTTCTTTCATGTATAGTGCTGAGAAGACAACACTGCCAACTTCACTTTGACATTAACAAGTATGCAGGCTTTTGCTGCTCACAATGATTTACAACACACCTAAATCTAAGCACACGGTCCTCTAACACTTTGCCTCCATCGGAATGCGGCCTCCACAACCAGGATTCGATCCCGTGACCTTCGGGTCGGCAGTTGAGCACGATAAGCACTAGACCACTGTGGCGGGTGGCTTCGGGCAGATCGATGTCGCGAGTACGGAAGAGAATTTTTTGGAGACTTTAGGACTAGTGTGCCATGGGGGGGCTGCTCACACTGATTTGCAACATAGCTCTACAGGAATTGTTTTTTTGCACTTGTTATCCGAGTATAGTGTGCAACGTCCTTGTAAATGTATTCTGGTGCACTCTGAATCGTACTTTTTCAAACTGTGGTAATGCACTTTGTCACATATTGTTTTTCAAAAATATTGCCCAGTTCAACAAACATCTGCCCTTTGTCTGTCTCACAGTGCCCGGTTCTACAGAGGCAGCTTCTGTGACTGGGAGGAGCGTGGTGGAGAGGTGATCAAGGGATGAATCCTGCCACATTCAACTAAGTCTGTTGTAGCAATTGCTAGCAGAATTGATAGCTTACACAATTCTTTCGTTTTTAGACTGATTAGTATAACTATTTTCTTTACATGCAAGGAGCTTCAGAGGAATAAGCAGAAATATATGGCCACTCGAGCTTTGGTCCTGCCAACAGGCTTCTGGCAAAAGAAGCACTGACAGTACTGGTTTAATTTTCAGCACAAGAAGCTATTTACTATACGGTCTTATCTTTAGTATAATGGCACATAGCCCTGTGAAAAATGACCTGCTGTAGTTTTATTGTTCCTCTTTGTCCAAATGAATAACTGTAGAGGCCTTAAAGGGCCTGCAACACTTTTTCAGCATGGTCAGAAAACGCTGTCGATCTGTAGTCGAGGCTCCCGAGAACACGCGATCCAAACATTATAGCGCAGCACGCGGCCTGGGATTTACAATAAATTCTCAGTCAGCTAAAAAGCGCTTCCTCTTCTCTCGACAAAAATGATGCTTACGGCGTCACTGCCACTGGCCACGCCATTGGCTGATTTTGAACATGGCGCGCTGGATAGTTACTGCGGCCACCGCGAGAGGCCGTCACTTGCCCCCGCGCGCGCACGCGATCGCACTGCGCGCGTTCGAAGAAAAAAGAAAAGAAAGAGTGATCAAGGTCACGAGGCGCGCGTGACGTACCTTCTTCTCCCGTGCCACCTCTCCCTGCTTAGCTTCCAGCACTTTGGTCAGGACGAGTGAAGAGAGAAAGCAATGACAGCGTGCGACAAATCTTTGTAACTCCGCTCGTACTGGACGGATTCTAAAAATTTTTGTGGTGGTCGATTCGTGAGGAAATAAGCGCCCTTATTGAAGCCATTCCATGGCTACTCGAAAAAGTGTTGCAGGGCCACTTTAAGTTCTGATAATTTGAAGGTCCATTATGTATGCGGGTTCTGTTCTAGGCAGCCTATGGTGCTATATAGTGTTTTATAACTTGACAGAAGAATGCTGATTGAGGCAAGACCAGTGTCTTGTTTTTTTGTGACAGTCTACTTTCGTTTCTGTAAGACTTTGAAAGCGATTTGCATGGGGAGCTACCTTTGGCTGTATTATGTGTCCTTTCTACCAGTCACACATAAAAGTGAAATACCATTCACACTGAGTTGTGCAGATGCGTTACACAATAAAAGTATTTAGTAGGTGTCTCTCTGTGTGCTTTATTCTTTGAAGCTCCAAATGGAAGCAAGAGTAAAATATGCAATTTCCTGTTGAAACAAAGTGTTGCTACATAGAAGAATTATGCTGCAAAGCTGTAAGGCCTATGAGGTAGCAAACATTGAGTTACTTGAAAATCGTTCTATATAATGTGGCATGCCAAGAAGCACCCAACAAGCACTGTGGTCCAAGGCAACACCATCCCTGACACTTGTAATGACCATGGAAGAAAGGTTTACCTGCCTGTTGTTCCTGCTCATTTAGCTTATGAGAAGTGGTATAGCAGTCCCTCATTAAAGGAGCTGCCATGCCTTCAGTAGGTGGGACATGGTGCCTTTGCTATAAAACATAGGACAAACAATGCAGCATCAACCATAGGCATCCTGAGGAACTAAAATGTTTTCTAGGTGCTACATACAAATACAAAGTACGTGTTTTCAAAGTGCTAGTCTGACAACAGCAGTTACACGCCACGACTGTTGCGGGCGCTCTCTCCTAGCAGACCTTTTCAACGGAAAGAAGGGGAAACTTGCACGGGAGTACAAAGGCTGGTGTCCTCGCCTCGGCAGTGCATCGCGAGGGGGTCACGCATATTTACAACGTCTCAGAGGGCATTGTAGCAGCACCCAGGAAGCCTTCGTTGAAAAGAGTTGTCGACGCGGTGCTCATGTGCATGCGGTTTTGTGTGCTTACGCAGCCAGCTATGTTTACATAGCCCCCACTCTGGGTGCCGCCTCCCTCGGCGCTCTCTGTAACTGCGACTGGGCGCTTTAAAACCGTCTCCAAATAATTAACGGTCGCGCACTCGAGGAAACGAGCTCTCAAGCCGCGATAAGTGGGTCGTTGACTACTTATCGGGCAACAGAAAAAACAAGATGCAAAATTTTGGTGTCAGTGCTCCTTTAAAAGGGAGGTGAACCTACGTTGTTGATGGCAGTTATTAAATGAAAAATGGCGACCGACTAGATGTCTGCTCTTGCTGCTAGCGGTTACGCTTCTATCGTAACTCCGGGAAATTAGTCGCGCATTTTTAATAGTGAAGGTACAAGCTACAACCTCAGGGAAGGTCCAGTTGTGTCAGCGAGCCTAAAACGTGGGCTTCAGGCAGATATAATAATTGTTGGGGTTCTATGTCCCAAAACCACGATACGATTGTGAGAGACGCCGCAGTTGAGTGCTCCAGAAATTTCGATCACCTTGTGTTCTTCAACGTGCACCTAAATCTAAGAATAACACTTTGCCTCCATCGAAATGCGGCCACCACGGCCGGGATTCGATCCCGTGACCCTCGAGCCCAAGTTCGTAATGTGACCTAACCGTTACTGCTCAATAGTTAACCTTGCTTGCAGTCAAAACCCGGCGACGCGTAGAATTGTGAAGAGAGAAGCGCGAGGTCTAGGGTACCGCTAGTTTTACGTTGCCATCATTATTTGGTGAGAGGAGCGACGCGCCATGCGTCCGCGATGAGCGCATTAAAAGCTGCCAAGGAGGTCGTAACCTCATATTTTTTGCTTAGCGCGAGCATTCGAGCTATTTTCAAATTTTCAAGCCCGAGTTTGCGAGCATCATGTTATGAATATGTTGTACCGTGAATCCTCCTTAGGTGACGCCATTTTCTTTGTGACCTGTTCGCCGAACAGCGCAACGGAGGAACCTCCGTGGCACTATCGGCCACATGACGCTTCCACTGTCGCACGATGCAGTATACAGCTCGACAGATCGGCATGACCATTTCAAAGGCGCCGGAGACTCTTGCTTTTTAGAGTGTGACTGACGGCTGTGTGCGCGGGCGTTGCACAAGCAGACCGCCCCATGCGAAAGTCATTGCGAGCTCGCTGAAGCGCCTCCTGTAAAGGTGTCTTCTCTGCATTAAGCGTCTTTATGAGAAAAAGCCAGCTTTACAAGTTTTCTCGTTTCTACAGGCAATAGCGGATATAGTGCAAACGCTTACGTGTATGCTACCGAGGACGCTGCTGCATGAATATTAAATGTAGCTATTGCAGTGGGGAATAAGCAACGCGCGCAGCAGTGGGTCAATATGTTGGTATAATTCGCGAGTGCTGATCGCGAGCCTATATATAAGTAAGTACACAGATGAAATGCGGTTCGAACCTAAAAGCAGGAATTGTATTATGTATAGATTTTTTTTTCATTTTTTATTGATTCGCACGAATCTGCACCGAGATATGCGGCGCAGTGGTGCAGACGACGAGAACTGAATATGACCAGGCGACTCTCATCTCGAGACCGACTCTCAACCCTAGTAGGACGTGGCTTTTTCACAATAATTTCTGTATGTGGAGACGCCTGCTTCAGGCATTTTCTTTCGTTTACCTGCTGCAAGTAAAATCCGGCGTTTTATTGCCTAAAAAAAGTCGCCAGATCTGCGCGGAACACGCAGCACAGTCACAGCGAAAGCTGGAAGAGCGACCTTTTCGAGCCCGCAGTAAACTCTCTTGGGGAACCTAATAGAAGTGCATTTGCAAGGTACCCACTACGCCATAAAGCATATTTTTTGTGAAATAGGGAACCACCCACTATGCCATTATTCGTCGTTCTTCGGAGAAGGCTGGTACCCGCTACACATCTGTAAGGCATTATGTGCACTTTGTTTGTGCTGAGGCTGATGACGATGAAGAATTATGACTGAGCCCTTTGTAATGGGTTGGAAGCATTCAACGACCCACTCGTTGCGCAATTCGCATTGTGTGACGCCTGGTTAACTATTTCACTCTTCTAGCACGCTATGTTACGTATGTTAACTCGGGGTGTGCGAATATTCGGAAGTTTCGAATATTCGTCGAATAATACATTCGAAATATTCGTATTCGATTCGAAAATCGTGTATTCGAAAAGTTTCGAATATTCTATAACTTCGAATATTCGAAAAATTCGAATATGCGATTCGATTATCACGCATAAAATAACTCGTCTTCCACATTTCTGCTGCGTTCGTATCTCTAAAAACGTTGCCGAGAGGAGCGATAAACATCGTAAGTACACGGAGGCACGATAGCATGCCTGCGACGAGCGCCCCAATACGTATGGTTTATTGCTGGTGCATCTCCGACGCGCAGCGCTGTTGGCGATCATTTAACCGTACATTTTCAATATTATGCGGCCGTAACGTGCCGCACTATCACTCGTTCACTATGCGGGACCACTTCTGAAGAAAGACAGTGACCCACGGGACTGGTGGCGGACTGTAGGCACCTTCAGATACCCCATTCTGGCAAAGCTTTGCCCCATGTAACTCCCTATACCAGCAACTTCTGTTCCAAGCGAGCGTGCCTTTTCAGTGGCTGGGGGGGGGGGGGGGGGGCTGTCTCTGTTACAAGGGAACGGCTGCCGCCTGATCATGTGGAGCAACTCATATTTCTTCATGATAACATGTAGTCATTACTTTCATTGTGCCGTGATATTTGCTTGTGTTGTGATGTGCATTGTGCTAGCATGGACATTGTGTTCCGGAGATAGCAGTGTATGTTGTGTTGCCAGTCAGGCTGTTAATGTTTTAGGGGCGAAGCTCCTAAAGCCGTGGGTCTGTACATGCATGTCTTTCGTGGTACGTGACCGCCTAGTTCTATGAAGTGCACTTGCGAGGAACCCACTACGCTATACTTCCTAAAGCCGCGGGTCTGTACATGCATGTCTTTCGTGGTACGCGACCGCCTAGTTCTATGAGGTGCACATGCGAGTCTTACGAGTTGCGAGTTTTATGAAGTTCACTTGCGAGTCTTACGTCTTTCTTAATGATGTAATGGGCGAACTTACACGGGACAGTTACGGTTTTACCGATGATCTCCCCTCTCGAGCTTCGCCCCACTCATCATCATTCATTCCGTGAATATGGCGTGATTTTTTTTTCTTCAAATAGCTACATGTTAAATATAATATCGTTACTGTGGAGGCATTTTTCCTTTGATATTCGATATTCGAAGGTGGATATTCGTATTCGATTCGTATTCGAAAAATTTGATATTCGCACACCCCTAATGTTAACGCAATTCTTTGCCAGAAATGACGCATGTATAGTGTCCTTTTGCGACACCGGCGGCGGCGGCGGCGCCAAAATCGGCTGTTGTTGTGACTTGTGATCTCATAACAGCCTTCGCTGTGAAAGAAAAGGAGAGAACTGAAGTGCGCAACATCTTTCACTTCTGGAGTGCAGCGTTAATCGACAACTGTTGTAGGAGGAAAGGGGCAGAGAGGTCAACCAGACGCGCGTTAGGTTTGCTACCCTACTCTGGAGGAAAGAAATTGAGGGATGAAGGTGCTATCGAGGTGAAACACGTGTGCCTGTTCATTACGCGCTTGCAATCGATCACTAGGCCTGGTTGATTTTAAAGAAAGTATGCGCGCGTCCCGTTGTCTTTTGGCTAAGATCAAAGAGTCGAAAACTGTCGGTGAAAACAGACTCACCAAAGAGCCAGAACTGTGTGATGGGATGGTGGCTCGATGAACTGCCTCGAGCTTACACGCGTTCTCGCGCAGTCACCCTGGCAACAGCCACGCTTCAGGTTGTTGTTTGAGCGACAGTTACATTTCTTAATTGCTTCGTTTCTTAATTGGTTATGTTTTGTTTGTTGCTGCGACGAAAATAGAAAAAGTTGGAGGGAGCACAGATCTCGTGCTTATCTGTACATTTTGCATATCTCAATTTTTCTTTCCTTACCGTCATAATGCTTGATATTATACTGAGTGAATGTTATTGCATTTGTGTGTTAGTTTTTTCGTGCTTATCTACACATTTTGTATAACTTATGTTCGCTATTTCGTGCTTACCTGTACATTTTGTATATCTTAATTTTTCTATCCTTACCACTGCTTACTGTTGCGTTGTATCTCTGATGAATGATTTTATAGGAGGTCTCACTCACAGTCTCGCGACTTTGAGACCTCCTTCTGTATTTGTATATAACACATGCAATTGATCACTTGTATCTCAATTCTAAATAAAGTTCAAATAAATTCTAAATAAAGTTCGAATAAAGGGGGGGGGGGTGGCGTCGGCACAATTTCGGTGGCTCGGTCGGTTTGGTGCAATTTTGAAGGGTCACCACGCCAAAATATCGCTTCGCTGCTACGATCAGAGCGAAAAATGTCCAGCGTGTCGGTCGCTCGCCGCTGACCTTTGAGGCGAGAGCGATGGGTCGTTTCTATTCGCAGCCTGAAAATCGCTTTGTTTTGCGGCATGTGAAACGGCCTTTATACGGAGGATCATATAAGCACTGCGAATGACAAAGGTCAGTTACACAAGTGACAAATTTTAGATTAACATTGTGAAATTAACCTTTAATAACCGAAATTCAGTACGTGAGACAACGAAGAAATGTGTGGTCTGGAGAAGGGGGGTGGAGATAAGATCGCAAGTTCTCACGAATGTCATATATTAGTGTACATGGTTGACATTGAATGCGCAACAATAGACGAAGACGAGAAAAATCGCAAATTATCGCGCGCAGTCCGAAGTCAAGGTGTGTGCAGGAAGGCGGTCTTCATGTTAAAAGGCATCGCACATTTCTGCAATGCTTTCAGGAATTCTAAGCTTTGCCGTTGTTACAGAACGACATTCGAAGACAAGAAAAAAAGAATGCAACCGGGATCTTGACGCCAGCTATAATCATCTTGATACCAGCTATAAAAACTATCCTCATCATAAACGGGTATGTGCCACAGAAATTGTGTAAATCCCACTACTCACCACTGGTCCACTAAAAATGAAGAAGGTCACAGTTAGCCCAACAAATGGCTGCAAAGCGACAGCGGTCCCGAAGCGATGGAAGGCCTACGCCAACGACGACGTGCCCGTAGACCTATGGGAGGTGCGAACTCTTGGTTTCAGCGCGAGGTCATGTCTCTGCAGGTTGGACGTTCGTGTGGTCTCTGTGATTATCTGTGGTTTACCTCAAACATCTCTGCGATGAGAATCAACGTAGAAACAACCTAGCATCACCTATAGCTAAAGCCTAGCAACGACCTATAGAATCAACCTAGAAACAACCTGCGTCACCTAGCTAAGGCCTCGAAACGACCTAGAAGCAACCAGATTAGTCTTCAGAATCGTCCAGTTTCGCTCTTTCAAGCCTTGCGCGGCTCAGTGCAAGCTTCGTCAGTTTCCTTTTTTTTTAATTAGCGCATGCTGTAGATAAAGCTCCACCTCGTTGCGTGGGCCAGAAGTGGAACACGTTGGAATATTTATTTATTTATGCGTTAATTAATTTAGGTATTTGATTTATTCATTTATTTGCATATTATTTGTTAATTAATTTACGTATTTACTTTTTCCTGTTTATTTTAGTGGACCAGTGATGAGTAGTTGGGTTTGCTCAATTTATGTGGCACATACACCTGCTGGGGGTTTTCTGTGGAGTAGGTAACTAACTGTTCGTGGAGTTAAGAATGACCCAGTTGCATACAGCTTCGATGTAAAGAAACCATAGGTGTCAGTAACTGACGTGTTTTGTACGCCTACAAGCTTCTCGAACGCACTCTTTTTTGACGCTCCCGTCTTCGCTTGCAAAAAAAACAAGCCTGGCCGTCTCTTCGGTTGCCGCTGTTTCGCCGCTGTCTGCACCTGCACGTTGAGCGAAAAACAACCCCTCATTAGTGCCGCTGTCTTCGAACAAAAGAGGCGGAAATGACTGCGCCACGTAAAAACAAGGCCGGCCTCGCAAATTGCCTAGAGCGCCTGTCGTCGCGAAGTGTGTGCGTGTGATGCACAGTGTGACGACAAAAGAAAAGAACAATCGAAGACAAACGCTCCTCGTCTGGAGGTTTATGTATGGTGCCGCAAGTTGCTGCCTCTGGAACGGGGGGTAGCGCCGATGAGGCTTGATTTATTGTGGGTGTGACATCGCGGTTATTTTATCGCGCGCGAGCGCTTCCTAGAAATGGTAGCGAGAGAAGAACCGTCACACTTCCAGTTCCTTTGCTTTCACGTTGCAACTGCAACGCGTTCGCTAGACTTTACAACTCATCAGTCAATCTCAAGGTCAAGCTTTGCCTTCTACTGGTATTCGCTACACCACGCGCACGAACTGCCAATTTCAGACTTGTTGTTTTATTACTCTATATTTTTTTGTGCTGTTGCGTTCCCACAAAAGTTCACGGTTACCGCTGTTATATAATCGTTATGCTACTTAATTAATAACGAAATACGGTAGAAGTTCAGGGTAAGATAGAAGATTGAAGTTTTGAAAAATACTTGAACAAGGGTTGTCGCTGGAGCAGACCTGTCTGACAAGCAGACAAAGAGACCATTCTAAGGAAGCAGCTGCCTTGACAACGGCAGGACTGCTTTGTCGAAATGTTCACTCGACAAATAACGTTATTACTACGTCGCATTGATCGGCGTCTGTGCTGCTAAGACGAACGCGCGCTTAAGCAGACCTTCTCAGAAACTATAATTTACACAAATAATACGCGACTTTAAATTGAGTCTCAACAGACATTCGCTAAGGGGAAACGAAAACTCAGTAGCAATGCAGCGGCGCCATTATTAACTCTGCTTTTGTATGGCAGGAACGATGTGGAAATGATTGGCTCCCGTGTAATCATAATTTAACACACACACACACACACCAACACACCACACCACACACCCACACACACACACCACACACACACACACACACACACACACACCCACACACACACACACCACCACAACACACACACACACACACCACACACACACACACAACACACACACACACACACACACACACACACACACACACACACACACACACACACACACACACACACATCCGCTTAACACGGACCGCTAATTCGGTTAAGCAGCTGGATCGGTTAAGGCGGGCAGCCACGGACGTCCGCTGCTCGACTCGCGGAGAAGGCCTGGTTGACATACTTGGAAGAGGCGACTCTGCTGGAAACACGGGGAGCAAATGGTGTCTATGCGAACTTAGACATGCAGCCCCAGTCAAGATAACGACGATGTGGGAATTTATTGTGTTGACCCAATAGGAGAACGAATGAGGAGATCCTCGTTCACTGCTTTCGGCCTCTTGTTCGACTGAATAAGGGCGATGAATAATTTTTGTAGTAGGTAAAATGTCTTTTGCACAGCGCCAGCAAGCAATAACATTCATTTTTTAAATTTTAGTTTAGTTAATACCACATGAATAAATGCGTTTTACCGTGTAGGTACCATATCCTGCTTATGTCTCTTGATTTTATTTCTATTTCGTTTGCTTCCGATAATGAATATTTGTGTGCACCAGAAATAGCAGGCGTTGACTTGTGAGGCTCACTTGATTTAAGACGAAGTTATGATGACTACAAACAGATTTTTAAGACCCCTTTAATTTTGTCGTATTGAACGTGTACTAGTCTCTTTTTTTTTTAACTTATGCCATAACACGTTTTCTATCCTGGTATAGGGACGGGCTAGCCGCTACACAGTCTATATGTATATTTGTAGATGCAAGACCTCTGTATTAGCACCTGCGACCTTCTGGGACTTTCGTTGATTTGCTGGCAGCCTTATTCCGCATGCCTTGACAGCTTTTAATATTACTTAGCCACGGGTGTTCTCTGCAGGCGTAACACACGCTCAAAGCTACATCGCGTATACGCGTACCAGTACGGGATGATCGGATAAGTTAGAAAAGATATACGATCCCGCAGTCTTATTTCCAGCCACCTGCTTCCGAGCCAACTCCCAATAATATATTTTTCAGTCCGCGTCATTGAGGCCTGACTTAAGTTATACTGCTAGAGTGAGCCAAAATGCAGCACACAAATCGACAGTCTCTCTATTGTATTCATAGACGGTTTGGTGGAGCATTTCCACTTGAAGCTGCGTGCAGGACGCTCATGCATGCATGGCGCTGACGGCGCTCAAGCGGTGAGCAGGGTCTCTGCGATATCAAGGAGCTCAAGGATTTCGGCACAGCATTCGCTTCAGCGTTTTTAAACGTTTCTCTTCTCGTACTTAAGCTCGATTAAATATTTTCGATAGCGTAATTTCCAGGCTTTCTTTTACTTTTCCTCATGTGCAATAGTTTTAAAGTAATAGGCGGGAGCAGAATATAGCCACCATAATTACAACCGTCGCGTTACTTTCTGCGTTGCCTCAGTGGCTGTGCCGTTGTTCTGCTGCATGAACAGAAGGTCGTGGACTCGATTCCCGGCCGCGGTGACCTTGTTTCTATGGGAACGTGATGCAAAAATATTCTCGAGTACTTCGATCTAGTAGTACACTTTAAGAAACCGATTACAGTAACTGCGCCTACAAGATTAGAAGTGTTCGTAACCCTCAACCAGAACATCCATCTAGGTCCTGCCTCCAATATTTTGACGTCACCGCTGCAATCAATCAATCAATCAATCAATCAATCAATCAATCAATCAATCAATCAATCAATCAATCAATCAATCAATCACTAGGTCAGTCAGTCAGTCAGTCAGTCAGTCAAGCAGGTTATGTACATCAGATGCAATGGTGGCATAGTCAGTCAGTCAGTCAGTCAGTCAGTCAGTCAGTCAGTCAGTCAGTCAGTCAGTCAGTCAGTCAGTCAGTCAGTCAGTCAGTCAGTCAGTCAGTCAGTCAGTCAGTCAGTCAGTCAAGCAGGTTATGTACATCAGATGCAATGGTGGTATAGTTACATGTGTAAAAAGACACTGATTCGTGATATCAACCATACTATGTGGCACCTCATTTCATTGCAGGTAGGAACAAAACCTTACGTGCGTGCAAGTTGTCGTTCTCTTGCACGGTGTATATACTGAAGGTTAATAATGGAAGCCGAAAGGCGGTGTATGCCGCAAATAAGACGCGAGTGGGCCGAGGAAGTCGGAAGTGCCTTCTTCGCACTCTACCACACGTTGTACCAGCACGCATTGTACCAAGTGCGTCTCACACATGTCCGCATGATCTATTAAATATGCGCGAATGCCAGGACCGAAATAGCGGCCTCAGATAGCCGACCTGCGTGCGTATGACGCACTCGCAGTGTATGCAGCCTTTGTGCGTGCATTTGCCGCAATAAATGCAAACTAGCCTCAGCACGAAAGTGTCCGAAGCCCCGACCGATCGTTGACTTGGCGAGGTTATGACACCAAATTATAAATTACCAGGGAACTCGCTTGTCGCAAAGAAAAATGATATACATGAAAAAAAAAGCGCGAAAGCGAAAGACAGATGCCAACTTCATGTTTGAATGCTCCCAAGGACGTCATAGCTTTCGGCGCCGTTTGCTCGAAAAAAAATTTGATCATTGAAGTGCTGCGCAATGCAGTAGGACGTAAACGAAAACTGAGCTTGACATAATAATAGTCGGGGTTTTGCGTCCCAAAACCACGCTATGATTACGCGGACGCCGCAGTGGAGGGATCCGGAAATTTCCACCACGTGGGGTCTTTTAACGTGCACCTAAATCTAAGTACACGGACCCCCAGCATTTCGCCTTCATTGAAATGCGGCCGCCACGGTTGGGATTCGATCCCGCGACCTTCCGGTCTGCAGTCGAGCAACATAACTACTAGACCATCGCGGCGGGTCTAAGCTTGACAACTGAGATAAACATATTGCGAATCTGCGGAATGCAAAATTCACAGTTAGTAGAACTACGAGTCATATTATACTCAAGGCCGTCTAAACCACTAGCAAAGAACAAATAGTTCACGCTTGCACCGAGTCGCTCTAAAAGACCAGGGTAAAGCGTCGAAAATACTAAGAATCTCATTCGCCTCACCTTACCCTTCGGTCATCGCACGTAATGGCACAATGATTCCATGCAACCACATCGTCATAGATCTACATATTCACTCATAAGTAAATTAATTCATATTCGTTTCGAACGTTGCACTCTAAGAAAAAAAAGAAAGGTGTATTTTGACTCTGCTACACATGTGACTCTCCCATGTATAACTCTCTTTAGAGAGTCACGTTGACTCTCTTTAGGAGAGTCGTGGGACGTACGACTCTCTAACAGAGAGTTAGCGTGCCTCTCTAAAGAGAGTCATATACATCCCACGACTCTCGTAAACGGAGTCAGCGTGCCTCTCTAAAGAGAGTTATACATGGGAGGGTCACATGCGTTGCAAAGAAGAGTCAAAAGACACCATTTTTTTTTTCTTAGAGTGTGGAGCGTTAGCACGTTCGAAGGAGCATAGCGTTCCAAAAGCTTAAACACTGCATGAAGTTTGGTGAAACCTGACATCCCTGCGCAGTAGATAGTGCCCTCTCATTGAAACCTCTCCCCTGTGTAGTGTAGCATGTAAGATGTGCATCTGTTTGAACTCCTTCTCTTTACTTACTGTTTTGCATCTTCTCGCTCTCTCGAAACATAGATAGATAGATAGATAGATAGATAGATAGATAGATAGATAGATAGATAGATAGATAGATAGATAGATAGATAGATAGATAGATAGATAGATAGATAGATAGATAGATAGATAGATAGATAGATAGATAGATAGATAGATAGATAGATAGATAGATAGATAGATAGATAGATAGATAGATAGATAGATAGATAGATAGATAGATAGATAGATAGATAGATAGATAGATAGATAGATAGATAGATAGATAGATAGATAGATAGATAGATAGATAGATAGATGCGTGGTATGCAAGCCTGGAAACAACAAAAAAGAGCGACCTTGGTATTGGAAAGTGCATGCTCTGTTCGAATAGCAGTCATTATGCGAACATTGCGCCACCCCTGCGCCACTCTTGACGCTCATTAATTAGTACTACCGTGGTCGGATGACAGTGACCTCTGTAAATGTCTTTTGCTCTGTGAATGCCGGAGCTACTGCTAAAGTTTTGCTCCATGCAAAGCTTTAAAATGTTCAAGGTTCGAAAATAGCATTGAACATAGCACGTGAATATAATATGTGAATGTAGCATGCTGCCGGTCTAAAAATAATTACAACAAACAAGGGGTGATACTCTAATAGAAAGAAAATTGTAAAACTGTATTTAGGCGGTATAAGATAGAGGTGTGAGGAATGCCGCGTTGTAGAGAGGAATCAGGTACACAACAATTTCCATCGCGCTTCCGCTCAAGTCGAAACGACGCTTCTTCTTTTTTTTTTTTTTTTTCGTATGGCATTGTTGTCCACAACGAAGGAGCACGCGAGCGCAATTTTCACTATTTCCTGCCTGTAGCGCATGGCGGCTCGGCTAACGGCGCTGGGTCTGGCGAAAAAAACAACAAGAGGAACGGCACAGCGATACTACACCTATAGCAAAGGCCAATTTGCTCGATTCAACCTTGATTTTTTTGTTTTTCTCTTCTCGCCCATGCAGTGCTTTCGCTCTCCTCTCGGTTCCCGTGGCGACACCTGGCTCCTTCTCGTTGTCAAGGTAGCCAGCCGTACACACACAGGTCCACGGAGCGCGAGCAGGACACGTTTCTGACAGATGGTTCGGCTGGTAGCATCGAGTCCGGCTGGTCATCGGTTCGACGTGGCAGCGGCGCCGCTCATCGACGCTCACTTTCGGCTTTACCGCACCAAACAACTCGTGCCGCACGAAGAGGTGTACGTGTTTCGTACGAACAATCGGAAGGGGCCAAGAACTGTAGTTTGTGTGTGGCGGTAGTTTCTTTAAACGTGGACGGTAGTGCGATTTCCGCCGGAGCTGCATGAGCCGACGCTGGTCGTCTGTGAGGAACCATCGTCTGGCTGTCGGGAAAGCAGGCATCAGCTACCGCAATGGTAAGCTAGCCTGCGAGTTATTTGGGATTTTAATTTCATTTCATTTAGGGTTATTACCTCAGAGACCCCTGCGGGGGATTGCATTAGGGGTGATTATACAATAAAAAAATTACAGTGATTTTCCACGAAAGAATCTTGTTACTTGTTCCATGAAGGCAGTGTGGTGAGGGAAGCGATGTGGTGGGGAAGGCCGTTCCAGTCTTTGGCAGTGCCATGACAAAATGATGCCAAGCGAGTACGCGCCGCACTTGGGCGAGCAACGTTACATGGGTGGACTGTGCGCAATGAAATGCGCGAATGAGGTAGAATGTAAGGTAAATTTTGTGTAGAGAGATGGTATATGTTCGTATGTGACGTTCAGTTGGAGCCAAGGTGACAACGCGATCAAGGTATTCGATGGAATAAAAATAGCTGAGGCAGCGAGGTTTGATGAAGTGCCATCTTCACTGTTTAAAATGCAAGGGCTGCCGCTTTTATAAGGGGCCCAGTAGAACTTCACTGCACGGATATTTTCCTGAACGTCACTTATTAAAACAGAAAATGCCAATATCAAAGTAGAACCCCCACCTCTTGAATACAGTTTAATATGGGGAAGCTTCAACTGTAATAGCTGCATCGGCGTGAAAGCTGTAGTGCTGTAATGGAGACAAGTTGTACCGGAATCGTAAGCTTACACGGATGAACGGATGCGCGTCAACCGGAATCGAACCTGGAACCTGTACCCTCTTCACTAAGAGAACGCGCTCAATTATGCGGCAAAGCTGGCTTATCCACGGTAAGAGCGTATGTGTAAAAAAAAACCAGCTTTACAAAGTGTCGTTTCTTTTTTGTTGTTGTAGTTTTTTGGCGTTTCGGTATACTTTCTGTTAGGTCCGCCAAGGTGGAACAGTGGTTACCGGTGCTCGGTTGCTGACCTGAAGGTCGCGGGTTCGATCCCGGCCGCGGCAGTCCAATTTCGGTGGAGGCGAAATGCTAGAGGCCAGTGTACTGTGCGATGTCAGTGCACGTTAAATAACACCAGGTGGTCAAAATTTCCGGAGTCATCCGCTACGGCGTGCCTCGTAATCATATCGTGGTTTTGGCATGTAAAACCCTAGATATTATTATTACTTTCTGTTAGAAACGAAAGAAGCAAGCAAGTACACGCGCGCGCTGACCATAGCTGACCAGCGTGTCATATTGCGGTGGCTACGCAATGTGGTTCAAACTACTCCGGAGGAACCCATTCGTACGTTGTCCTCTATATAAGCTTTGCGAGGTAAAAAGCGATCTGTCGGTGACCCATTAGAGGTCTACGAAAATCTATTCTCAAGCATAGGTTTAACGGGAGCAAAATACATGACTGACACACAGCGTATGAAGGCAGTGCAAATGGTAACAACAGGGCAGGGTAATCGAATAACCGATAAATATAACGCATAAATTCTTATAGTAGAGCGCGCCACAAAATTATTTAAGTATGGTGTATATTAACGGAGTTGTTTCATGTATGTACGATGAAATGCAAATATTATTAGAGTGGTTAGCTAAGCTTGTTGGAACGCTGAATTCCGATGCATTTACAGCGCATCTTGGCAGGTACAACGTCGAAAAATGCCGTTTGGCTCACGAGGCGTTTTGTATCCGAAAAAAAAGTGACAATTGTGCAAGGTCTGCCTCTATCGATTTGTCGCAAGAAGAAACAGATTATCTTTTTGAGCATTTGTCTGACATGCAATACTGATGTGTGACATCATGCACGCGGCACGTTCTTTCTTCGGGCGTCTGTTCACTATGCATTAAAAGCCTGTTCCTTCTACGCCTTAAAATTAGTCGAAGACCAGTGCCCTTGATGTTCTTCTGCCTTCCTGCGTCTACATTTTCTTCTTTTTCTCGTATGCGCTGGAAATGCATCAAAAGTGGAATATTCTGGCTCACATAAGGTGCCCGGAATAACGGCTAAAGAATGAACAACTTGTACGAACACGCGCGTAACTATACATATCTGGTGAGAACCAAAAGACAGTCAAGCAAAGGAAAGGATAGGGTATACGTTATTTGTAGATGTCAAGATCATAAATCTGAAGAAATTAAAGTGGACGAAAAGACAACTTGGGACAACGACCGCCGTGGTCGCTCAATTGGTAGAGCATCCGGTGCGTTATTCGAAGGTTGCAGGTTCGGTACCTGCCAGCGGCAAGATCTTTTCGTCTACTTTAATTTAATTTATTCACATTTATACCGTAATTACTACAAATAACGTTCCATATACTTTCCTTGGCTTGATTGTCTGTTGGTTCTCATTAACAAAGAAAAAAAAAAACAGGTCCTTAAATTTCCATTCCTTTCGTTTATATAATAGAGAGGACATGCATGAGGCATTGCCTACGTTCGCTCTTTTGTTCGATTAAGCCATTGTATTTCTTAAACGTGTCGTGCCTTCAAGAGCTACCTATGAATGTGCAATGCGATGATCACTTTCACGGCACGCGAGGTTACGTTTCAGTGAGAAGGCGATCGTTTCGCTACTGCAAAATAACGACGGGTATTCGCATCGCGCAAGGTTCGCGTGACTCGGCTTCAAGCGAGGACATTCCTTCGCCTTGGGCCTCAGTGCGAGTGCGTGCAGCAGCAGTTCTCACTCTTCGTATTCCGCAATCAATACTCGCCAGAAGGTGTTGGTACCGTCGTGCGCAAGAATTTATAAAGTGCTCCGCGCAAGCACGCTATCTCGCTGGCCGCGACACGAAAGCGTTATAAAGCGGCAGAGCGTGTCGAACGGCCGCTGGACTGACCAAAATTGAAAACAAAAAAAGAAAGGGAAGAAAAACGAGTTGACTTGAAGTGCACGAAAATCACGTATTCGCGTGTCGCTTATCCGTGTCACTACGTGACACGAAGTGTATACGCTCGATGGTGGCTTTCACGGTCGAAGAGGTGATTTCACGTACTCGATTCACGTACGCGTATTCGAAAAAACGAGAGATTGCTTTGCGAACAACTGGCTCGTTTGGAGGCGTTTTAATAACGGCCGGTAGTTCAATCGTAACTGGTTGAACCGTAAACGCCCAGGGTGCTGAGGAAGTAATCTGGCGCATTCAGACCCCCCCCCCCCCCCCCCCCCCCCCCCGGTTGCGAAACTGAGGGAATGACATCGTCGACTATAAAGGGGAGGGGAAAAAAGATATGTAAAAAAACAAAAAACTAGATCGGTGAATCGAAGCGTTGTCCTCTTAATTGCTGAGTAGAGAGAAGTACGAGTTAGCGTGGAACGTTATTTGATCGTTTGCGTTCACATTAACTGCGGTTAATGCTCAGCTAATTTCGTTACTCCTACAGGCAACAAGAAATAGCGTAGAACGTCATTTGAGTTCACGCTAACTAGAATTAACATTATTTAAGGTTAGCGTGCAGTTAGTGTATGCTATCCTACACAGCAACGCTTTCTTGTGTCTGTTTTATTCATTATGTCTGGAGGGTAGATGTAAGTGCCTAGTGAAAATAACGTGAGCTTCTTCCTTTCCACTTCCCGACGACGACCTAAAAGGCAGGTCTTAGCAATCAATCAATCATCAATCAATCAATCAATCAATCAATCAATCAATCAATCAATCAATCAATCAATCAATCAATCAATCAATCAATCAATTCGAATATCTTGTCATCAGAGTATGCAATTATTGAAGATCTTGTTTTCCGGACTTGCCGAGAAACATTTCTTTAATGTGTCTGCAGAGAATAAATGCATCAATGGCGTGGCAAAGCGTGTGCGAGATGTTCAAAACACAATCCTCAGACTTCATATTTCCATTCGTGCGATGCAAAAAGGCGGCATTCGTGCTTTAAGTTTTTCTTTCGGCGTAAGAGAAGTCGGGGTACTGCCTGTGTGATGCTTAAGGCACCGTAAACAAAGTGTTTTTGCAAATGTTGCATATACGCAAGCTAAATAATTCGGTCATGAAGTATACATGTTAGCGCGTTGGCAAATACGCTTATCCGAGATTCCCCCAAGATCACACTCGGGTAACTGTCATCTATCCACTCGTAAGAAAGGGGCGTGACTCGCTTTTAGCGCAATCAAAACGCGAGCAGCATTCGACGAGACCTTTTCTGCCACTACTAATGCATCTACAGCCGCTGTTAGCGGCTGAAAAAGGCTTCAGGTGGCAGAGCAGGGATTTCGGCGCAAGAGGGGGTCAGAATCCCTCGGGTTTAGATGGCGTACCGCCATAAAAACCCACGTGACGTGCGTTCCTAAGACCCTTGCTCTATACTCTCAAGAGTGGCACGGCTGCAGGAAAGCAGTGATCCGTTCCCCAGGAGAACGACGATGTTGATAACATTGCACGGCATTATTTTCTGTTCGTATTTTCTCTTCGCTCATCAGTCCGGCGCTGTAACACTGCCGTGCGCAAGCCGTGCCTGTATACCGCCGAGTCACGTACGCCAGGGCACGTGGGCTGCGGCCCGATGTAGTACGCCGAGCGGGCCAAGGCTGCCGTGCACGGTCGATGTACCACGTATATCCATCTTTTTCGTGCGACGATGGTCAGCGCTGCATCGACGCAGTGTAGTTGCAGGCTCGTCGCTTCGTTCCCAGGAGCCTTTTTTTTTTTGTTTCAAATTTCAATCAGCAAGCAAGCTTCACTGCGCAACTTAGGCTTCTTTAACTGAGGTGTCTCTCGATGCTCTTCTATATAGTGCCCGGTGTGACAAACATCCATATTTTTTATGGGCGGAAGGGGAAGGCATAATAGCACCAGCAGTGCATGGGCGTAGCCAGATATTGCTTTCAGGGGGGAGGGGGCAGAGGGGGGTTCAACTATGATTTGTGTATGTTCGTGCGCGTGTTTGTATGTCTGCGTGCATACATACACATGCAAACCTGAAAGATTTCGGCGGGATTGAACCCTCGATTCCTGGCTACGTCATTGCAGCAGTGCCCTTTGAGCAGGGTGTCGGAACGAAATGTTTCTCGTTCTGGTTTTAGTTTAGTTCCACTGAAAAAAGTTCCGTTCCCTTTCTGTTCAGGAACGAAAAAAAAATGTCCGTAATGGTTAACCGTTTTTATTTGCATGCGAGATATTTCGAAGCGAAGTAGCGACAACAACATGGTATTTATTTTTCCGCATATGTGAATTGCGAATTACTATAGGGCTTCTCGCACAACATTCTCTTTAATGCCCCGTTCTGCACATAAATGATTAGTCCATAAGCTTATGCACTCAGTTGAGGATTGTGATGTGCATTTTATGGTTGGGTGAGAGGAGTTGAGGAACGTTAAAAATTGAGGCAGGCTGTCCCGACCGTGTCTCGATATTATAAATACGTCGTCTACGTGCGGCAGGTATCTGTTGTTTTTCTGTGCAATAATGTAGGTGATCGGTTTCTCCAAATGAATATGTTAGCGTAAGTTGATGCGAGCGGTTTTTTTTTCTTTTCTTTTTATACAGTGACTTCTACAACTGAACCATATAACCCAATGTAACCCTATAACACACTGCTTTTAAGTGACGGTTTCATCAACATTTCGCGAATATCCCTATGGATGTTATAGCCTCGAGTTAGTTCCATTGCAGTTCGCCTCGGTGGTACAGGGGTTACGCTGCTCAGCTGGTTAGCGGTTTCGATCCCGACCGCGGCGGTCGCATTTCGATGGAGAAAACGCTGGATACCCGTGTACTGTGCGGCGTACACGGGTATGGCCTAAATATTAATATTCATTTGCCATAACTTCATTCCTCCGTATTCACACAGCAGTTTACCTGTTACTGTCACTTACTTATTGGACAGGTGCACAGGGTCTTCTTGTACCAATAATTATTGATCTGAAGCGCACGAAATACGATCAACATAATTTTCTCACATATGCGTCTTCCAGCTTACCTGCCACAACGAGATCGCACGTATCTGGTTCGTGTATGGATATAAAGCAGGCGCCCAGAACCCCGAACCAGCCCCTTAGAAGAGACCTCGGTTGTGATCCTGGCGTACCTCCATCCAGCATGGTACTTTTGGTAAGTTTCTTTATTTCATTCTTGAGAAACCGGGGGAGCGATCCCTTATAATCGACAACATACAAACGAAAAGCTCTCATGGCCGTGGTTCCACGATACCATGCCGATTTTTAAAAGAGGTTACCTCTGAGCGGCAACTCGGCATAACTTTACTTTGGCTCAGCTGGAAACTGCAGCTCCGACGCTTTGGAAAGCCACACCTAAAGTATGTTCTAGATGCTTAGCGATACACGCTAAACATAGGCGTGCGCACATGGAGGGGAGGGGGGTCTTCGCATACTTTTAATCCTGTCCCATCATTGTTTAAAGAGCAGGGTTACGGCCACGCAGGTTTTTGACGATAATGGTGGCCGCAGACCTCTGATGTTGCGTTCCAACAACTGTTTACTTCCCATCTTTACTCCCGAAAAGCCAGGGACCAAAGGCAGACCACTGTGACAAGCCAGTAATTGCTTCATTTGCATTTTTTTTCATCAATTGTGAAGCATGTTGTGTTTGGGACTCGTCCAATAGGAGGGGGGAGGGGGGCTCTGTGGTGAAACCTTGTCGCCCTAATGGAGAACACTGCGCGCGCCTATGACACTAAACGAGTATGCGACTACGACATGAAGCTACGTTTGGAGATACTCGTTATATGTATATCTTCCTATAGTACTTTATTCCCTGTTTTTGAGAGCGCCGCTCGAGTTACAAGATGAAGACGCTCCAACGAGCGTTCCCCTCTGTATACGCGCGGTGTGCAGGATAGCCCTCGTGGTGATACTGGCATCCGCAGTGGCCCTGACCGTGCTCTGCATCCTGTGCTGTCGGAGGCCGCGGCGCAAGTCTCCCGCCTTGCACGTCCCCGCTGCAACTCTGCCTGCAGCAGCGCTGAGGACCAGTGAGTTAACGTCAGTGTCATGTCAGAATAGCCTTGCGTTCTCTGTCTTCAGGTTCAGAGCGGCGGAGAGTCGCGGTGCCAGCCATCTTTAGACCTTAACTTGCTTTCCAAGGTACCCGCCACGGTGGTCTTGTGGTTATGGTGCTCGACTGCTGACCCGGAGGTCGCGGGATCGAATCGCGGCCGTTGCGGCGGCATTTCCGATGGAGACGAAAGTGCTTGAGGCCCGTGTACTTCGATTTATGTGCAGGTTAAAGAACCCCAGGTGGTCGAAAATTCGGGAGCCCTCCACTACGGCGTCCCTCATAATCATATCGTAGTTTTTGGTCCTTAAACTCCAGCAATTATTATTGCTTTCCAAGATATGCTGTACCGCGTTAAGAAACTCTATGTACTGTATGGCCTGAAAAAAAAAAAATCGATTTTGCAGAGAAGCTGTTTCTAGTACGAGAGGCGGAAGTGAACGTCATCTCGAGATTTTTCTCTTTTCATGCGTTTATAGGTATCGCTTTCCGCATAGGCCGAGACGTTGAAAGTACTTTAATATTTGGTCTTCGTAACACGATTTGTTGCAGCTCATAAACGTACGCCACTATCGTTTACACCCTCACAATTTTTAATAATACGGCGCGAGCGCAGACCCCATGATATGGGGGTTTCCGATATCGGCGAGAAGCATTGAGATCAGCGATACGACGATCATCGTCACACCGGCTTTCTGGTCGAACAGATAAGGCTGATACTGTGTATGCATCTCTAAGCAAACAGCGCAGCAGACAGCACTTGCGCATCATGTATGAGATCTCGTTACTTCTCGCCTATATTAGGCGCTACCATGTCCAGGGGTTGCGCGATATCATTAAAAAATTGCAAGGGTGTACGTACTCACTCAGCTGTTTCTTCCATCGTGTGAATCAAAAGTGCATGTGCCAATTGCAGCTAAATCCTAAGTGTTTTGTTGTTTCCTGCGCACGCAATGTTTCAGCGCAAGACGCCGAGGGCATCATACACCCCGACGTAGCGTTCAGGGCCGCAACCGAGGCCACCGGCGCGCCCGCACCCCTGGCGGAGATGCTGATGAAGGCAGATGACATGCTCCGGGTACCTGCCGACCCGCCGTCGGGTATGATCACTCCTCTGCGGCCGCTTAGTCCCGCCTACCAACCGACGCAGCCAGTGAGCGTGAGAAGCACACCGTGTCACCACAGGGCTTTGGAGCTTACGCTGCCACCCGGCTACATCGCGCAGAGGGACGCCAAGCTCACCACTTCGTTACGGTGACGAACGTTTTAAGGCCAGCGCAACCTGTTCGTGTGGGGTCGTCCATTTGAGGAGCCCCGGGACAGTATACAAGCGAGTGGCGGTTTCTGTGTGTATGTAGCTTTTCCTGTGGAAGTGTGCGATCACGTGTGACTTTTCCTGCGTTACCGTGGGCGAGTAGGGCCGTCCGAAAGCGAAAGCACATGGAGATAAGATGTAACGCTCGGGAATCCGACATGCCCTTGAATGTGATCTATACATATCCGCTCATAGGACGGTTTCGGTTGGTGGCCTTCGGTTTCAGCGACGAACCGGTCTGCGTGCTCGTGTGACTGAACGCAGAGAAAGGCATTAAGCTATAGGTTATGTGGCGAGGTATACCTTGTGCAGCGTGCGGCACCAGCCTGCAGCGTTTCACAAAATGCGAATGGTTCCAGCGTCCACGAGATGTGCTTACGCCGGTTGTGGCGCTCATGTTTCGCACCAGCACGTCGAAACCAGCACCAGGTGCCGTCTAAATGCTCCTTTTCAAGTACTGACCGAGCTCAATGCTGCTTAGCTTCGGTGATCGGATGAAAACCGGCGTATTCAGCTTGCTATGCGCGATCGCTCCGTCTAAATGCTCGCCTGAAACAAAATTTAAGCGGCTGCAGCGCAGCAGTTCGCGACAGGCTTTTTGTACACGCTCAGTGTGGATGGATGACTGGATCCTGACGCCCCCTTCGGCTGATGTCTTTTAAATGGACCCTTATTCCGTCCTCAAGCGCATAAATGACCAAAAGTAACGCGAAGGTTTACTTTTTAGGTGACGAGATTCTTTACGTTGGGAAAACGGACAAAAGGGGAGTTGAGGTTTTATGGACGTCAGAGGCGGCAGGAAACTATTCAGCATTCTTAAGACACACCGCCCAATGAGAGTTTTTGGCGACTGTATACGCTCGTCTTCACGTGAGATTTGGTCACATGAGCCATTATTTATGCGCGAAAAGTGCAAGCTCCCCGAAGTCCTAGATCGTAGGTGGGAGTTGTATTATAGCCGAGTGTATTATAGGAAGCCGGGGGGTGTCTTCGGACAATGTATTTCAGTCTCATCAATCGGCCCACATTTAAGGGAGGTCAAAAACTAAAATTTTAACGAAGTCCGAGGCGTCAGGCCAAGCCTGACAAGGACGACGCAAGTCGATGAAGGCCGGTGAAACATTGTTGAAACATCCACGTGAGCTATGTTTCGGACTGCACTTGCGTCCGCAGCTGGCTGCGTAATTCAGAGTCCTCCATGTATGATACAAGGTCGGGTCATGGCTCCGGAAGAACTTGAGTCTGGCCTAGTTGGCGTTTACTGCTTGACATGTTGACCGCAAACAAAAGTCGAGGACAGGGAAATGAACGACAACACGGACAGCTGACCGCCCGTGTTGTCGTTTCTTTCACCGTCCTCCTCTTTTGTTAGCGGCCAAAATGTCAAGATGTCATGACTGTTACACGGGTTGAACAATTTAGACACGGAGCAAGCCCGCTCTTGAACATTTGTCGTCGATGCTTTGATGACACCTTGCAGTATTACGCTAAAAACAAAACGGGTTTTTCGTTGGATGCCAAATTAAGCTACCATCTTTGTTGGGGCTCTTTCAAACTTTCACGAATTAGTCCGACCGGCTTGTGGTTCGGCATCCTAAACCTATGAACAAACGTACCAACAGCCACGGACTGGGGCAAATAACAAAAAAAAAAAAAATATACATATTTAGGCATGCGTTACTTCTTATAGAATAATAATAAAAAAAGAAAAAAAAGTAATAGCTGGTCTATAATTTTAGCCCTCTGTCACTGTAGATATAGGGCGACTCTTGCCAAGTGCAATTATGTACTTGGAGGTATATGCATAGTGGTTCTGTGCGCTGTAATATAAAACCACACTGGCACACTGCGCGCCCGCAATAGCATTGTATTCTACGTAATCTGCGCACTCCGATATGCGGTGCACTGGTCTGATCTGGGAGGCGGTGTTCTCTGTGGCATTGATTAAAGAAGCAATAGATAACGTTTAACTTGTGTGGTGATACTCATAGGCGTGTGCACGGGGGGCGGGGGAGGGGGCAGGGGGCGCTATGTCAGCGCCATGCATTGACATAATTGGGAGGGGGTCGCTGCGACGAACCTTCGCCCCCCTGAAGGGGAACACTGCGCACGCCTATGGTGATACTGTCTCAGCAGCTTCTCGCTATGAAATCTACGAGGGGGCAGAATTTCAGGCTTTGTAGTAGTCTTCTATTTCCTTCACGTCAAGAGTGAAGGAAGAGAGAGATAAGAAATAATAGAGAAGGAAAGGCAGGGAGGTTAACCAGTATAGGACAGCCGGTTTGCTACCCTACACACGGGGACAGGGTGGGGGAGAGTTAAAGATGGAGAGGAAAGAGAGAGAGAAAGATAGAAAGATAGCACATGACACAGCACACACATAATCAGTTGGTCACTCTTGCGTGGTACGCGACATTTCTGTCACAGCCGCTTGTCCAAGTTCGTCTCTCTTAAAAACTTCAGCAGTGCCTTCGTCGCCTTCAGCTGTGATGTCTTCTGTTGACGGCATGCAAGAACTGTTTCAACAGACATTTGTCTACTGTCAAGGCGCGCTAGAACAGACGCCAGTGGCTGTCTCTGAACATTATATACCGTACAGTCGCACAGGACGTGGTGTAGCGTCTCCTCGCAACTACAGGCATCGCAAAGAGCGTTGTCGGCCATTCCAATCCGAAAGGAATAGGACTTCGTAAATGCCACCCCTAGCCATAAGCGATAAAGCAGTGTGGCCTCTCTTCGGCGGAGTCCAGTTGGCATACAGAGATGCATCAAAGAGGACAGAAGAGGACAGGTGGCGTTGACGATTGAAGGAAGTTCCCAATTAGTTTATAAAATTCATTTTTTCTTTACGAACACATTGTTACATCTCGCTTTCCATTTATACAGTGATTTTAGCATGAAATTTACAAGAAACAAGTCACTCACGTTGATCAACGATCACCAACGACCTTGAATAACCTTGAACTCCCTGTCTAACGATTTTTCCTCAGTCCAAGACTCCAGCTTCTGCCTGAACGAGTTCTGTCTTGCTTGAATGGTCTTGAGGGACGACATGGGTTCGGGTAGAACTCGTTGTTGGGCTAGTTGGTGCATTGCATCAAGGAATTATACCAGCCGAAAACAGACGAACGCAGGAAACGGTAAAGGAGACAGGAAAGCGGCTTTCCTGTGTTCGTCTGTTTTCGGCTGGTATAATTCCTTGATACATGGGTTCGGTAGGAAAAAGCATAAAGTATACAGAGCTATCTGAATCCAGCAGTAAAGTTGATGGATTAAGTGCTTGAAGCAGTATTAGGTGGGTGAACGACCATCAGCTACACACTAGGGATAATTCTAGTTATCCTAAATCAAGCGTATCGAGCTAGAAGTGCTGTCGTCCGAACGTGTGCCAACCATGACGCAGCTCCGTTTCAAAATGGGACAGGAAGCTGGTCTGATGCCATATGCTTCGGCGCCGAAGTGAACATTCAGTACAAAACTGGACACGCAGAAATGGCTAGGATGATGATGATGTTTATTATTATGAAATGTGGACTTCATGTTGCAAGGAATGGCGGGGACAAGTGACAAGCGGAACTAACGGTTGGGGCGGTGCGACCGGTGCAATTGGTTGGTGGAACTTTGCAGAGCGGAATCGCTGTAACACACTGTGAAAGCGCATTTTCTTTAAGTGTGAATTGACTATAATATTTTGTAAGAAGCGAGTCAAGTTCCGTTGCACATTCTGACACAAAGTCGCCGGGTGGCGTCCTTACAGCATTTCGCCAATTAAAGAAAAGGAAATGTCCTTTCGAAGTTTCACATACGCAGCAAACGTGTGTATGTTGCTAATGGGCATCAATGACATATGCTTGTCGTGCTGCGACTGATCACACGTTTCTCTGTCACCGGTTTGAGTTGCCTTAATCGTGTCTCGTTTATTGCCTCGATATACTATGCGCATTTCATGGAAGAGAAAAAAAAGAGACTGTGATCAGCTGCGCTGACGATCAACTACTCCAGACTTGAATGACTGACGCAAAGCTGCATTCCACCGTTTGCTTAGTGAAGCGAGTGAGTGCCTGAAACATTGTTGGAAAGGATGACCCAATGAGGAGCCTTAGAGAAACAGAAGAAGAAAGGTAGATTTCGCGAAGTGCGCATGCGCGGAATGCCTGCATAGGGGAACCAGCCCTATAATGAAACGTTCAGTAAACCACACCAATAATGACATATGTTTCCCTTAAGATCCTTACTGAAATATATGGCAAATACATGGAGAATGTGTGGACTCTATATGGGTTTCGTACGACAACATGCGGAATTATTGGTATGACATACTGAACATTTCAGTAGGGAGGTCTAGTTGCGGTGTGCTTGGATTTAGTTTCCTTGGTCGACAGGGCTTTACAGAAGATTATGCAGATGCGTATGGCACTTGAGTTGTGTGCTTTGAAAGAATATCTTACCTAGCACGGATGAAGCGTTTTTACTATAGGATAATCAAATGTCGGTGAAGTGCTATTGGTTCATGCTAAACTTCCGTGACATTTTTTTTCCTCCTCTCTGTTTAATGAGACATGGATCCTTGAATTTGTCTGTTATAAACTCGGGAAAAATCTTTACTGTTAGCGCACGTACATGCGCATGCAAGTATTATTGTTGTATATATCGTATGTATACTCACCACATTTTAAATATAACTTCATACGTTAAATAAATCTGTTTACGAATTGCCTTTTTTTCTTCACTCGCGCTTAGCGTTGTCTATCTAAGTGCCAGGAGCAAACAATTGAAACATTTTTTTTTCGTGTCATTACAAGTTGCTACCTGCAAAGTTGAAACATGATGTAACTTGTGGGTGGGTTGCCAAATCAGCTTTGACAAAGTCCGGCAAAACGGCCCGAGACACCCACTGAACACGGCGCACAGATGCGGAGGCAGCAAGATGGTGAATACTATGCGAGAGTGACGTAGACCGATTCACTCGTCGTATATCGTAAATAGCTTGTGTCGAATCCGTACGAATGATGAGCTGATAGCACCTGTCAGGTAGAAGAAAAGGTGTCAGCGTTGCCAATCCGTCACGTATGGCGGCCAGTTCAGCAATGTGAGCCCGTGAGTTACACCGCACCCACTACCGCATTTTCCTGAGGACGCTCAAGAACAGATGCTCCGGCGAAAAATAAAGCCTCAGACGTACCACACGAGCTCTTATACCTCCGTGTGGGTCAGACCTCCCTGGTGGTTTAACCCGCCTAGAGGAGGTTACGTTGCGGAGGCTTCGTGTTGGGGTTGCGCTTACCCCATCCGTGACCACCTTGTGGGAGCACAAGTACCGCGGCCCGTATGGTACATCGTGCCCATTTTGCGACGCCCCAATCCGCGATGTAACTGCCACATACTTATTATGGACTTGCACGGGTCTGCAATTAGGCCGTCGTCGTCACCTCCGTGTAACAGGCCTCAGGCCTGGCCGACCACCCGACCTTGACCGCTGGATTCGTGGACCTCAACACCGCTCATTAATTGACTTCATACATGAAGCAAATTTGTATGTTTATTTTTGAATCAATAATTATTATGCCTAAGGGCAGACTTTCGAAAAAAAAAATCATTATGTAAGTTTCATGAATGTTATGGAGACGGCCGTGATGGCCCCAAGAGGGAAGCACTTATTATTATATTTTTTTTTGCAATTTGCTGACAATCACGTCATCCGAGGTTGCTGGTGGTGATGACGCTGGTGATGACGATTCTTAATCGCATCCCGTTTGAAGCGGTGAAGGACGTAACCTGTCAGAGTCCGTTGCGATCATGCATTTTCTCCATCTGCGTACTGCAGTCCAGCCTCCTGGCTATACATACATATTTCTTCCTTAAATACAGACACGTTGTAGATGTTATTGTATTCCATGTACCACTTCAGGCTGATACGCACTAAGCCCACTAAGCCATAATTCTTTCTTTTGCTGATACGCAAAGAAAGAATTATGGCTTAGTGGGCACTGAGCAACTGCAATTGCAGTAGGCATTCTAGGATAGTTTGCAACGGCCAATGTTACGCGAACAGACGTTCGTTTCCTTGCGGGACGGTTGAGGCATGCACCTTGATAAGCGAAGCTAGGCTAGCAGTTGAGAAGGCGATGCGCACGAGGCGTAATTACGCGATCGCGTTCTACTCTTGAAGGCGAAGCTCAAGCGTCCTCCAAGTTTTTTGCCGACAATATTATAAACGGCTCTTGCTTAAAAACACACAGGATCCCTTACGCAATCGCCTAAGACGACTCGAAGGCGAAAGCCATCTTATATTTATTCTCAGTCGATAAATGGACCCTCCCCCGCTCCCCCTCCGATATATCTTTCCGCACCCAATGTGGTTCTGCCCTGACTCAATGATCGGAGGCATTGTTGCAAGATTTCTGCAACTCACCTGATTTTGCACTGCCTCCGTCATCGGCCCCCCTTTGACCAAGCGATGATGTCATGTCATAACGTCTGGATGACGTCACAAATTGTGGTGATATGTGACGTCATATGGTGAGGTCATCGTGTGATGATTTTTTTGGACCACCGGTGTTCACGCCGACGCCAGTCAATTTTCACGTTTGATGAGGCATCTAAGGTTCTCGCCTTAACACTTCCATCTCCTGCGGCATCAGAGTTTCTCACAGATGCACGGCCTCTGCATTGAAACGCAGAGCCCATGAACGGCACTGATGTTGTCAGCGCCATGCAGCTAGATGTCAAACAGCAGTGAAACAAATGCAGAGACACAATCAACTTCAGGCTTGCTTCAGCGATCCGATTTTTTTTTTTATTCTCTTGCATCATACATCAGTTTGCCAGCGTGGCTTCTTCTTAAATATAGTAATAATATATAATAATTCATATATACAACGGTGTGTTAAAAAAGGGAAGCCTTTCGCGCCGGCACAAAACATAAACGGCACTCCGCGCCGGCACCACGATTGGGTGGTGTCGGAGCGCAGTTCGGCGTTGGCACTGGCACTGCGCGCAGTTTTTTTTTAAATCCTTTTTAAAGCTTTTATTCGGTTTCCGCGGCCGAAAGCGAGAGAGCAGTCGCACCGTAATAGACGGGCCCTTCGCCGTTCGCGAAGTCAAGCATAGAAAACTGTACAGCACAATAAGAAAAATATGTACAAAAATGTCGACTCTATGGCACAAGACACGCGATGGTGCCCGGCGCGCAGCATGGGCCGGTGTTTTTTTTTTCTTTTTGTTTGCAGGGCAGGAAGCCATGCGGGCGCCGGGCTTGGCACGTATACAGGATGCATAATGTAACGGTGGCTGTGGCAGGTACGTGGACAGCTTTGGCGTTTTTTTTTTTTTTTTTCTCGGGCGTCCATGGGGTGGCACGACATCCCTTTCACCCACACTGCTTTCGGAGACTCGGTTTTTTTTTTTTTTTTTGTTCATACGCACAGAAAAGTTGCAAAAAAACTCCCCATTGGCCCCGGTGTGTTTTCAGGACTGGGGCACGGTGAAACAAATATTTGCGGATGGTCGAGTCACTTCTGAATGGAAACACAAACAGATACATGCCGCTAATGGTTGACAATACGTGGTGTTACAACTTGTCTGGTCATCGCGCTGCGAGTTTGGCACTGTGCTAAATGAAGCGAATTGTTATTCATTGTGTGTTATAGATCGGCGCTAAATCTTTCTTACTGTCTGAAGACAAACCGTTAAAATTCTTTTCTGGACATGCTGACGTGGCAAGCAGGAAGACTTTTACGCGACTAATGTCAAGTTGCACTCAATTTCAACGCAAGCCGATGGGCGAAAGGCATTTCCAGCCTCTATCTGGAAGAAGTCACTTTGCCTCTATCTGGAAGAAGTCACCGTAGCTGAAGCCCGTAGTGGCGAGCCGACTATCGCAGCTGATCTACTTGTGTTAGCCATGTCGTGGTTTGCTCGCTGAAAACGTCGCCATAAGCTTGAATTGTTGACGAGTAATCACTGGACATTTGAGGAAGAACGAATCGCCTGAACTCAAAAACACGTCTGTAGAACTATGCGACACCGCTGCACACAGAAACGTCGGTGCATTGCGCTCGTACATTCTGTGCCTGCATTACGGAAGAGCTGATTATCATGCATATGCAGCAAGCCAGCGGACATTCGGAAGCAATCTCGGGTAAAGCCGATCATCAGCCGCCGTGCAAGTAAACATGGTGTGTTTTGCCACAGCTCTGGCACCACGAAGTCGAAAATAACGCTGACTCCCTGCCACTAACTGCGGCGAGGCATACAGGCGCGCGATGTCAACATGCAAACGACATTCTAACGGTCTTGTCATCCGGAAGCGCTTCGCATTCCATTAGTGTGCATTTGTTTTCTAGGCGTGGCGTCTCGGGTACAGCCCGACCAATTGCACCATCGCTGGCTCTATGTTTAGCGCGGCCGCGCGGATGATCAAGGGGCAGTTTCAGCCGTGTTGCGCGCAGCGCGTGAAACGAACAGCTGCGCCACCACCATCTCTGGTGAGAGCGCCATGCGGAGTCTCTTTTCTTGGCGCGGAGGACAACTGTGCGGGGGGGTGTAGTTTGCATGGGCACGGAGTGTTATCTTTTCTGTTCGCCTAACTGCCCTCGTTTTGACTGCTAACGCAGAAGCCCCTGCCACCATCTCGCTTACAAAGGAAAGCTGCAGCCTTTTGCTTCTGCGGTTGATAGCCACATATGACAAGTAACCAAATGACATCTGAGATGACTCTGTCTTCGAAAAGAACAAGCAGCAATAAATGTGAAAACAAAAAACATCGCAAGCACCTTCCAGACTTTCGCAATGCACCATACTCTAAACGTTGTCCAATCATAAGTATCCAGTTCGCTAGGGCCCTTAACCTGAAATACATAACGAAAACATGCGTTGTAACCAAAGCGAACGTAATTAACGCGGTGAAGGCTCAGTAGCAAATCATGCGAGCTTCGGACTGCAAACACTTCTCGCTAAGCGGTTTCCATTGCAACACTTTTATACCGTTAATATGTGCGATGCATTTGGCGTACCAAAGTATATCGAAGCATACCAAAGTATATCGAAACACATAGTCGTTGCATCAGCGTTGGCAGCGCGATCAGTTTGCATTTTGGCACACGGTATCACTGCCCAGCTGTAAGTTGGCAGCAACGCTCCTTGCTAGTCGTTTTCGTTCATGTGACACGCCAATGCGCCACGTGCACGAAAGTTTGCGGCAGCGGTTAATGCGCTTAGACAGCGCGTGACACGCGACTTCGAGGCTGAAGCAAGTACAGTCGAGCACGATACGAAGGTTATCGCGCGAGCGTCGACCGGCCTAGCGTCCCAGGGGCCTAGCGGCACGCTTCGAAACAGTGAAAATCAAGATTACGCATTCTTCTCACCCTCGTTGGCTATTCCATGCTACAACAATCGCCCCTACGACGAACTCTACACTCTTTCTCTCTTTATTGAGCTTTCGATTCGTTGCGATCAAGTATACCGTATTTACTCTAATCTAGGCCGGCCCCGTTTCTAAGCCGACCCCCGAAATTCGCAAGGCCAGAAAAAAAAGGGCTTAATTATTTTACTCGAATCTATACTCAAATCTAAGCCGAGCCCCCACTTTCGCACATCGTTTTTTCGAAAAAAAAAAACAACATCTGCTTAGATTTGAATAAATACGGTATTCTTCGTCGGTTCTTATCTCCGCGAACGGTCGCAAAATTGTTGGGAAAGATCTAGTAAAGCTGGTGCTTGGCGCTGCTTCGTTTGAACGGCTCGCTAAGTGGAACAAGATAGATCGCGTTGTCATAAAAAAGAGAAAATGAAAATGTGCCTTCCTCAGACGGGGAGTGATTGCAGCTTAAGGAACAGCAGAGAGAGTGAGTGAAGCTTGCCTGATACCTCCCTCTCTTCGACAGAGGAGTGCGGGCCGTGGCGCTGTGGCAGTTCTTAGTCGACGCTCGCGCGATAACGTTCAAGTCGCGCTCCGCTGTACACAGTTCATCACCGGAGGAACTCGCACTCGCGCAAACGGGGTTGTCTTTATCGAACCAATTTCGAAGTGCGCTTCAATTCCTTCGCACGATACGAGTTGAGATAAACCCAACTTAGCCCCCTGTTAAACTCTAAATGCCCTTGTTGGTAAGGCATCTTTTAGCGAGTCGCTTATGCGGCCACGTGCAGTGTCCAGCTCATACCTATACAACTGCCCATCTGCACCAGCATGGTTCGCCCCCGCTTTGTCATAGTTGTCGCCAAGAGCAGTGCGTGAGAGTGGGTTGTCGTGCAAGGACGGGGCTCCCCATTCTGCAGACGTCAACGTGACCACGGGGCTTGCAGTGCACTCGGCTCCTACGTTCTCGACTACGACTACTACTTCAGCCATTGCTCTTTTACATATAAGGCAGAAAAGCAATCAGGTAAGAGACGGTTGAGCTTGAAAGCGCGCGCGCACCCGTGCGTTATATATATCGTATGTATTATATGAACTCGTGTGGAGGGCAACCGAAACTTCATATATACTTCTACTCGCTACGTGCTCAGCTTCGATGCGACAAGGAGAGGCATGGTGTGTGTATAAAATACGAGTGTGCTTGCATAAACCATGCGCAGCCGCCCACCCAGAAGCGACGTTATATGGTATAAGGCTATGATAGGCAAAATGTGCAATGTGCGGCGCTGCCGTGATTGTCGCCCCACTAAGCGCTATGAAGCGATCTTTGGTGCATTGTGCGTGTAAGTTACGTACGGGAAGCTTTCACGAGGCAGCCTTTAGTGGGCATCATTCGTTGTCGATGGGACGGCGCGGAGCAGTCGGATTGACTGGCGTAATAGAAGTGTAACTCGGCCTGTCGACTGGGTAATCCAGAAATGGATACACAAACGCAAATAGAATATGGTCCTTTTGTTTCTTTTTTTGCTTCGTTTGACATCAGCTCGTTATTGGGAAAATGATCGTGCCTGGTCCTGTGTTTTCATTGTCCCGTTCTCTGTGCTGTTCTGCCACACAGGTCTCTCAAGATTTGCTTGTTTCACAGGAATCGTAAAAAAAAGACAGTGAAAGAAAAAAACCCACTAAACTGGAATGTTTCAGACGCTTTCGTTTGCACGACCCAAACGCGAAATGGTCCAGACGTAAGTTGGCCCTAACTGCGCTCAACCTGGCGTCGTCGCTTATGCACGAACTCGTTGTTACGTTGCGAACAAAGCGCGAAATATCCGCGTGTCCCGTTATTTATCAGAATTCTCTGCCAGAATTCACGTAAACGTTGCAAGCGGGTCTACTTTAGCCAGCTTAGCCGGTGCTGCTGGTCTGGCACCTGACATCAACCGCCTCGAATTTAAGTGAGCGCAACAGTCAAATTCTCGACTCTTCCCGGTCTTGTCGGATTCATACGCACGCCTCGCGCACAGCTTATGTGGTCATTTTGACCTGACTGACGTAGTTGGTTGAGGTTATCTGGACCTGAGAGCGAAAATACAGGGAAATTCGACCCGCGACGTCGCCGTCGTGCAGCACATTTCTGTCTGTCGGCGATCCATGTTCTTCTTTGCGCATAGAACTCTTGCGAAACTTTAGGCGTAATATCAGTTCGACATACGGCTTTGTAACTCATCTACTCCCAATTCTGCGGTCTACGCGCCTCGTGTGCACACTCCTGTCTGAACTGTACCCTGCGTGAACAAAGTAAAAACACTTGATTAACGTATTTGTTGTGGTTCAATTGCTTGCAGAGTCGGGTCATGGTTACCATCGCGAGAAAAGAAGACCGATGCAATAATTCTGTCCAACTTGTGGAATCCACGTGATCTGAAGGCACCTGTTGACTAGCTTTCTCGTGAATGATACACATTCCTAAATATGTCTTTTTAAATTCTTTCGCACACTGAACAACGACACGACGAATGAAAGGCTCCTCTTAGGCTAGCAGAACCTCCGGCTTGCTTCTGGCCAAGCGATAACTCCTTAAATAATAATAATAAAAGCTTTTACCGCGTTAGCTATGCTACAGCAGCCGCTAACAGTTTCTGCTTGGCACATTCCGAACATCCCCTTTGACACTACATCTACTTGTCAGCTGATACTACACTCTCTAAACTGCATGGAAGCGGACGTACATACTTCAAGGGCAATTGGAACCGCAGTTCCGAAGTCCGAAAAGGACAAGGCTTCAAGTGTGGCGGCGATGGTAATACGCTCCTCACTGCTCGGGTTATAGTGTACAAGAAACTTCAGAGGCATGCAGCACTCTCGTATAAACAGACTGCTATAGAACGCTAAATGGTTGTGGGCAAAGTGGCACGAAGGCAATGCTGAAACGGCGATCCGTATACATGCGTCTCTAACAAACTGGCAGCGTGGCTTGCTATTCATGAAAAAACTACTCTGGCACTTTTTCTATTCATTACGCAGTATGCTAGCAAGCGTACCTGTAATGCGGTACATGTGATTTAGGTACTCTGTGGAAGCACGGCAGGCAATCGGTTTGCCAGCAAAAATATGGCGTCATCCTTCGAACGGAGAAGCAGTAAAAGCGTCGAGTGTGAGCGAGCTAGTGATGTGCATTCGAAGTAAAAAAAAAGAGAGTCAGTTGACTCTTACATTTTTCGCTACATATGTGACCTATCACATGTATACCTCCCTTTTGGAGAGTCATGGGATGTATAAGTCTCTTAAAGAGACACGCTAACTCTCTTTTGAAGAGTCCGTGCGTCCCACGACTCTCCTAAAGAGAGTCAACGTGTCTTTTTAAAGGGAGTTATACATGTGAGAGTCACATATGCAGCAAGAAACAGCCAAATGACTCTCTTTTTTAGTGTACGGTATCGCAAGTAAGCCTCGCGTAAGGCGACAAACCGAAGCACACGATTGGTGTTGTTTGGTACCGCAGGCTCCCGGGGACTGCAACGGTTGTTCGTTACAGTTCGGGGCGTTCAAATGCAAGACACGGAGGACGTATAAAAAGTTAACAGTCGCGATGCACCGTACTCTGGTGAACTAAACAGGCACCGCGCTCGAAGCTATTAAATGCATCGCCTCTTTTTCGTGGCCGGGGTAGTACGACGTGAAGATTTGCGGTGTAGCTGAACATATTCAGTCTAGGGTATTACAAAATCAGCGCTACAGAACCAATAAAACGTCGTTTGTGTGAAGGATTCGTTAAAAATTCTGTAGTGTCTGGCTGAACGTCACAGATAGCCTGCAACACCTCAAAAATGCATTGTGACGGGACCAGCTCCCGGCGTAAAAAGAGAAAAAACATGATGAAACACTGAGAAAGAAGAAAAAAAAAAAGACACAACAACAATACATGAAGCGAAAAAACTCACAAACGTAATGACTAGGTTCCCGCCTGTTCACCAAGAGGCATCGCTGAACTGCCGTCGAGTCCTTGAAGAGTATGTTAAACAAGGGCACGTTCACGCTAGGCTGAAGACTAACTAGCACGCGTGACTAAGCTTTAAAAAAATCATTTAGACAAGATCGGTACTGCGCAGAGGCAGTGCCGTATTCAGAAGGGGGCATCAATTCAATTCTAGCAACTTTTCTTCCACACGTTGGAATTCCGCAATAGCTTTTTGAACCTACATGGAAAATTCAACATTTCAGTAGAGTTTTTTGTAGAAGCTGTCCCAACGTATGCAACAACGTGGAGAAGGCCTCCACGTGGCTTAGATTTGCAACGCGGAGAGGACTTAAGGTTTTTTGCGACGGTCGTATACGTACCGTACAAGTGCGAATTGGAAGCGTGAGCAGCTGCTTGCTTAACACGACGGCTTCGGTGGCAGTTCAATGCCTGATTCCAGCACGAGCTAACAAGCAACATCTTTTTTTTTTTAAAAGCAAGCACACTTTGGCGCCACGGGGCGGAAACGTCTCTTCAGCAGCGTATACAAGGCACAACGTAGGAATAAATAAATGAGGCGCGATAAAAAAAAAAAAAAGGTAACACGAGTGACCAAGGTGGTGTGGTAACGATGGCTGGAAGCCCTCCTGCTGACCGCGAGCACATTCTTCTCGAACACTGCACGGAATTGCACGCTAGACGAGCACGACAGCACCCTTGTCCGTGGCGTTGGCGGCCCCGTCGCCGCTGACGCAGCAGCAGCATCGGCGTAGTAGACAAGCGTGCAGCAGACCTCGGTGCCGGCCCTTGTGCAGCGCCTCGTGGAAGTTTGCGGAGGCCGTGGACGGAAGCTCGCTGTCCTTGCGCAGCAGACGGGCGGCCAGCAGCACGAGCAGCACTAGCACCGAGCCGCCCGCGATGGGCACCGCGATCACCGCCGCCCGGAACCACACCAGGCGCGTCATAGAGGGAGGCTCCTGCTCGACGCCTCCTCTGGTCCGCGATTCTGCGCGCCAACGGAGTCAACATTCTTTTAGGAAGGCAAACGGAAAGCGCTGTCCTGCGAAAAAGTTCTCTGATATGCTGAGCGAGTGTGTCAATGTTCTGTGTTCTGGCAATAAGCTCGTTCAATCGGGACCGCGGTAGAAGGAAGGCGATATGCCAGACAGCGATATTACAGCTATGGTTGGTTGTCAAGTGCAACTGCGGCTTTACAAGGGCTGTTATTCATTGAAATTATGGGGCCGCGGCATTATCATCATGAGTCAGCGCCCGTGCTGCCAGCGCGCGGCAGCAGGAGGGCCACGGGCCAGAACGAACGTTCATTTGGCGCCTGGCTTTCTAAGTGTAAAGGTCAAGTTTGTTTGCGCTGCCTACGTGTCATCTCTGAGGGCTCCAGCTGGCCACTGGCTCTGTGGCCCCGACCCCACAAAGTGTAGATATCGTGCACAGTAATAGTTGGCGCCAGCAGCAGCCATGGGAAAATGCAAAACTGTAGCACTGATGCCTTAGCATCAGTACTGCATCAGCATCAGTGCTTAGCATCAGTGAGACAGCGGGGATATGGCATTATCGCGAAGAGACCGCGGAAGGGCATGTAGATATATGAGCTTGACGAGGGCAATAAAGAATACATAAAATAAATCTGCGGTGAATTCTACAGTAAGGGAAGTCTAAAGTATGATAAGTGAGAGCAAGGGACCAACTTTTCCTGCGTCACTATAATACGACAGTATTTGCGCTATTTATCGTAAAATTGTGACACTGCTCTGGCCCCTTTGTTCATAAAGACTGCGGCAACTAGAGTCTTACGAGAGGATGTCCAGACACGTCCTGCCATGTATTTTGCTGAAGAGATATTGGTAGGCCAATCAGTTGGCCATTTTCGTTGTAAGGACAGCGTGCTTGTAAAGACGTGGAAGAACACCAATCGAAAGAGACAACGCTCGCATTTGTGCTATCCTCGTTAATGAATCACCAACTGTCTTACAATGATGAACTGGAAAATACAAATAGAATCACTTACCGGAAGCACCAGGCTCCTGGAAGTCCCTCTGGAAGTTGCACATGTCGTCACTGCAGCACTGCCGACCTTCTGAGGACAAAGGGGCCTCCAAGATCGGCGAAGGCACGCTGTCGGGTTCTTTGCAGCCGTAGTTGGCATCGTCTGCGACGTCGGCCAGGAGATCGACGCAGCCATGACGCGGTGCCGTCGTCGCGGCGACGTTTAAGACCGACGACGTCATCTTGACGTTCTCCGAGAAGCAGAGTCCCAGCTCAGACTTGCACATGTAGCCCGTAGACACGCACGGTGCCAGGTTGCAGTGGCAGCGGATGTCAGCTGCGAAAGAGAGGACACGCAGCGGGTGTCAGTGAAAAGGCGCCAGTTGTACAGTTCACTGCAAACACTGTCCATTGGTTTCGTAACAGGTCATCAAGCTCGCGTAGCAGAGTGACTGCCTCTGTCCACCAACGCCCCTCAAGGCAGTCAAAGTTCCTTCTCCTTGCTTTAGATGTCATCATCAGCCTGACTGCGTCCACAGCAGGGCAAACGCCTCTCCCATGTTTCGCCAATTAACACAGTCCCGCGCTTGCTGCGGCCACGTTATATCCGCAGACTTCTTAATATACCCACCGCACTTTCTGCCTCCCCTTCGCGTGTTTGCCTTCTCTCGAAGTCCAGTATGTTACTCTTAATGACCAGCGGTTATCTTGCCTACACGCTACACGCCCTCCCCTTCTTCTTCTTCACTTCGACTAAGATGTCGTTGACGTACGTTTGTTCCATCTTTGCTAGTACTATGGCGCTAACCAATTTACCGTGCGCTATGTCTGCGGGAGAGCACTTCTGCGTACGCTGGACACGCGATCGGATATTTAGAATTAACAGACAGGAACTAATAGCCTGTGATGAATGTTTCGTTGTGCGTAGTTTTTACCGACAGCCGAATAAAATTTTAAAGTGTTCGATGGCCACCGTTATTAGCGAAAAAAGGGCGTGAGTACGAATTGCTGGAGTATATACTTGCACGATCATCGTATCTACAATTATTGCCTGCTACTGTGGCACAATTGGGAAATTTATAAACGTAATCTAATACGAATAATTGTTGGGGTTTTACGTCACGAAACCATGATATGATTATGAGGGATGCCGTAGTAGAGCGCTCCGGAAATTTCGACCACCTGGGGTTCTTTAACGTGCACTTAAATCTAAGCATACGGGAATCTAGAATTTCGCCTCCATCGAAATGCGGCCGGCGCTGCCGGGATTCGATCCCACGACCATAGGGTCAGCAGTCGAGCACCCCGCTAGACCACCGCGGCGAGTAACGAACGTAATCTAACATCATGGCAACATTCATTAACAAAACTTTCAGTATGTATGTTGGATTAATAAACCGATCACTATAATAGCATGCCAGATATCGGGCACGATCAGTCCTTTCTTCCAGAAAACATTTTTTTACGTGAAAATTTTCACAGGTGGGCGCAACGACGTATTGCAGTCCCCGCTATGCAATGAGGCTTTGCAATCTTGGATGTCTCGTTGAACTGCACCAATATCATATTACAACGATACTACAGTACAACACACCAATCCCATTCGAGATCGCAAAGATGGTTCATTAACTTCAAGACTATAATCTCCATCCGACCGTTTCAGAACGCTCATGCGAGATTCTACCCCCAGATTTTTTTCCCCCGATACGAACGGGTAATGTCTCTTCGTTCAAGAGCGAGCGAATGATGTGGAAACGACGTAAGATTATCCTTAATCTGGTATCTGCTCAGCAAACGAGGGCAGTGCGAAGCCAACTGCATCTCCTTCAATTCCAAGAACAGCGGACACCGTAGGGGTCCTGGATGAAGCCAGGGGGGTCCCGGCTCGTTTTCTGTCGCCGATATCGTCGCGCATCTCTCCCTCCCTTATAAAGCATCTCCTTCGCGCTCACCCCGGTGTCTCTACTGCTACAGCTTCCGAACCGGAGGCTCCGTGGCGCGGGGTTCCTTCTGCCCGCAGCCTCCCAGGGAGGGGGTCCACTTTCTGCAACCCCCAGACCCATGGCTCGAGGTTTTGGACGTGTGTGTGTGTGTGTGTGTGTGTGTGTGTGTGTGTGTGTGTGTGTGTGTGTGTGTGTGTGTGTGTGTGTGTGTGTGCCCCGGGTTGGAATAATGACGTCGGCCATCAGACGCGCCGCCGCCAACGTCGACGACGAAGACGCTGGCCCGAACCCGCCGCGGTGTGCGCATGGATGCGTGAAGGCCCGACTGAGCGGCGTCGTCACCCCCCCCCCTTCCTCTCACTCAACGTGGCCCATCGCGCTCTCCTTGCGACACCCTCCCCTTCGCCCTCATCGTTCCTTTTTCCCTTCTCGGGGTTCTTCAGCGACGAACGACGGCGCGCACTTGGCGAACTGCCGACGGCGCCGATGCGCTCCTCCCTCTCCCCTCTCCATACTGCGCTTCTCCTTCTTGGCATGTCCTGGCGCCTCGATCCCCCACCCTTCAACTTCTGCCCCGTCCTTGTTTATTTTCTACGTATCGCCTCCTTATATTTTGGTTCTCCCGTCTCATCTTGTCGCCTCTTTTCCTTTTCTTCGTGACATATTTTTTTTCTAATCTTAATGAGAGGCGAGCGGGCGTCGTCGGTGAACGAGTATCGGTGGTCCAGAGCCAAAACAAACTCGCGAGAACCCCCTTCCCCTTCTCCCCCTACACCCAAGTGTGGGGGAGGCTGGCTCTGACCTCTGCCGGATGAGCGATGGAAAGCGCGTGTAAGCTTGCGATATGAGAGGGGAAAAAAAAAGCAGCCGCAACAGATTCGATCTGGCCGCGGGTATTTAGCCCCGTTTCCGAGTAATTGCGATAGCGACCGACGGGGCTTAATTCCCTCGGCCTCGCGGGGGCGGAGCGCGTTCGCCTTGATTAGGCTCGCTGCGCCTGCACGCATTAAGGATATTGTTGCCCGACCTCACCCTCCTCCTCTAAAGCTTCAAGTTTTGCTTCGCTCCTTTACTTTGTTTGCTTCAAGCCAGCTTCATTCTCACAAGTTGCGAAGCTGGAAACAAGGCATGCCTACTTATAAATGAACTTCTTCTGCATGGAAGCGCCTTGCAACAACAAATCGCGACACTTTTCTTGGAAAAGGTCTTGGAAAAGGTCTCTATCGCAAGATGCGCCCTGAATTCCACAGTGACCAAGGAGTATAACGTTTAACAAGCGTCCAAAAAGCGGAGAGAACTTCCTTGCAGGTTTATACACGTGGTTTTTTTACCGATCAGGTTCCACTTCTTACCTGACTGGAGTGGCTGGAGCCGCTGTCTACAGGAGGGTTTGCCCCTAATCCACTGTGCACGATCGTTCAAACCTTCAATGGCCCGTTCCTTCAAGTAAATTGCACTGACAGAAGATAATCAACTCATCCGGCCCAGTGGAAATGTTTTCAGTTAACGATGGTCGTAATTAACACGAAAGTGTGATGCGCCTGTCCTTCGGTCGAAATTATTGTGCCACTTACGTAATGACAGTAGACCAAAAACAATATTTTGGGGTTTTATTGCGGACATTGCACGTCAGACTATACTGAACTCAAACCATTTCGCCAAGACTCTAAAAACGCGCGCCATTTCTATGAGTGGGCAGTTGGAAAGCTTCAACATAGCACGAGTACTTTACTGCACTTTTAAGCCTGTCAGCTGCCATCCTAAGTTATCTGTAATGCCGACGCCTCTGGAACAGCCATAAAGAAGATTAGGCACTCAACTTACATTAATCCCAATGAGATTTCTCGCTGAGATGAGATTATAAGGACAGACTTACACGGCAGCTAATGGAGTGACACGCACAGCACCCACTGAAGTTGTTCTGGACGTACGCTTCATAAGACTTGACAGCCACTGGATTGCGACAACAGTAACGCTGGAGCTGCGGGGCCCAATTGTATATGCCTCCTGCTAAAACCTTGACACTGAAAGGCCGCCTTCCTCCTTGATCGCCTTCTGGTTTTCTATGAGAAGCGTACTCAATTCGGCCAGACCTGTACTTTGCCGATGCAAGGACCAAACTTGTGTAGCCCGGTACCTCTATGCTTTCACTTCCGGCATCACTGCTCCATATACGTTGGCATCCACTAGTTAAACGGTGACTGTCCGCTACTGACGGTCAATTTATAACTTATCAACGGATTACATTATATTTTTGGAAAATGTAGTCAACCTTTGTCGCGAGCTTCTCCAGAACATATGAAAATTTCTGCACGTCCATCGTCACAGCGGCTGCTTTAGATTCGATGACATTCGCAAGCCTGCGTCCTGACGCGTCTGCTGCTGATAGCACGGGTTGCTGCCAGCATGAGTATACTACAATCGTAATACCGAAGATTCGCTAATGCGTCGTACGTGCACCACATGCGAGGTCATACAGGGAACGGAAAAGAAACAGGCGCACTGGCTCCTTCCATAGAGCAACATTTATTAAGGAGTAAGCCTCAGATGCCTCATCAAACGCGAAAATTGATCGTCGGCGGCCTCAACACGAGTGATACAAAAAATCATCACGTGATAGCGTCACCATAAAGCCACAGATCACCCGAATTTGTGACGTCAGATCACGACGTCATCACATGACATTGTCGCTCGGTCAAAAGTGGGCCGATCACGGAGGCTGTGCAAAACCAGGTCAGGTGCAGAAAGCTTACAATGCCTCGAATAATTGAGCCAGTACAAAACCACGTTATAGGTACAGAAAGCTATTGGAGTGGGGTGGGAGAGGATCAATACATCGATTGAGAAGAAAAAGAAGATTGCTTTCGCCTTCGAGTCGTCTTGGTAAATGCATAAGGGACCCTGGGAGTTGTTTTCTCTTTTTTTTTTGTACTATAGCAGCACGGCGATTTTAACCGTTTAGGACATATTGAAATGCACCGCCCATTTCTTGGACAATCCCCCGTATTGGGTATCAGACCCTTACTGAGGAGAAGAACGATGTCACCTGACAACACTACACTGCCATTTCACCGCCGACAACTGGAAGCCAAAACTCTAAGTGCGCGCAAGCAATCTTTTTCGAGTGCCAGCGAATAGCAGATGCGCCACGCATTTTACGATTAGCCGGAGCGCCGCGCACGTCTCCAACGCACTTATAAATAACCTTAAACAGCGTTTTTGCAACGGCTACATGCGACAGCCTCTTGTGCCTCGTAGACAAAGCCACCGAGAAGTCAGCAGTTTGAGTCTCCTAGCCAGATATACACGCAGAGTTCAATATTTATCTCTTGGTTCTCAGGGCACGCTATATAGGGGCCGCGTGACAGCCTATCGCAAATGCGAAATCTCCTCTGGCGCGACAGCTCTTAAAAGAATGAATGCACGCGTGCAAGGACACAAGCTTCAGCGTTCTGTTCTCTTTTGCTTCTTCAAGTTGAACGCACTGCGAACTGCTGGTCGCATACCTGTTCGCTTGCGCGACATTTTTTCAAGCGAGTTCATCTTCAAGACCGAGCACACAGGCCCCATGCTTTCTACACTATAGAGGACAACGTGCACCGAACTCATCGCGGCGTGCCTTTCCACGTACGATGCGTATCTAGGTTCTCCGACCCCCGCGAAATGCCTGCTGCCAACATAGAAAGCGCTCCGCAGAATCTCTCTGACTGACTGTCTGCGCGGCGACACGGGGCTTGAAGGAGCGGAGGAGAACGAAGCCCCGCTTCCAGAAAGGAACGGAGGCAGCGCCGGTGTTGTGCCACGCGCGCGAACCCACCTCAGGTGCACGTACGGCCCCGAGCGAGTGCCTTGAACCTCCCCTCCGCACCCCGACCCTGTGTGCCGCGCTTTTCATATTCGCCGCGCTACTGACGCCAAAGTGAAGCGGCGGTCGCGTCGTTGTCGCAAGCCGCATAAGCGGCGCGCCCCCTTTTTCTGTCGCAGGTCTATTCGTGGCCGCACATCGCAGCGGGTACCGCACCTTGACGAATACGACCGCAAGGGGGCGCGCCGAGCCCCTTCCCGCTTTCTTCCCCGTCGAAGTTGTCCCGGGATGGCACACCGCGGTGATGCTATCGGAAACGCGCGTCAGGCCTGGTAGGAAGAAAAAGGAAATAAAAAAAGAAAGTGTCGTCTCTGAAGAAAAAGCGGATGAATACACTGTATAGAGTAAAGGCGTGGCATGACTGGTGCGTCCGTCCGGCCGCCGTCAGATAAGGGCGATGCCAATCTACGCAGGATTTCCGTGGACCGCGCTTTCGAGTCGCATCTCGAGTTCCCATCGACGGCTTGTGCTCGCGCCGTCCGAGCAGCGGCAGAGAAGAGAGGATATAAAGGCTGGCTGCAGCGACGATATCTTCTCAGTCCGTTTGAGCACGGATTGGAGAAAAAATAAGGAAAGAGACGATTGCGAACAACCGCAAAGCAAATCCGAGCACAGCTAAGAAGATTGCCGCTGAGGCGCGTACGAAAGGAAGAGCTGAACTCAAGTTGACCAATACGAAGAAAATTTCTTTTTCGGCTGTCCAAACGACGTGTTTTCGTCATTACTCATCGCTCTCGCATTATAAATAAGAAGGGACACTGCGAGCGCCATTCGTTATTAAACGCGTCCATGGCAAACGCCCACAGACGCAATCTTTCTTTTCGTTCTCGAGGCCGCCTATGCGACGTTACGAATAATAAAAGTAATAAAGAAGGTTCGAACCGAACGACAAAGAGTTGTGGATGGCTCGTCCGGCCCATTCGCGGCGGCCACTCGCCAGGACAAGGACTTGCCCTGTTTCTTCCCGATCCATTACACGGCCACTTGATGGATGATGGGCGGCCGGTCGCACGCTGGTGGAAATGGGTCACAGGCGCCGCTGCAACCCTTTCGCATCGAAATGTGCCATCGAGGGAAACACATGCGGGAAAAACGAGTAACGCCGCAAAGGCTTCCATCGTAAGATTTGCACAACAACGACGATAACTGAAAACACCGACGGTTCCTGAAAACACCTTTCTAAAGGAAATGCGCTAGTTTCTCGCGCTGTAATAGTCACGGCCGTAGCATTAACAGTTTTTACCCAGTACAGCCAGTTAAACCTTCATGGACCTCCACAGCAGTATGGGAATTCATTTAAGGCTTATGTTTATCCTCTGTCATTCAATTCAGTCCTTTCTTTATACCTAATAGCTTCACACGTTACATAACCACCACCAAGGCCTTGATAGCATCGTAAGATTTGCCGGCCTTGGTGACGTTATTTTAATACTCTCTTTCGCTGTTTCATAGGCGTCACTGATATGAAACGGTCTCTGGCAAGTGTGCATGCAATGGCACGAATAGCCAAGAATGTACGAGGCTGAATTAAAGGCCGCAGTTTTGAATGTCACCGTCGATCAGCTCGTGACCGTAACGTCGTCTCCCCGGTGTAGAGCCGGTGGAAAGGGTGAAAAGAGAGAGAGAGAGAGAGCGCGAGAGGGTGCTGGAATGCCAGTTTTAATCGCCGGAGGTCGCGTTTGATGTTCCGTCAAGGGTACCAATCATGCTAATTAAGATACCCGCCGGGCTAATTGGAAAATTGCCGTCCGCTTTCTTTTTTTTTAAATTCTCCTTGAACCACACACGGCGCTCGCCTTTTTTTCTCCCCCTTTAAATATACTGCACGCATGGCACGCGAAGCGAGGTACTACGTCCGCTTGTGCCAGTCGTTCAAGCGTGGTGTCGCACACGTCAATTGTCCGTGCTAGCCAAGCGCACCGTATGGAACCATAAATGTCTGTTACGAAATACGGGCAGTATATAGTAGAACTTCGATGTGCTCGTCTTCGTAAAATACGGCATGAATAGACATCCCTATTAAATCGTGTACGTGCAACGCTTTCCGGATAGTTCGGGTTTCATAGGAGCGCGTCTGTCTTTTACTAGAGTTCACGGGAACTGACGGACGCTTATTGCAATTTGATCATTCTTGTTTCTTTCCCCTGTATCGATAACGTGAACGGAAAAGAAATAACTAATTCCACTGGAACTACAGTACGTAACATGCGTAGGCCAATGCAGTGATGCTACTGAGGACTTCCGATTTGGAGCAATTTTTGGAGCAGCAAAATTTCCGTTTTGGAGCACTTTGGAGGAGCAAAATTTTTATCTTGGAGCACTTTGGAGCAGATAATTTTGCATCTGGGAGCACTTTGGAGCAGCGAATTTTATATCGTGGAGTGCAATACAGAAGCACATTGCATTAACATTCAAGCACTTGATTATTATTATGGGGCTCTTATGAAGGCTAGAAATATTTCGATTCATTGCAAATCTCACGGAAAAAATCATCTCAGGAGCATAGGGGTGCGCACAGGGGGGGGGGGGGGGGGGGGGCGCCCCCCCTAATCACCTAAGGGGGGGGCGAAATCTGCCCCGTACATTGACCCTTGCAATAGCAATTATATGGACACTCTCGGCGGATTTTTGCCGTCGCCGTTGCCGTAATTTTCCGTATAAGGTCCAAATTAATAACATCACCACGCGCATTCTAGCCGCGGGTAAAAGCTCGCGAGCGCTGGCGACGAACGCGGCTGAAGCGGAGATTAAACTAGCCGGCCGTTTGTCTCCGCCGCACGAACAGCGCATGAGATATCTTCCCGCGTGCGGGTCTGCCGTCGATTGCTCATCAAACAGAGAGGAAACGCCCCGCCCGTCTTTCGTAAGGAGCATGACGGGACGCCAGGGGAGCGGAAGGGGGGGGGGGGGGTACCGCATCGTTCGAAGGGCGCAGTCGCTTGCGCGCGCGCCATCTCGAGGCATCAGGAGACGGCTCGTAAACTTGCTCACGGCCGGGCTAGACCGCACGCGCAAGCGAGCGCGCGCGTGCGGTCTAGCCCGGCCGTGACTTGCTGTGCTCTCAACGCTTACTTCGCGTTTAGAAAACTCGGAGCAAGAAAACGCTTCGGTTCCTGGAGGGGCCATATTCCCTTAAACCAGCGTTTTGTTGAGTTACGCGAGCGAGATCGGATCCAAAAGAGTTAGCTGCTAGTCTTACTTCGTTTCACAATACAATTTTTTGGTATCGCATTCATTTCTTCGCTCTTAAGCGAAACTTAGTTTTTTTTAACCGTTAGCTATTGACCCCCGAAAGCGAGGGGCGGACGTGTAACATGGCGTAGCCCGTTCACTGTGGGCCGTCAGCGACGGGCCCGCTAATGACAGCTGCGCATTTGCGGCTGCTCCGACCAGGAGATATGATTTTACTAATGAGATGACATTTTTAAAAAAGCAAGCAAAAAATTCGAATTGGAACCCTAGCACGTGAGCTCGAAAGGGCAGGGCCTTTTAGGGGGTATTTACCGCAGAGTGATTACAAACTCAGACGTGCTGGCGGAAGGAATTACGAAAAAGCTGTTCTGGATGAAGATCCATGGATAAAGTATATCTGAGGAAACGTGTAAACGCGTTTCCACCGTTCGCGTGCTCTTCCATAAACGCGAAGCAAGGAAAATTCGATATTGTCCCATATATCTACTGCGAGCGATCCCAGATTTTATTCCGCGATGTCCGGAAACAGAAGTGACAGACATTTTAGCGGCACTCATGTAGTTATTACTGAACATTGCTTTCCTTACGTGCCGTGCGACGCTTGAAACGAGCTATCAGCAGCGTTTCTGGAACAGACGACGTCCGCCGATGAATCGCCGTCGCACTTTCCCGCTACCGATAGGCCTAGACGTCACGAGCCTCTGCGGAGAGCGCGTTTTGCTGTCGAGCCGACTTGCAGAACAGAAGCTGCGTCGGCACCGTGCATGGCATCGTGGCTTACTCGGAACGCACGCGCGAGCGCTATTTATTCAGCGGAATAATTCTTGGTCCATGAATGCGACTTTATTGGCAGCCCCAAGATCGAGCTGCACATGTTCTGACGCGCCGGCGGTGCGATTGCCGGTGATAAGACGCCCCCAATCCCGAGACTTTGGCGCAGTTTGGCGCAAATTTCGTCGATATTTTCAGGATGGCGCAGTAAATACAATTTGGCGCACTTTGGCGCAGTTGGCGCAGGAGTGGAATCACTGCCAATGGCTACGCCGTTGACCTACGTACTGTAGTGCCAGTCGAATGCACTGGGACGGACGGTGCGGTTCCTTTCGAGCTCATTCCAGAAACGTCGCGGAACTTAGGCGACTATAACTGAAGTGACTATAGACGCCAGACTCTGGAGTTTCCAAGATGTGTGGCGCCACCTGTCGGAGAAGTATTGAGTAGTGCATAGACCGACTCTCTCGCACAGTTTGCTATGGGACCATGTGCAACTAGTGAGTGCGAAACAACGATTGAGCTTAATATCGCGTGTGCTTGCGCATTTAGCACTCAGAACGAAAGCTGTGAATTGCTCTCCGCTAGTCAGACGTGCCACCGAGCCGTCGTGAAGTGCTTGCTGGATCACTCGCCTGAACGACGGCGAAAACAGCAGCAGACGAGAGCCCTCCGCACGCTACGAAGAAACTCCGCAAAAGACGCACTGTTGCGTTGTGAATTGCCACGGACGTAAAAGACTGAATAACAACGTTCAGTTTTACCGATTTCCATAGTTGTCGTACGAAGAAGAAAGGCGAGAGCGCTGGATACGGGCTGTTGCGAGCGTGTTGGGTAAGTGAAGTACCCGCGTTCTCCACAGCTGGTGGCATGAATGTGTGGCTCTGCTGTTGTATTGCGTAGCCCTGATGCAAAACCGTGGTAACCTTGACTATGAAGCTCAGCAGAGGCTCTCACCGCGGTGCTTGTCGTGTAACACGAAGTGAGCAGCTAGAGGCAGACTGGAGACGCGTGATACGCACACCGCGACGAGTTGGTCGTCACAACACAGCATCGCGGACGTATGTACGTTTTGAAGGCTCAGAGTTCTGGTTTTAACTAGCTGACACCACGTGCGTCATACAAGTAAATCGCAGAATGTTGGTCGTGACCCCCTTCAGGTTTGTTTCGCCCGTGTCCTCCGCGGTTGCCGTAGCTATCTCGGAGGCCACGGTTTTGCCTTTGGTTGTACCCCGCGAAAGTGGACACGCACGTATCCCCATTTGCAGTACATACAAACGGAAGACGACCATCAAGAGACCATTTGAGGATGCGTAATAAAACACTCCAATACACAGGAAGCGAGAGATGAATTAAGGGAGAATGCAACTGAAAAGGCGAAAATCGCCGGAGCCATTCGCCCCTGATGAACCGAGTTTTGTACCATCTGATCGTAAGATGCATAGCTAAGTAAATTGATCGTGTATGTAGGTACTTTATCGCTGTGGCATATGTATATAACCGATTTTAACGCATTTAGGCTCTAGAGAATGGATGTCGGAGGGCTTGCCTCGAACTCGGTGTCGTGTGATGCTCGCTTACTTGCGAGTTGCAGCGCGCGGGAATAACTAAAACTTATTTTGCATTGTACTCGCAGTTCGCTTTGATCAGCTTCCTTTGTTTCTGAAGTGTGGATTTGCGGAAGAAGCTTTCCAGGTCCTTGATTTTCAGGAAACCGCGCCTCGACACCAACGAAAGAGGAGGGTTATATTGCGGCCTATGCACATTCGCTTGCGGGTGGCTCTCTTTGCACTACCCAGTTAGTGCCAGGGCTACGATGAGGGCGCTGGTGGCGGTGTTTTTCGCAGCGCCGCCTGGGCAGAGTCTGACGTCTATACCAACTTCAGTTGAACCACGGAGGTGCGACCTTCGTCTCTAAGAAGTCGTGAAGTGGAGGTTCAAATTGAAAACTGACACGAGACCGATTACAGATATGTACATCCTTTTTGTTTTTGTTTTTTTCTGGTAATCGAGACAGCGCACGTTGGCTAAGAAGAACATAAGCTGGATAGTTTGAGGCTTCCTGCGCTTTTATCCCATAAGGTAAATCGGCCTAGAGGGAAGCCATAGACAGTGGAGGTGGATTATCCTCAAGACGTTATCTTCAAAGACGTAAGCGCATCGACTGCCGCAAGCAAATCCAGGTCAGGATTACGAGACTTCGAAATAAAGCGATAGGTGACAACCTTTTGCGCCGGATGCTGCTGCGACCCGTTTACATTGAGCGTCGGGCGAACAATTATGTACTGAATGTCCTCACGTCGCTTTTGCGTACCCAGTCGTCAGAGCGCACAAAAGTGTTTAGTTAGTAACAATGAAGTCAGTCTCACCGTGTGCAGACGCTTCGTAAGCCAAAATGATGCAAAAGCAAGAAGTGGTGGCGACACCATATTGAAGTTCTCGAACTCCACTACTCGATGACATCACGACGTTTTTCTTATTGATAGCGTCTGCTCTCACCTGTCGATATGGAAGTAGAACCTTACATCATAAAGGAAACAAGCTTCGGCCTATAGCGTTGCCGGGTAACTTCTCCTGCGTTAAAGCGGTGCAAATAAAACAATGGCACGTTGAAATCTGCGACGTCACACTACTATATCATGTACAAACGCCTAGGCTCGGGCTCGGAGAATAAAAAAAGTTTGGTTTTGATTCGTGTCTGCTTGTAATCGATGTAGTAACGTATAATAACTGTGAATGAAATTTATAATAAATATCACTCTAGATTGATGAACCGTTGCTCCTCAGTCTACCTTTAAATTTAAGCGTTGAGTTGAGTATAATGCGATGCGTTTGCATCACACTCTCCCTGATATTACGTTTACAGGTTAATAGAACTCTCATGTTGCACTTGAGCCGCACTTCTAGAGGTTCACATGGCATTTACCACGTTGGTGAGCATTGTCATTACTGGTATAAATGGGCTGACACGTTTGTTATACGCTTCCTCGAAATTCCCGTGATATAGCGAATGTCACATCGTGCTCATGTCTCTTTTTTGTAATTGTTGATTAGCCACCAGGAAAGCAGCAGATATAGATGAGGTATACCGTATGCAAGACCTCAACTTCTCAGAAACGAGCAGTTTAGAATCAGGCGCTAAGCAAAGTATTCCTTTTCCACAACCTTAAAGAGCTCCCATTTACCCTTTCTCCGCTGTGAAGTGAAGCAAACTGAATTGCTTTAGAAAAGAAACAATCTCAACTGCCATTCTTTTTTGTTTGTCTTTGTATTTCTCTCGTGATCTTGGCTGATACTATTCGCCCTCGTTTAGGCGTTGAAAACATGCACGTGACAACTTCAGGATCCATTTATTCTCGCTTTCTGCTTTCCTAACTGCTCGCAGTTCGTAAAGCAAGCTGGGATACATTATCCAGATAAACATTTCTGAAAGTAAAGTAAAAAAAAACAAACAAACAAAACAGCATGCATGAAGTAGTTGCTTAGTTAACGGCCGGAGGCCAGTGAAAAGACGGTGATACGCCGTAAAAGTGGGTAAAAATGAAGGTTGAACGAAAATGAATTAAACCTCCGCAGTCATGATGAAGTCATAAAACGCAGAGAGCGCGCGAAACACTAAAGACTTCTCAAACGGAGAGAGAAGGAAAGGGTGAAAGAGCTTTAGTTTTCAGAGGCGCTAGCAGTCAGCTAGCGCTTCATTCGCATTCAGCAAGAATAAACGCTCACGTTTCGCATAAAGTTTTCAAGACATGGCCGCGTGTGCTACATTTTATCCGGCCCTGACGCAATGAGACACTTCGCTTTCTCCTAAAGGGTTGAGAAGAAACGCATCGCCATAGAAGGAAGGGGGCACGGAAGGAATGAAAGAAGGAAAAGCTAAAGATAAAAAAAAAAGCAAAGCGAATGGTAAAATAAATAAATAAAACGCCGACGGAGGACGCTGTACTTCACGCAGTTCTCACCGGGCGAAATTTAGGCTTCTCGAATTTCCACTCCGCCCCGAGTGTGATGAGACGGGTGCATATATGGGTTCGCGTATAATGTGTACGCACGCGCAGCTGCAGATGCTGTAATAGTGGCTCGACACTCCCGCTGGTGCACTTTATTAAATGTGTCAGAAGCGTATTTACTTCCCGACTTTCAAGTACAGTTGGAGACAAATTATGCAGCTGCGAGAAAAAAAAAAGTAAGGATGAAAAAGACCATTTCGTCGGTGCAAGCTTCAAGAAGAGCCAGAAAACTTAACCGTCGATGACGTCCCCTATCGCTCTGTCAGCTTTCTCATAAGCACAGAAAGCCACGCAAGCCCTTCTGCAGCTCCTGAAGGCAACAGCGACTTAACTGATCGCATGTACGCTGCACTATGCATGTGTACGTGTACTGTGAATTGCCCGCACTCATGATTTCTTTCTCTTTCTTTCTCTTACCCCTAATTTCCCTCCACACGTGCAGGGTACGCTCTAAGAAAGAAAAGACGAGTATGTGTGACTCCTTTCGGGTATGTCCTGACTTGCCACGTATATGATTCTCTTTAAAGAGTCACGTTAACTCACTTTTGAGTCACATGACTCTCAGAAGAGAGTATAATGACCGCCAAAGAGAGTTGACGTGCCTCTTTAAAGAGAGTCGTATACGTGGCAAGCCAGAACTCTCCATAAAGAGTCAAAGGACTTTTTTTTTTTAGAGCGCAGCAAACTGAACCTAGTGAGCCACTATTCTTTTCCTGTACTTTCTTTCTCTCCCTATTACCTTTTCACTTTAACATTGCCCAAAGTCATCTGGCGGAAATCATGGCTATGCGAGCGACAACCGCGAGACTATATTTCCAACCAGAATAACTCGAGCTTTGAACCTATAGTAGTGCGAAGAATGATCGACATCTTTGTTCTTGGTACAGCAGATTTTTGAGTCAAATATTCTCCTCCAGGCTTCGACCCCCGTTGATGTTCATGAACTCCATAACACCCGAGAAGAAGAAACGAGTTCAGAGAAGCGTTAAGATATCCTTAAAGGGACACTAAAGAGCAAAACGATTTCTCTCGCATTAGTAAAGTAGTCTTCCACGATACCAAAAACACCACGCTTGCTGCGAAAAGACGCCTAATAAGCAAGAAAACGCGCAAAAAGAAAATACAGGTGGCGACGCACCTTGGAATTTCCGCACCATTTGCCGTGACGTCACATATTTTTTGACGGCGCCTGCTTGGGCCTACGTAGTTCCTAATCGGTTAAATCGAAGTACATTGTCCTCTGAGGGGGCCAGAGACTTGACATAACGAGTTTGTGGAAATTTCGTCGAGCCAGTGGCGCCCAAATACGTTAAATGCTCTTGGAAATCTTTTACGTCACGAATTACAAAGTTCGGCGCGAAATTTAAAAATGAAACTTTGAACTTAGTTTTCTCCCCAAATAATAAACCTATAGTGGTGAAATAAACTACACAAGAGTTATCCGAGCACACTTTATCAATATAAACCAATTAATTGTTTCTCTTTAGTGTCACTTTAACAAAAAGGAGAAAAAAAAAGTTTTGCCTTCGATACATTGTCCGGCTCAGCAGATGATCAGGGGCCGAATCTGCGAGCATTCTTGCTACCAAGAACTATGTTTCATTGCTCTGCCGGCTTTACTAATAACGTGCTCGCAATCTTAATAGGCTAGTGCTTATTTTTACGAAGCACAGCTAACTGCTTTTCAACGTGCTTTATTAGGCATGTCAAGGAAGGCAAGCATATTCCGAAATTTCGCGCATATAATCACCCTCAGTTTTTGACGTGCTGGGATATTAATTAAAGCTGTTTCACGTTCACGAATAACGCTTCCATGCGGTGAAAAAGAAAACTGTGAATGGTCTCAAGTTCCGCGACAGGCGCACGTGAATAGTGATAAAAAACAGCAACTCGTTTTATTAAAATAGGCAATTAAAACCGACACCCACAGAGCAAACAGGACTACAGCTCAAACATTTTATACACCGTTCCACCTTCGCTGCGTTAGGTTTTTGTTACGACATCGTTAGCGAAAAACGTGTTGCTGCTTTTCAAAGCTATAGCTTTGAAAGCTGTGTGCTCCAAGTGTGCCATAGCACACTTGGAGCACACATCTTGGCTATACTCCCAGTTCCTTCTTCAGCACGTGCGAGAAAAATACGGCTTTTTTCGGCGGAGGGACGTTTCGTGATTGCCACCACCCTGATTTCCCTGTACCTCGAAGTGTCAACCGCACAAATCTTAAGAATTGCACTCACTCTGTAGCACATAAGCACGCAGTGATACATACTACGACGGTTGCTGTGAAAGTCCTTCAGGCACAGACGCCTCGGAAAAGGGGAAAAAAAAAGAAAGAAAAAGGAAATCGAATTTGTATAAGCAGCTGCCAAGAAGCGGTGGATTTACGGCAGTGGCACAGTTTGTCCCTTGGCGAGCGCGTCACTGAGGAGATTGTAAGACTGCGAAAACAAATACAGAGAAAAACAAGCAAGTTATGTCATCATGGGGACCATCCGAGGCTTCCGAGAGTAGCGAGTGAATTGAGAATCGTAAATTCTAAAGGAAACTGCGGTTGCACTTTGTGAAGCGCCCTATATAATCAGCATACCACGAAAATGTGATCCGGATACCTAAGGGTTCCTCGCTCGATAGTTTTATAGTCGCGTTGTTTCTCAATGGAGTTCACAAACAAAACCTGCAAGGATCCTTGAGGTATCATGGGACTACTCGTCTGAATCTTCTTGAGAGAGAGCTGTGTCGGTTGGTTTGATGGAAGACGGACACGTTAGCCACACCGTCGGCTGAAACATCACCGACTTCAAACAAATGCCGGAATGAATAATAATAATAATAATAATAATAATAATAATAATAATAATAATAATAATAATAATAATAATAATAATAATAATAATAATAATTTTACCAGGTAACATTACCAGGTTCTCTTCAAACGGTAATCTACTTCTACCGCGCGTTCGCACAAATTACGGGAAACTAACTGCCCTCTTTTCAGGCATATCATTTTGGAACTCAGTACCATAGGAAATTAAATCATCCCCATCAATACATATATTTAAAAACCTTCACAATAAATACTGTCTCGACCAATTATGTGAGGAATTACAATAACTTACTAATCTGCCATTCTTTCTTTTTTATTTTAATATGATTTGCTAATTTCTTTTTTATTATTGTGCATGCTTGATTCGCTATTATTACCTCTGAATACTTGTTATTGTTTCAAGATGAATTCACCTTGCTTTTGTTTCATTGCGGCAATTTGTACATCGTTTTGTATTCATTGTCTTGTATATTACTTTTGTTTTCGATTTTGTTGTATTCACTTTGTTTCGATGATTTCTCGATGCCTGCATCATGAAGATTTTCTCGAGCATTTTTTTCTTTAGCTTATACTAACTATTGTATAATCATAGATTTATATACACTGCCGTGTTTTTTTTCTTTGATTTTTTTCATTCACTTTTTGCTCTCATTTGTCAATCTTGCGTTCTCCCTAGCTCTTTAGTAATTTTTTTTATCAATGCATTCTTTTTTCTCATGCTGCATTTGACACTTAAGATGCATGTGTTTCAGTATTAGGAGGTCCCCCCCCCCCCGTCAGTTCTCGGAACTATGGAGGAAGGAAAAATAAGGAGAGGCCCTGACGTCACATTCGTGAAGCCTCCACGTCGCAAACACCCGCATCGCCTCCTAGCGAAGAAGCCTCGAAACATTTCGCGATTTCCGCCGTGTCGTTTGCAAGCGCATGCGCGATTCGAGCCTTTTTTTTTTTTTTCGCCGTGCAAGCGGCGCCGCAGCGCAGTCGATTCACGCGTGCTGCTCCTTGTGTGTGTTCATTAGGAAAGCTACGCAATGCCCAGCTGTTGCGTATGGTTGCGTATACCCGGTGCAAATCGCGCGCACTGCGGAAAGTACCGGGTGTCACTTTTCATGAGTACGTACACGTTCGCTTCATTGCTGATCACTAATGCATGGTATTTTCATGCGAAGCTCTCGGATGTGCGCTCTGTTGCTTCTCACTCATTGTGTCAACTCAGAACACACGTGAACTTTTGTTTTTAGCGTCTGACGCGCCGTACATAACATGCGCGGAAGGCATCGTTTGTTTTTAGAGGCTGTGTCGTTCAACGAAAGGAAAATAAACTTATGTTGTTGTTATCGGACTACGTGATGTATGTATTGCGCGGTGTACGCTCGCTGCGTGCTTGTTGTTGTGTGCGTTCTGGAATTACAAACTTTACGTGCACGATCGCGTATACAATACAGCGGTGTCCTCATTTCGACGTGAAGTTACGTCAACTATAGGTTGGCGTTGCGCCGAATAGCTACTACGCTCACTCCATATACACGAACAAAGAACCGCTAATCCGGCAACAGACCGGGAAATCGGGCTACGAGAAAGGGAAAGCCTAACGCCCAACAGAACGCGTAAGTCACTGCTAGGTGAGTTCGAATACGATGATGCAGGGGCTGAACGTTTTTGATCACGGCACGTACCGGTATTCTGTACTGTTGCACAAAAACGCTCCACGAAGAATTTCAGAACGCAGCGCTCGGGCCTGCCACGCACGAACAGCCTGGTAAACGTCTGCTTGCAACATTTTACTGCGTGCGAACCGCATAATACGCGCTAAGTTTACGCCGGGACTACAAGTCTGCGCAGAAGCTAACCACCGCGGAGAGCACGCCGCGGGGCGTCTGCTGTTTTGTTTGCCCCATACCGGTTTGTTTGCCCCATAAATCTGTCGTCACTTCCGCCACACTTTTCGCCAATGCATTGAAATACGATAGGGCCTCTCCTTAGTGTTCCTTCCTCCATGCTCGGAACTATGTGACCTTCGAATGTAATACATATCACTAATTATGTTACATTGTAAAGAAACTGAATGAATTGAATTGAATAAATTGAATTGAAATAATAATAATAATACCTGGTGTTTTATGTGCCAAAACCACGACACGATTATGAGGGACGCCGTAGTGGAGGGCTCCGGAAATTTCGACCAACTGCAGGGGTTCTTCAAAGTGCACCTAAACCTATGTACACGTGCCTCTAGAATTCCGTATGCGGCCACAGCGGCGGTGATTCGATCCCGCGACCTTCGGGTCAGCAGTCGAGGCACTATAACAACTAGACCACCGCGATGACCAAAATGAATAGACAGTCGCGAGGAAACTTGGGAATAGAGGAGGACGGGCATAGAAGACACGTAGGAAACGCACATACCGCCGAAGGGGCGAAAATACACGAAGTGAGCGAGTGGGCTTGAATAGCTAATTCTATCTTAAGGAAGCTGTTCGGGCTTGAATAGCTGACTCTATCTTAAGGAATCTTTTTAAAAGAAGGCACGGCAACTGTTAATGAACTACAGTGGATACTCACCGATCCTTCAATACGCCAAGGCAGTCGACCAATGACACACAGCCCTCAGATAAAAAAAAAAATAAAAATAAAGGAAAGGTACTTTATATTTAGTCCCCGATAATAGCAGTCAGGAGTCTATCCCAAGTAGCGCATATTGGATGTAATCCGTCGTTTTCAGAGATATGTGTATTGATCGCCTTTTGGACTAAACAGGACGCTCAGAAAAGGCGACAGTCCTGCCTGATTTAATAGATATGAACTGCACGTCTTCACGTCGTACATTTCAAGACCCTCCTTATATATGCTACTGGTAAACGAATATGGAGCATTGAACACTGATTATTTCGAGAACAATCGCGCCCATCAAGACTAACCTTCGTACAGCGGCGTGTCCTATATAAGAGTAACGTGGTCAAAATTTTTGTTAGAGTTTTATAGGTTCCCTCGCAGAACGGAACGTACAGGAAATTATAAAATTTATGCTAATTGACATGCTCAGTGCCTGCCGGGGTAAATTAAAAGCCAGGCACTTTGCGAACTACAAGAGCGTAGCGAGATAATGTTGTGCCTTAACAGTTTGTCTGCACACATATCCGAAGCTAGAAAGAAGTTTCGAAGTTCTAGGTTAACTAGAAACGCCGTAGAAAATCTCCAGAGTGCCATTGGTGCCTTTCATACGCTGCGTCGAACGGTCGATTAATTTTTACAATTTTTCCTGCACGAAAACTGCCGAACATTCTGCCTGATGCCTCGTACGCGTATACGGAAGAGTGACGCTTGGATATAGTGACGCTTGGAATAAGCCATTAGATATATCTTTAGAGTCGTACAGTCATTAATTTCAGAAGGTTGACTGCAAGCAGTCGTAAATTTATCGCCGGCGGCGCGCCGGCGTTACCAGCCGAGTCGCGGCTAAGCGCTGGCCGCAGAGGTGATAAGGCGAGCGCGCATGCGTTGAGGAGAAGATGCGCAGAAACCAGAGATGCATCTTTACTTAGAAAAACGCTTTCTTGTCTTGAACTGGGCTTCGCTGGAACTTTGAGGTTGCGATGCCTCCAAGGCTACAAAGTATTCCGGTGTCCTTCATCAGAGCTCAAGCGCTCTTATCGCGCAAAAACAAGAAAAAAAAGATAATGAAGCGCCCCGGTCACACGCAGAATTCGTTTGTTGTTAAACTCGGCAAGACATATCGACGATATGAAGAGTGTTATCACAAATTATTCAACGAGCTTGAAAGTATTGCATTCCCTGCTGGAACTATACACGCGAACATGTGACGCCCCCGTCAGTATAGCTAAGTTCAGTTCATACTGCTACAACCACGTCAGAGTTCGGTGCTGGGTTTGTTGCGCTGTTCAACCAGGAAAGTTATTCGTGGACTCCGACCATCGCTACAGGCGCTTCAAGCCCGCTGATGTGCTTTTTGCGCCCGTGTCTTGCCATAAAACAGTGCACATGCGCGTTTCGTCTTTCATGCGGCCGTATACATGCATGTGTTATGGTTGGCATCCTGGCAAGGCTCGCCGACGTCACGTAAACACGCGCAATAGCCCCTCTATACACCCCCCCCCCCCCTCCCGCCCTCCTCCATGGTCTCGAATGCACTGCAAGAGCTGCAGCACGTGCCTTGGTACTCCCCCGCAACAGTCCAAAAAGAAAAAAAAAAAAAAAAAAAACTCGCTTTCCGTGTTTCGGCTCCATGTTTCCAAGAAGCTGTTACATTACTTTGTGCCTCTTGGTTGGTGATTTTATTACTTGAACGGCTCGCCCATGGTATGTTACAAACCCTTCTGCGAAGGTTCCATTGATGGGATGCGCTTACAGCAATTTACAATGTAGGAAACATTTTTCTGGGTCTCCGTTCTGGTTGGCAGACGCTGCTCGTGCTACTTTCACTACCATGCATGCCGTTCGTGAAGTTGAGTATATGCCATTTGTATTGTTGCCTGGGGGCACTATTGCGGCTTGTCCCGAAGCAAATGACTCCGGGACTATTTAAAGAAGGCGACCTTCAAGATGGAATTTTGCAGCTGTGTTAGGACTAACAAGGGAACTGTTCATGTCTGTCCTGTCAATTTCTTTCCGTTCCTGCTGTTTTTCCGCTCATATACTTTTACAATATGTTCATGCATAGTCACTGACGAATGTGGTCTCGCTGAGCGGATCAATCAATCAATCAATCAATCAATCAATCAATCAATCAATCAATCAATCAATCAATCAATCAATCAATCAATCAATCAATCGGCTGCACCATTTGTAATTAAACAACGAAAAATAAAGAGTTGAAGGGCGAGCACATCGAGCGTTCGACGCCCGCTGCACGCTCGCCGTGTTGCGTTGATTCACGTCCGGCGATGACGGAGTCTCTGCGCGCGCGCTCCTGTGAAATGTTTATCGTCCACAACGTGACTTGTTCGCGAGCCGCTCACGGGATAGCAACTTTGACTAGTCAGATGCCGCCGCCGGGGAGATTAACGACGTCGTACTAGCGTTTGCACTCGCCTCTCTCATCTGTCATTCACAATATGCTTCCAGAAGGCATTGAAAGGAGAGAAAAAAAAAAGAAAAGAAGAAAAAGTGTATACACAAGAGGAACCAGACGCGTTGCGCACCGGGTTCGACCGAAACAGAAACTTTATTTAAGCGCTCTCAGACCGCCGCTTTTACAATAGAAGTAATTTCGTAACACGGTGCGGTAGCTGTCAGCGTTCGTTAGCGATCGAGGAAGCATGCGAGGCTTTGGAGGGTCGGATATTTACGCGCAGTGAGAATTAACTGCCTTCCAGCTGGCACGCCGAGTGGCAAGTAGAGAGAAGAGAACATTTATTTCGTGGGAAAGCGAAAAACGCGTCGATAAGCAGTCGCCGCTCGAGCAGTCAGCGGCAAGTGCTTACGTGGTGGGCAGGGAATGACGTCACCCTTTGCACGTATTCCGTCTTAGCACCTCCGTGCAGCGCGGCGAATGCTAGGGGTCGTGCCAGTCAGCCAGCAAGCTACGAGAGCCAGAAGCGTACTGCGGATAAGTCAGGAGAGCTCGCCTATCGCACGCTACATAATTTTTTTTTTTTTCGTGACGCTCATATCCAGGTGACTATTCGTAATGTGACGTGAAGTAGAACAGATTGTCTATCCAGGTACATAAAATCGCGTTCCGTGTGGTGTGCTCAGAAATCGATATTCTTCGGTTGCTAAAAAGCATACTACTAAGGTATAAATATATCGGACAGTTTGAGTTAAGAGCCAAAGCGTATGTACAGTCATTCACTTTACACACGTATGCTTTAAATCTGACGGTTACTACGGTGTGCTGATATTTGAGAAAGTCGGTCATAATGTCTGCTCCACTGGCGGGGAAATGTACAGTTACAGGTTTTAACAGGACTTTTTCAGTTTATGCAACCACACGGAAGGTGTAAAAGTGGTTAGGTGTGATGAAAAAAAAAAAAAAGACTGCGTTCCATAGCTCCACTGGTGCCATAACTCGGATGACTAAAAGAAAAACGTTTGTTGGCAGACCCATGGCGAGAAGTACGCTGCGTTGTTAACCGCGCGACAGCGGCCATAAAATGGAAAAGAAAGGAAAGGAAAGAAAAGAAAGAAAGAAAGAAAGAAAGAAAGAAAGAAAGAAAGAAAGAAAGAAAGAAAGAAAGAAAGAAAGAAAGAAAGAAAGAAATAAGAGGGTGTCGGAGAGAGAGAGAGACGAAGGACGAAAAGTGAGAAAACAAAACAAGGGAAACAAAAGAAAACTGCACGACATGTACTTCAGAAAAGGCTGGGAAATGGCTGAGCGGAGCGTTAGCTATACTCGTCATTTCGTCGGTGTTGTACCATAGTAGAATAAATCTCAATTAAAATGAAATGTGAAGAGCTCTCCGACAGTCCGGGCTACCGCCAGACAAAGCAAATTAAAAAAAAAATCTACGATCTCTTGACCACACTGCACTAAAAAAATATTTAAAAAAAAATGGCGAAGCTTGCATAAGTCGAGCAAGGCTTTGAAACAGCGAAACTGAATTCTAATCTGGTTGCTTCTAGGTTGTTGCTAGGCTTTAACTAGGTTAGTCACGACACGGATGTCCAAACTCCAGAACCGAGCGTTCGCACCTCTCGTAGATCTACGGGCACGTCGTCGTTGGCGTATCTTCCATCGCTTCGGGCTCTTCTCGCAGCCGCCGTTGTCTTTCCCGTTCCCTTGTAGGCAGCTTCGCACTAGCCGCGCCAAGTATTTTTATCTTTGTATGTCGTTATTCTCATTATTTCTCTTTCTTTCTTTCTATATATCTCTCTCTTAGTGAGCCAGTGGTGAGTAGCCTCCTCATCACCATCACATATCTCCTCCTCACTTCCCTTCCCTCCTCCCCCCCCCCCCCTTGCTACACTATACTATACAAGGCTATGCTATGCTCTGCTAGCGTGCCTGGATAGCCGAGTGATTAGGACGCTCACCTTCGGATCGAGGGTACGCGGGTTCGAATTCCGCCTCGTGAAGAATTTTTCTTTATATCTCTCTTTCCGCCTCTCTGTTTGTTTCTCGCTTTCTTTCCTTCTCTCTCTCTGTACTCGTTCTCAGGATTAGGACAGGCCACGCCGTGGCAGTGAGTAGTGAGATATCTGCCCAAATTCTGTGGCACATGCCCGTTCGTGATGATGATAGTTTTCTGACAGGCCGCACATTACGGCTAGCTTAAAACAGCGTCGAAGAGATTGCCTGTTACTCTTTTGGTGAGTCCTGACTTGGCATATACATGTTTCCTTAAGGATACTTGTTAACTCCCTTTGGGAGGTCATTATACTCTCCTCTGAGAGTCGTGGGCGGCACGACTCTTCAAAAAGGGAGTTAACGGGTATCTTTAGACAGTGCCAAGTCTGTATTCACTAAAGGGAGTAACAGGTAATCTTTTTTTCTTCTTTTCTTTTTTTCTTAGGATGTGGATTTGTATCTGGAATAGTCGAGCGACTGTACATAAGGCCATGTATACAAGCATCGGAAGCCATCGAATCCCATTTTTAAGGTGCCTATAGTCCTTGAAATGACGTCCGAGTGTCACGAATTTCACGTCAAGCCGCAACCATCACAATGCACAATCAGTCTCTCGCGCAACGCTTCACTGTTTTTCTTTGTGTCAGCGCCGCAGCGTTGCGCCTTCCGGCACGTTTTTGAGAATTGACGTTTATCACGTCACGCATGTGCTCGCAGGAGTCGGCGATCGCAGGATTATTGGTTGGAAACTAAATGCCTGGTCTGCATGCTTTTATACAACATGTAGCGAGTAGAACTCGGGCGAATGCACCGCAGGGTGCTTTTAGGCGTTGCAAACAGTGTGAACGGTCGCGGAACGGCGTTGTTAAAGGGACACTAAAGCAAAACAATAAATCAGTTTAGACTGATAAATTATACTCCTAAAACTGTACGGTCGTTAATTTCACCCTCATAGGTTTATTAATAGATGAGATAATCAACGTGGAAAGTTTCACTTAGGTTTCCCGCCGAAATCTCCGACGGTGACGTCACGGATATCAAAGTGTTTTTTTCCCGTATTTTGGCCACATTGACTCAACGAAACTTCCTCAAACTTGGTATGTTTAGTCTCTAGCTGGCTACTTCAGAAGACAATGTACATTATTTTTACCGATTAGCAACTACGTAGGCCGTGATAGACACCGTCAAAATCTATGACGTCACGGCGATTGGTGCGGGGTCGTCAATGTGGCGTCGCCACCCATATTTTCTTTTCGCGCGTTTGCTTGCCAAGCGTCCTCTCGCGGCAAGGATGGTGTTTGTGGTATTGTCAAGTCGCCAGGTTCTTCGTCCACGCCATTGTGTTGCGTCACGGTGCACCTGGTTTTTTCATCACTGATAGCAGTGAAGCGTTTACTGTTATTGCAACAGGTCGCCAAGCTGGCGCACACCAACAACCGGAAGGCCTGGTGACAGCATCGTGTAAAAGTAAATTACTAATACGAGAGTGAGTGAGTGAAACAACTTTATTTACGATCCGAGAAAATTGTTTTTCTCTTTAGTGTCCCTTTAAACATAGAACTGAGATCTTCAAAGAAAGTTGCACGCTGATTTCTCGGTGCCATGTGCTTAGTACTAAAGCTAACGCCTGGCTCTCCACCCAACTTTACCAACATTACAGCAAATCACTCTGTCGCTTTGAGCAACCAATCCTGACTGAACATGACTCACGCTCTGCAAAAAAAGAGACAACTTTATTGAAGACCATCGCAATGGAGAAACCGAATTCTCTCGAGTATAAACCGCAATAATGAGAAACAAAAAGAAAACAGAAAATTCGGAACTTAAGTCGTGGGTGCAAGGTGGCTTCACGACAATGCAAGGCAGGGGATAGTGAGAACGAAGGCTGAAACTGACTGCAGGTGAGGACGAAGGAGTGACGCTGGTGACTGAAAGAAAGTTTCTGCAGTATTCGAGCATTGTTTTTGGGGTTATTTCTGTCAAGGTGTGGAGTCATTTCTACCGATTAACACGATCGAAATGTGAGGGATGCACGCGCGGATCTCTCGCTTTTTCTTTTTTTTTTAGTTTGACGGCTGGTTGTAGTTCGAGGTGCGGTTTATATGTAGGGGGCGTCTTATACGCGAGAAAATACGAAAATAGCACCTGTTTCCGACAGAGCGTTAGTAGTCTGTTAACTGTAGCCCTCGCAGTGTTTATGCTTTTGCAGACGCGGATTCAGCTTTCTAATGATGAGCGGGGGGGAGGGTGGATAGCGATGACTTCACGGATGCTTACGATCAATACCCCACTCGTCCTTCGCGGATATCCTCGTTAAAATGTACACGTGCGTATTGTAGGATTTAAATGCGCGCGCTCACATGCGTTCAAGCATAAAACAGGCTTGTGATAACCAACCACTGGGAACAACCAATCACTGGGAATGACGAAACACTGGGAACTGCCGGAACGGCAGTTCCCATTGGTTGGTCATTTGGTGTGGGACACTCCGTACGGAGCAGCGAGGTACCCTCCTGGTGCCCCTTTCTCCTCCTACTCCAGCACACCCTGTTCCCCTTCCCTGCTTCAGCTTCCTCATCTGTACAAAACCACCATCAATCATCGCTTCGTTTCTTCATCGCCAGAGTAGAGCGTCGGCTCAATAAGCAGATATGCGGAACAGTCGAGTTCGATATCCGTATCAGCTTTCCTTACACAGCGTTTTTTTTTTAAACGTGCTGGGAAGTTCTCTGCAGTATCAAGGCAACATTTAAGGCAAGATAGAACGTTCCCAAAAAGAAAAAAAGAAATGTTGTTGCAGCATGATTCATTGAACCGTTATCGAGATTACATTCGTATAATCCAGTCGAGCGCGAGCCTTGCATCCTTCCCACAGTGTGTCAGCCTCATTCAGAGAGGCTAGTGCCCGGCCCGGCTATCCATTCATTCAGCGATTCAGCCAATGAAGTAAGGTTGGAAAAATAGATTAACAGGGTAAGCAGTGCAGCTCCTGACTCTTCTCACTGTACTAACAGAAAACCCATTCCGTGGGCTATCGAGAAATTCGAATAACGGTCGTCATGAATGTTTCTGTCCATCACTCGAGCACGCTGTCTTGACGCGAATTTATTAAAACAAAAAAAAAAAAAAACATCACACGCGACGTGATGAGGATTGCGTAGAACTCGTACGGTTCCTTCTTCCCCGTCACTCTGACAACGTTCAGTGAATTGAAACCGGATATTATGCCGACGGGGCTTGAAGAAATAAGAAAGGAAGGCATGACTTTCGGGAAAGCATCAAAGATATACATTGCAAGAATATCCCGTATGGCCACGCTTGAAGCTTTCGAACACATTCAATGGTTTCGGCACAAACACCACTTTGCTATCGTCAAAGGAAAACATTGGAGAAACTGCGATAGCATCAGCATTAGTTTCAGCGAACGCAAGGTAAACAACCGAAATGAAAGAAAGAGTGGTGGCGGTAAACGATTTTCATATTTCGGTTTTGCATACAATCATGTCACGAAACGAACTTCTCTGCAAATGTTTTTGAGCGGCAAACAACTTCCAAACAACCTGCTTCTTGGCGATCGATCACCGGTTCGCGCAGCCACACGTGCGATCCCGTAGCAAACTTCGTGACAGTATCGGCGCCACATGGATGAGTCATCATCCACGCGGCTATTCAACAAACTCAGCAGCCGTCCTCAGATCCATACCTCGGCGTCAGGAGTAAACTGTAATTTTCAGCCAGAATAATTGGAACGCAAGAAAGTGCAATCACATACTATAAGAGAAAAATTAGCACAACATTAAGCTTGTACCAGGCTTGCGTGGCCCGGCGCGCCGCTCTCGTTCAAAAACCGCGTCCCATAAGCAAACGATTCTTTCCGCCAAAAAGAGTTTGAACTCCGCTCACCTTTCGCGACGGGCCACTGGCAGAGAAGACAGAGTAGCATCATCAGGAGCGGCCAGCTGGCAATCGTTGTCGCGGCTGGCACGACGCTGCCCGCGGTGCCAAGGCCAAGCATGTCCGCCGGCGCTCGCGCCAGCGGCCGCGACTCCTTCCGCCGGCGCGTTGTCGTCGTGGTGAGCGCCGTCAGCCGGCGCACACGCCAGCGCCGGCGCTCGCCCGACGCCGCGACGCCGAAGTGCCGCGCCGCGCTGTCGGCCTCCACTCCACTCCCCGCCGCCCGACAACAAGCGGCGTCGCGCGCCGAGCAGGCGGCTTCGCTTCACCACCAGCGCCGCCGCCGACGCGCTGTCCGGCGCCGGGAGCGCGGTCGCCGGTTCGCCTCCCCCCCCTCCCTCGCTCCCCTTTCGCTTCCTTCCGAGCTTGCTTGGCTTACTTCCGCGCGCGCTCCGGTTCGCTGGCCCTTCCGAGGCTGCTCCCCTTTGCTTGCTCGCGAGTATCCGCCAACACCACCACCCAGTCGTGCGCCAGTCGAAAATTCGCTTGATGTATGGTGGTCGCCGACGCCCCCACAAGGCTCTGCGGTTTCTTTTGGCTTGTTTTCGTTGATCCGGCTTGTCGTCGCCGTTGGTCTCCCCGTACTCCTTCCTTTTTATCCCTTTTTTTCCTTTCCCTACAGGCTGCAGTGGTGGGGAAACAGTGACGCGCCAGCCGGGGAGCTTGGATGAAAAACTGGTCCCGTTTTCTTCGCGCCGCGAGAGTACGAAAAAGTGGGCGATGACAGATTGTTATTGTTCCACTCGCGGCAACTGTCGCCGCACCAATTTCGGTGTCGCGGACGAAACCGCACAAGTAGCTATAGATCACATGCGCACAAACACGCACGAAGAAGTTGTATCCTTAATCTTTTCGAAGTACGCCTCCGTTCATCCGCCGGTATGTCTCTCAAGTGCGTGCCCTGTCAGCTGCCTCGAAGCCAAAAATCTGCTTCCGCACCATCAGCAACAGAAGTATGGGCCACGAGGGAACGAGCGGCGGCTACTTGCTCCCTGATGCGCCGCACGGAACGGACAGGTGAAGGGGAGGAGCGTCATCGCATCGGGCACGGCGACTGTCAGTTGATGACGACGTTCCTTCTTCTCCGGCGTCGTCGCCTCCTCCTCGGCACTGTCATCGGGCACAGGCGAACCCGGCCGGTGGCGTTGAAGCGCGACAGGCATGCAAATGGCAATATAACGTCTCGTCAGGGCACCGCGGCGTCAGGGCCGACGACTCAGTGACGACGACGACGACGGGTCGAAGCTCTAAGGAAGCGGGCGGGAGGGCCCCGGGCGCGACACCACGACGCCTGGGTTCTCCGCTGCTGCTGCCGGCGGCGTCCCGTCTGGGAATGGATGCAGAGAAGAGGAGGGAGGGCTCGCGCCGAACCCGTGCGGGCCGAAGAAGTGCTGCACGCGGCCGCTCGTTTCTGCGCGGAGTAGAGTAGAGGCTTGCGTGCGTGCGCGTCGGCTGTTTTGGCTTTGGGAGGTCGAGCGGAGGAGAGACCTCGCTCTCCCGCGCCGTGGCGGCGGCGGCTCCTCGGCTGCGTCCACAGCGCGACCGGCTTTCTAGGAACACAAAAACACGCGCCGTTTTTGGCCCGCTGGATCGGCTCCCCTGCAGAGCATGCGGAGAAAAGGCAACGACGACGAAGCTGCGCTTTTTGAAGGGGGTGTCGACGACGAGCGCGATGTGTGCGCGTGCCACACGGGGAGCGGAGCAACGTCGACTTTCACAATCGCTGGCCTCCGACTGTTTGCTTGGTTTCGTGCTTGAGGTATATTGAACGAATAAGGCTTTCCGTCTGGCGCACGATCACCGCAGTATGGACATAGACGCCTGCCAACTGGTCTAGTAAAGATGTACAGTGATATTCGCTGCGTAACCTCCGTGCCTGATAGTTCTGGCCTGAAACGAAAAAAAAACAAAACAGATGAACGAGGATAAAACAGATACACGTTTTCGTAAACTGCAACCACAGCGCGCTCCGCTGGGACGGTCGTGCTTCTGCTCCTTTCGGGCGAAGCATATGCATCCCGCCCGCGGAGACGAACACGATGGACGGTTGGCCTCCCTATTTATTTATTTATTTTTTGTTTTTCATATTGCATTCGCTCTTGCTCCTTTTACGTGTTGTTGTTGTTGTTGTCCCCTGCTTTTCTAAAGTGCAAGAAAATAGGGAAGAAGGAAGCGGGAAGGGGACAACATATTCAAAGAACGGCCACAGGCTTCGCGCTTATCTCTTCTGTCTGGCCTCCTTTTTTTTTTTTTTGCCTCTTCACAAGCTGCGTGTGACTGCGAACATTGGTGGGACACAGAAGCTGGAAGAGGGAGAAAGGAAAAGCCGCTGCACTGACGCGGGAGAGCAGTGGAAGGAGACCCCGGCAAGGGAGATTGCACGAGCTCTCTGCTAGGCGCGCGATTTCCACCAGAGATCGAACAGAGAGGGAGAGGAACGAGGCGAAAACTTTTTTCCCGATAACGACGACAAGCAAACTGCGGCGGCTCAGCGCCAAAACTGTGCGGCTAGCGGACAACACACCAGCGGGGGGTGCCGGTGGCAAAACGGAGGAGGACGAGATGTCCAGGCGCCAGAGTGGGCACCACCCCCCTCCTCTCCTCTCTTCGAGTGGCTCCGGACGTTTTCCGGTTTCTCTGCGTTTTCGTTTTTCTTGCTGCGATTGCTTGTTTGCTCGTTTTTCCATAGTGGTCATCCCCTTCACATTCGTCGTCGCCGACGCCATCTCATGCGCTTTTGAATGTATTTGTTTCTTCATTTGGCTCTCTCTTCTCCTTCAATGTTTTCTCCGCTTCAATGCTCCGCACAGGGAGGCCACGTTTTGTATCGTCGCTCTTTCCGAAATGGAGGCCGGCCGGAGAACTTCTCGGAATCGTTTTTCGGACCCTCCCCTTTTCTTCCTGCTCCGCTTGTTAGGCGTGACTTGTACGCGCACTCCGCTTTGCCATCACGCGCAAACATGCTTGTCGTAGCAAATAGAGTGCTCTCTTTACTTTTTGTAACGAAGAAAGACACCTTTTTTTTTTTTTTTGCCTATTCGCGAAGCTTGTTTGCTGTCGAGCTGAGTCATCTGTACGATGTACGGCTTCTTCCTCATTACAACTGTCATCGCTCCGCTTTCTCCAAGGTGGTGTGCATGCGCTGTTCTGTAATTCGGCGGCTGGGAACGAACGCCTTTCGTTTGATTTTTATTTCGTTTTTGTATAGGTACCCCACGACTAGGGAACATAACCAGCGAAAAGACCGAGGCGCATGGTTAGGTATGTCGCGATGCTGCCTTCGGGATCGCCGCTTCGATGATTGTTTTGTTATCGTCTCGTTTGCTCTCATCTTTGGCGCCAGGACCATGACGATGAGTCCCGCGAAAAACGGTCCAACTTACTGGTGATGTTAATGAACGGAAGCATACTATTGACAATGCTCTTTTTGGACACTAGAGATCACAACAAATAATAAATGAGAATAAAATCTTGGAGGACGCTTGAGCTTCGCCTTCAAGAGTAGAACGCGATAGCGTAATCGGGCCCTGTGCGCATCGCCTTCTCAACTGCTAGCCTGGCTTCGGTTCTCGGTGCATGTCTCAACCGTGCCGCAAGGGAAGCAACGTCTGTGCGCGTAACAGTGACCCTTTCAAACTATCTAGTAGAATGTCTACTGCAAGTACAGTTGCGCAGTGCCCACTACCTTAGGAGAAACGAACGTCTGTGCGCGTAACATTGGCCGTTTCACACCATCCTAGAATGCCTACTGCAAGCAGTTGCACAGTGCCCCTAAGCCATAATTATTCCTTTTGCGAACCATCGAAGGGCCCACTACGCGTTCGTGAGGCAGCACGCGAACCTGCGCAGCTGCTCACTTTGTTGATACTTTTGCTGACGATGATAATTAAATATGTCTTTGCGCTTTCTAATCAAAGCACCCACTTGTTGCGCAATTCATAAGTTCTGACGCGTGGCGCGATTCTACGCTTCTGCCACGCAATTTTGCATGGGTTAAGGAGACTCTTCCCATTACATGACATCCATTTAAGGTTTTTTTCCAAAGCAGTTTCAAGCAATGACACAGCTCTGTGGTAGATAGAACACCTGCTTGCTACGTAGAAGGCCTGGGTTCAATTCTCCAGCGAACCGAATATCTTTATTATTTATTTTATTTGCATATTTCCCGATTTTTCGGCCACGGACAACGCTGACAACGCGTTAAAAAAGGCATGAGTGGCGTGGTGTGTGTTAGCAGTTCAATTGCCTATAAATTACAGTTGGTCCCACAGGGTTGCTTGGACTGAGCAAGACATCAATGAAAGCATAGCATCATTGCATGTATAGACGTCTTTGCTTCTTGCTTCGTCTGAACGCGAAGACCGATCTACAGCCTTTTCAACTACATGTAAGTGAGATTTGTGCAAAAATTGTTACCCGTAATTAATGGCATTTTTTTTTTTTTTTTGCAGATGTGTAGAAAACAGTGAGAGAAACATAAAGGGTGCCGTTTTAGTTGATTTGGAAACCTTGTCAGATCGAGCTAGCCAGTGATTTTCCATTCAGCGTGCTAAGGAGAAAAAAATAAATAAAATGGAAATGAAAGCGCTGGAAGGACGACGGTGGGGGATGTTGGTAACGTAAAACACGGAAACTACGGTAAGTGCACTAGCTGACACGAGCGCAGAAGATAAGAAGCAAGCCATGTATACGTGTCACACGTTCAACGCTTTATTTTTCCACATCGAGGACGTTCGCGTGGAACGCCGACCGGACCATGTCATATGGTGCGCGGGTAAATTGAAAATTCGTGTTATTGCGCGGCTGAGTGCCACTTCCGCCGCCGCCGCAGCCTGTGTGAGTGGCTGCGTCGAATGGTCCCACTCGGGGTTGGGCGTCGTACTCGCCGATTCCAATAGACGACAAAACCCGGGGTAGCTGAATAGGGGTGAGCAAACAGCAAACAGGTGGGCATTATCTGCTCCCCTCTTCTCGCCGCCCCCATTCTCTCCTCCTCTGCCACAACGCTCCCGGAACCCCGTCTGCTGCTTGTTGTTGGTCTTGTCAATCGAAGTCCAGCAGCAAAGCTTTTTCTCCTTCGCGGAGTATCGGAACGCAGCGCACTATTACAGTGGCGGAGGTTCGTTTTTCTGGGAGTGCCCCCCCCCCCTGTACGCTCGTTCAAACGCTCTAGTCGCGCAGTCATGCTCAACCACCACCCGTCGTCCGTTGTACAATGTACGCACCCTTCCACTCCAGCAAAGTAGTATATAGCGTTGCTCGGGCTCGGGCTTGCTCTAGGATTCGCCTTTGCGGTGCCGCTCGCTTGCAACAACAAGCACAGCCTCCCGCTGTGCAGGGTTCCCTTTTGAAAGCGAGAAGATAGACTCCGGTGCGCCGCTCACCCCTCCCTTGCAGTGCCTCAAGTGTGTAACGAACGAACGAAACGAAAGAAAAAAAAGAGAAATAAATAAACAAAGAGAGTGAGAGGAAAAAATACCTATTCCTGTGCCTCCTCGGCCAGGAATGTGCTCTTTTGAGCTACAGGAGCCGATACTCGAAGTTCAAGCGACCACGGCGAGGTTCTCACTCGAACGGAACAGTTACTGGGTGAAAAGAAAATAACGATTCGGAATCCTCGGTGGCGCATGTGAATTACGTGGAATCGAGTAGCAGAGCGTAGCTTGTTCGTTCCTTCTTTTGATGCATTTTGCGCAGGCAACCGCTTAGTACGTTACACAATAGACACAGGTGGTGTGATGAAGTTGGTTTGAAACCGGGGGATAAGATAGCGGTGCCGGAAACGCATGCTTTCTGATACTTCGCACCGTTTGCATCTACAGACGCACCAGTTCTGTGTCTAAATTGGTGTTTTAGTCACGATACAGCAATTTTACTGGGGTTTTACGTACCAAAACCACGATATGATTATGAGGCACGCATTAATAATAATATCTGGTTTTACTTGCCAAAGCCACGATATAATTATGAGGCACGCCTTAGTGGAGGGCTCCTGAAATTTTCGACCATCTGGTGTTCTTTATCGTGCACTGACGTCGCACAGTACACGGACCTCTAGCATTTTCGCCTCTATCGACATGCGACCGCCGCAGCCGGGATCGAACGCGCGACCTTCGGGTCAGCAGCCGAGTACCATAGCCGCTACACCCACACGGCGGGTAGGGACGTTACGTCACGGCACTCTTGAAAGAACACCTCGAATGACTACTCGGACAGGGGCGTAGCCAGGGGGGGGGGGGGGGTTGGGGGGTTCACCCCCCCCCCGAAATTTTTCAGTTTTGCTTGCGTATATATACACGCGCACATACAAACGCACGCACGAACATACATAAAGTATGGTTGAACCCCCCCCCCCCCGAAAAAAATTTCTGGCTACGCCCCTGTACTCGGACGTACGTAGCGCACAGTCAAGTCTTGTTCTAGTGCATTTTGTGTGTGGTATATGCCTAAGCACGAATTAGTTCTGCAAGGCAAGATGCGGTTCTTTTAAAACAATTCAGAAAACAGTAAGAATCAGATTATTACCAATGCAACCAGATACATGTATGAAGGTATGCATAATAAAGATATCTCTGCTGAAAATGACGTACGACATACTATGGGGGCACTAGCTATGTCTATATTGATTATGGGGACTTGATTGCGTGATAACCAAACAGGAGGAAGTGGACGACCGACATGAAGCTTGTAAAACCGCCAAATTCTCGGCCAAACCCCCCCAGAGTGAGTGCGGGCTACAGAGACTAGGCGAACAGCAACAACAAGTAGGCCACAAGCTGTTCATTTAGTGTGAGTTCATATGCGAGTCGATAAGAGATCGCGTTTCTATGCAAGCGCTCCGCTGAGGAACGTTTGGGGGCACCAATAGACTGCTGATAAGGAGCAGTACATTTGGACGTTTTCGCAACAGAGAACTTGAATGTAGTGTACATGTATACCGTCTTTACATTTTCGCACCACTCCTTGCAGCGTATTCTTAGACGCAATTGAAGTTCTGAATCAGTTTCAAAACATTTCTGTGAGCTGCATTTTTCATCGTGATGTAAGATGCGAGAGAAACGTAAAAAAAAAATGTTGCCACTTGTATCATCTGCGGTATAATTCGTCAAATCGAGAGAGACGTACATGATGGAACAATGATGATATGTCATGCGGCACAGCTGCCGGATGAAAATGAGGCGTGCAGATGGTTTGCATACAGCGGAGCTAGATTTTCGTATGAGGGCATCAGTCACGGGATATGTGGTCGTTTGGCGTGCTCACTCCATCAGTCAGCTACATCAAGCTTTCAAGAGCTATGCGCAACTGGTAAAAAAAAGTAAGAAAACAAGAAATCCGGTTAAACTCCCGAAAGGAAAAGAGTGTCAATCGAGGGACTTGTTTTTGTTAGACGCAATCATACGAAGCTAATAAATAATGAAGCAAGAAATGATGAAAGTATAGTTAGGGCACGCCAATTCAATGTTTAGCTAACGTCCAGTGACCTCTCTCTCCACAATAAGAATTGAAGCAGCTCTATGAAATTCTAGAACAGGCCGTGGGGCCTCTGGAACAGCTTGCTGCAGAACTGGTAATACAATTTCTATAACAAATATAAGTTTGAGCAGTATATGAACATTCCATAGAAGTTATATAAATTAGTTTGGTTCGCTGAAGATTGTCCGACGGTCTCCACTCAAACGCAACACTATTAGACCTTGTTGGGTCATTGACACACACACACACACACACACACACACACACACACACACACACACACACACACACACACACACCACACACACACCACACACACACCACACACACACACACACACACCACACACACACACACACACACACACACACACACACACACACACACACACACACACACACACACACACATACATACATACATACATACATACATACATACATACATCATGAAGAAGAAAGAAAGGACATTTTAGAACACGAGCACATTTGAGTTTTCAGGACAACCGACAGTCAGAACTCCTGTGAGTCAGCAACTACTAAAAGAGACAATTCTATGCCATTTTCGCTCTTTGTGGAATTCGCCACATCAGCCGAATGTCACAAGAGGATTCAGTTGCGCAGAGCCAATACTGTATAGAGTAAGACTGTATAGAGTAAGAACAACTGTATAGAGTAAGAACACGATCGATCGACCTGCACTCCTGCATGGTTATTTAAAGGGCACTCCTTCCCCATTGTGTCACATGAGTGCAATGAAGTTGGGAATACAGACAACTACACCTGGTCCTGTAAGCACTTTTGCTCCGAAAGGGAGAGACTACTTTGGACAGTATGAAGAGAAGAGGATTTCCCCATGGATGCTCTGAAGAGATTGCCTTTCCGGAAGGTGTGCGGATGATTCGCAAGGAAGTGGCTGCACTTATTTTACGCTTTCTACGAGAAACCGGTTGACGTGATATATGGTGCGACATACTGCATGGAAAGGATCAATACCACCACCACCACCACCACCACCACCACCACCACCACCACCACCACCATTAATAATAATAATAATAATAATAATAATAATAATAATAATAATAATAATAATAATAATAATAATAATAATAATAATAATAATAATAATAATAATAATAATAATAATAATTTAATATTGCAGTCTCCATTAATGGTTTAGGTAGATGCGAACAAGCTTTCTACAGAAATACAGCGTTCCTTAAAATTTTTCGTTATTACTAGTGACACAGATCGCGTGGTATCATGAAGCAAGGGCTCTCAACCTGTCCATTCGATGTACAGTCGCGCTCAATATGATTTACAACACGGGAGCGCGTGGCCCCACAAGTTCAAAGACTGCGCATAGCTTTCACTTGCCCTTATTTCTATGACTAAACACTGTTCCCTCACTTCGGGATGAAACTTAACAAGAAAATATCATTTAGTTGTGGAAATTAATACAAGTTGAAGCCACACGTAATCTTTGAACTCATGAGGCCACGCGCTCCCGCGTTGCAAGTCATATTGAGCGTGACTGTATACCTCGTAGCAAAACTTTTTGCACGGTGTACGGTGGGCGTCGTTGCGATGGCCAACCTGCGGTGGTCGATCGGCGACAAGGTTTGAGTGACGGATCGTTTCTTTCTCGCGCGCATCTTTTGGAAACTCGCACCAGCATTCGCTGCGCGGGGCCTGCTCTCGAGTCTCCACCACGCAACGGAGCTTTGATGAAACGTGACATATAAATACACGCCATCGAGAAGTTGTTGTTGTGGGGCGTAGTGTTGGCGCCGTTGTGTATCTGTGCTGCACATGTTGTCGTCGCCGCCGCCGTTGGAGAGTGGCTCACGGCGAAAGCACGGCGGCGGCAGTTTTCCTCTCTTGTTCGAGGCAAGCGTGATAAATGAGGGACAGCCAAGAAATCCAGCTGTGCGCGCAGCGGCATGTTGAAACGACGTGGGTATGCGTGTTGAGACGTGGTTGGTCTTGTTGTGCACAGCTTCTCGTATATTGAGGCTCCGTTCGGCTTTCGCGAAAACATCGACTCGCGTTGGAAGATTACAATAGGCAACGGTCCCCCATTCCTGTTTCGTATTTTTTTGCCACAGGCCTCACTCTGACGTTTACAAGTGCTGGATGCGCACGTTCGAGCCAGGAGTACAGGTGTACAGTGGCAAAACGATATACCAAAAAAAAATAAAAAACGTACTCATGCGTTCAAGTTATGTGCGAATGCAAGGAAGCCTGCATTTTTTTTTCCTTGTTCCTTTTTTTCTTACGATAGAAAGTAGGGGTGTGCGAATATTCGAAAATTTCGAATAACGAATCGAATAGCCTTGTATTCGATTCGATACTCGAATCGAATAGCGCATATTCGAATTACCGAATATTTTTCGAATACATTTCGAATAATCAGCCCCGACTGGAAAACACGTCGGAATAGCAAAGGATCGTTTTCTTTCTTTTTTTAATTAGTGAATTGCCGAGATGCATGCGTTTCAAGCTTTTACGGGTCTATCAAAGCTGTACTCATCACCGGATGAAGGAATTTTCGCTTTAAACTCCAGTTCGCCGAAGTGAATGAGTCTTCAATCCATTTTCATTATTATGATATTGATGCTCATTCATGAAACATTATGTAACCTTTAGGCCTAAGTGTTATTTAAAAGCTGGTGAGAAAGTACCATCTCGAATGCTAAAGTAACTGCTGTATTCATCCTACAGTTTAAAAATGCCACCAAGGCTGTAGTCGCTACTGTATACGATCTTACCTCAGTTTACATAATTGTGGTATCTTTTGACGGTTAAATGTAACGGTAATGTTACTTTGTTAAAGTTTGTGAATATTTGTTTGAAATAAAAAGGTGTAGAATACTAGGCCTGTCATGAAAATGGTTGCCTTGCTATTTCGAAAACTATTTTGAATAGCTATTCATTTCGTATTCGTATTCGATTCGGTATGATAGCTATTTGATTCGTATTCGGTTCTTAAATTTCCCTATTCGCACACTCCTAATAGAAAGCCCTGATGTTGATGCTAATGGTTAACGCATTTTACTAAGCATCTAATTTGGAAGTAGCGTGATTGCACTCCGAGGGCACAACGTGCAGTAGTGTGTATACTGTGTAGGCTCCCCTTCCCCCCACGTATAGGGTAGCAAACAACAAAGAATCTAGGGTTATTAAACTTCCAGCCTTTCCTTCTTTCCCGTCTTCCTCCTCGTTTTTTTTTCTCCTCAGTCGGCGTGGAGTAGCCTGCTGCTCTCTTCTGAAGCCAACAACAACAACAACAAAAACAACAACAACAACAACAACAACAACAACAACAACAACAACAACAACAACAAACAACAACAACAACAACAACAACGATGATGATGATGATGATGACGACGACGAAACGAGGCGGGAGCTACAAATGAACAATGGGCATTATTCAAGCTGGCGCATTCAACGCTCTTACCAGCGAATGCAGCTAATCGATAAAATATTGTTATGTGCCGCTTACCTAGAGGACGAAGAAGAGCAGGACGGGGTTCGTTGCTGTTCCGCCATCTTGGTTGTTACTCCGATCACTGCGGTTGTGTGAATATTGTAAATACAGCCTTCTTCTGTCGTCTCCCCGTAACAATATGGTACGCTTTCGATAAGGTCCTCGGCGTTGAGAAATTGCACACATAAAAGTATACATAAAGATGTATGATTTCGCCGACATGGCAGAATGAAGCGAACAATTTTGCCTCAAAGACAAGACCACTTGCATAATGAACGAATTTCATGCCATTTTTTGTACTTTCGGGACAACGGCGTGTCTTATCTACTACTGGATTTCATTTTGAGACGGCTGTTGGACGCCGTTGATGAAATAATATGCGTCATGCACAAGAGAAAATCGGGATTCTTTGAATGTATATATCTTTATTCGCTCAGTATAGTCAATAATGATTATATATAAGTTCACTATGGCAATATTCGCTATACCAGAACCACCATAATCACAGCTTCGCAGGTTTCCTTCTTCACAGTATAGTGTAAGGGCTCTGATTTTTTTTCTTTTTCTCTTCCTCATGTTCCTTGGGCAACAGCTGGCATCCTAAACCTCGCCCTGTCCTCGGAGAAACCTTCTGGCCGTAGAAGTCCTTCCAGAATTCTCGAAAGACATAAAAGAAGAGTCGCCAGAGATGTGTGCCTTTTTCTCCTTGCTCTTTTTTTTGTACTGTTCTTCATTTTCAGTCTCCCTGTCTTCCTTTTTTTCTTCAGCGAAGATAAAGCGTTCACTGGACGTCCGACGCTGTCACGCGAAGTTGCTTGTTGTGCCGATTCGCCGGCCTGCCTCACGCGTCCGGCGAGCAAATTCTATAGTCTTTCAGCAAAACCTATTCAATCCTCCTTCGAGTTTCGCGCGTCGTATTTCTCGCGCCCGCTTTTTAATGACGGCGTTTAAATTTGGCCTCCCCTTTTGACGAGTGAGCGCCGTCTGCGCCTTAAGCGAGGCTCCCTTTCAATCTCAGTCAATGACAGGCGCAGATGTTACCCTCTCGAAGCGAGCAGCGTATGCGCGTCCGGCACACTCTTCATTCACTGTCAGCCCGTCGCTTTCTCCCGATCCTTCCCGACTGTGAAACAGTGTGTGGCGACGCCACCAACCGCGTGCGCTCGCTCACATCGTTGATGAGAAGCATCTGTAAGCTTTATTCCTCAGAGGCCGGTTTTAGATGCCTCACGACTTCTTTCAGGCGTTGTTTTAGACTCGGGAGACGAGTATAGGCCCTCGTACGGCGCGTAATTGAATTCTATTTCGAACATATCGGTGGCTGCATTGGGGGGTGCGTGCCATTTATAGGCACAATTGAGCATCGTGCACGCTATAATGTAACAGCGAGGAAGAGTGCGCGAATTGTTAATTAAGGAATACGGATGCTGCTGCTAGCACTCGGGTGTGTACAAGGCGCTCGTCTTTCGTTGGATTTATTGATCGCTCGGTGCCACGATCCGAAAGACGTATCCAGCTGAAAGACGTTACATTTGGAACCTCTTCCTCCTTTCCCCCTTTCGTTGTTAATTTCGCGCGAAAGTGTTGCGCCAGAGTGACGCCACTGGCGCCTTTGAAACTTTGTCCAGAATTACGGCGGACGAGAACTTACGCGGGTTTGAATTTTTGCACCTTACATCTCTTACTTGTTTCAGTAACGTAGAACGTATGCGAAACACGCGTTCGTCTCTTTCGGAGGCAATCAGCGTGCGGAAGCTTGATTCTTCGGAAATGTTATCGGAGAATTGAGTGGATGCCGAGCTATTCACGTGCGTTTTCTTCGGAACTAGAACAAAGGGTGGTCTGATTGTTTCAAAGCCAGGTTTGCGTGATACAAATTTATCATTATTTCCCTTTTCATTTCGGTTCTTTGTCACAGCAGCACTCAGCGGAAAGAGAAAAGCGAAGACGAAATTCGCATCATGTGAGACTATACGTTCGCAATAAAGTCTAAGAACGAAGAACAAACAAACAAACAAACAAACAAACAAAAAAGAAAAGCAAGCGAGAAAACGAGGAATTCATGCTTAGAGTTTTCTTTTTACTTTGACCCTTAATTTTTGAGTGGATCTGATATGATTCGCGCTCTTTCAAAGCAACGATGAGATATTTCTCTATGTCAAGAGACAAGCTCACGCAAAGAGGGAGGTTTGAAGCGACGAAAAAGTCGTTTAACAGGGGATGTCGCTGGCGCCAACGTTTCGAGAAGATTACTTGTCTTCGTCAGACGAAACCTGGGCTCCGGTGTCATTACCTGTTCGAGGATTCCCATCAGAGGGTTCTCGTGTAGCTCAACAGTGTTGGCATTTTTCGTTCGCTGTGAACTTGCGAGAGCGAGTGCCATAAAATTGTAAATCCGCCGTTGGTGGCCAAGTGGTCGTGAATAGGTCTGCAGCTCAGGAGTTCGAGTTCACCAAACATTTTTACCTGGGGCGGAGACAGTACCCTCCACCACACAGAAAATCAAGCTGACCACAGGCTCTGACACTGAGGCTACTTCAGGTCGGGGCGTACCCTAACGCCTAACCCCCCGCTATTGCACAAGATTTTTCCAGAAATACAGCCATCTAATGCATGTTCATTATGCGCGGATATAGCTTATCTAGAACACATGCTCTGGCGGTGCCCCGCGTTACGTGGCAGCGCAGTCATCTCGCCGCCAAAATGGGAGGCTACTGTTACCAGCTCCGGGATCGAAGAGCAGCTATGGGCAGTCTAACGGGCCCGCGACGCAGCAGAGAGACTTGGTTTTTCTGTTCCGACGTGGGAGCGGCCCGCAACGTGCTAGGGCACGTTCCGAGGGACCAAAATAAAGTTTATTCATCCATCCACCAGGAGTACGAGGCCACGTGTTTTTCAACCCCCACCGGAATTGATACGCTGCCGCATTCCGTTGGAGGGTGTTTATGCAAAATCACTGTTGTTGCCTGTTCGTTGGGTGTACGCAAAAAAAAAAAAAAAGAAAGCTTAAGCGGTAAGAATCAATCATCTCAAGCACGATATTTGTGTAGCCTACAAGGTACTCAAAGAAAAAACATTAGTCCTTAAACTCATTTGCGAGTCTGACTTGCCACGTATAAGACTCTCTTTAGAGAGACACGTGAACTCTCTTTCGTGACCATTATACTCTCTTCGGAGAGTCGTGGGACCGAAAAGCGAGTTTAAGCTAGCCGTAATTTGTGCGACCTACCAGACAACTATCATCATCATGAACGGGCATGTACCACAGAAATTGGGCAAATCCCACTACTCACCACTGGTTCACTAAGAGAAAGGGAGAGAAATCTACAGAAGAACAGAGAGAGAAAAAAGAAAGACTAAGAGAAATAATGGGAATAAAGACATAGAAAGAGAGAAAGAAAGAGAAACACAGAAAGAGATAGAAAAAAATAGATCAAGAGAGAAATAAAGAGAAAGAAAGAGAAAAAAAACATAGAGAAAGGGTCGTTTATATGAGAGGTGCGAATGCTCGGTTTTTAAGTTCGGACATCCGCAGGGGCGTAGCCAGGGGGGAGGGGGGGCCGGGGGGTTGAAACACCCCCCCCCCCACGACATTTTTCGATTTTGCATGTATATATATACTCGCACACGTACAAACGCACGCACGAACATACAAAAAGGATGGTTGAACCCCCACCCCTCCCCCCGAAAAAAATGTCTGGCTAAGCCTATGGAAATCCGTGTCGTGACTAACCTAGCTAAAGCCTAGAAACAACCTAGAAGCAACCGGATTAGACTTCAGAATCGTCCAGTTTCGCTGTTTCAAACCTCGCGTGACTTAGTACAAGCTTCGCCAATTTTTTTCTTTTTCTTAAAGTGTGGAATATAAACCACGCACTAAGTGGTCACAATTAAATGGTTGGTATTTGTCCGTGTTAATCGACTCCATCGGCGTCACCTCGTGCAATACTTCTGAGAGATCACTGTCGTTGTGCTCAGTCGGCCATAGTTCAACGGAAAGCGCGGGAAAGCGCAGCTGCGCGGTGAATCGCTTCGGCGGCTCGCGCGCTCGGTTCCGGTTGCTCCGCACAATCATGCATGCACGTAGCATGCTGTTCGCGACACCTCGTGCTTCCGCGTCGCGCGAGGGTCTGACTCACGTTCTCGAGGCGCCTCCTGTCGCGTGAGAACAACTCGAGAGAACATCCCGCATGCCGTGCCTTGTGCACGAGAGAGAGAGAAAAAAAAAACGAATTTCAAGCGAATTGAAGATCTGTTCGTGTGTCGTTTGACTGCTACGTCATCGGCCGCGTTTCTGTTTACTGTTACGCGAGAAACATGTCACCGATGCGACGAAGGCCAGGGCAACGTAGTTTATATCCTCGTGCATAATGAGGGGCGAAGCTGAAAATGGTTCTATAGTTTTTTTTTTTTTATTGCAGTGTCCTCGTGGTCCTGCCAACTTTCTGTGTCGATATATATGTCGTGACGTCATGGCAATCAGAGGTTTATCCGGAATATCGTATTGGGGAAAAGGCTGGGGCGGAGGTTATGAGTGCCTCTGAATGTTGGGACGGGTGTCGGTTGGTCTGGAATGATTTTTTGAGGGTGTGTCGGAATCATCCTGAGGTAGGAGGGGGGGGGGGGAGATGCTAAGGGGACATGGGGGTGCGTATAGATAGATCCCTGATGGTGATTTCCAACCGAATTCAATGAGACTCGATATAAAGCCTTCCATCAAAGGCGCTTTGCACAGCCAAGTTGCATATTCACGGTAAAGCGGCTGCAGTTTGTGTAATTCTTATTCTTAGGAACATTCATTCTCTAGATGACTATTCGTGAAGTGGCTGTCAATATGTAAAAAGAAAATGCGCGACGCTGTCTTCAATCCATCTCTATCTAAGGACTGAGTTCTCTACTGCGCTTTTCTTTGTTTTCTTTCTTTTTGTGTGTATTCCGGTGTTTTACGATTCGAGCGGTAGTCTGGGTCCTTGAATTAATTATAACCACCTTGAGTGCATCTATAGATTGAACTGCATGGGTATTTCTACATTTCGCGAACGTCGAGATGCGTTCCTCAGGACCAAGAATCGAACCTACGACCTCAGGCTGAGCAGCGTATAGTGCTAAAGCCGACAAGCCACGAGTGCATTCGTGGTTATGAACGGCAGTACTCCTACGTTTTTTTTTCACCATCTAGAGTTGATTGTGAAATATTATTTGTGCAGTGAAGGTGTCCTTGAAGGTCCATGTTGAAGGAAGGCCCGCAACATCGTTCCAACATTGGGTATAAACCACAGATGAAACGCGAGACAGTGCAGTCGCGAATACTTGGGCCAAATAAAAAAGAGTTCAGCCATAATTCTTCATTGTCATCAGCCGCCGCGTCAACAAAGTGCACAGGTGTGTAGCCTTACAGATGTGTAGCGGATACCTGGCTTCTCCGCAGAATGACGAATAGTGGCGTAGTGGGTGCTTCCCAACTTCACAAAAGTTATGATTTATGATGTAGTGGATTGCAAGTGCACTTGAATTAGTAGCCCAAACAGACGTTACAACGGGATCTAGAAATGCCGCTCTTCCAGCTTTCGCTGCGACTGGGGTGCGGTTTCCGCGCAGGCCTGGTGTTTTCTTTTTCTTTTCGTTAACAACAACAACAACAACAACAACAACAACAACAACAACAACAACAACAACAACAACAACAACAACAACAACAACAACAACAACAACAACAACAACAACAACAACAACAACAGGAAAAGACTTTTGAATACACTCGTGATACGTAGCCCAATTAAGCTCTTAAGATGCATTTCCGTAAAAAGCGAAGATTACCTACATAAGAGGTCGAAATGCATATTGGAGGAATCAATAAAAAGGCGCCGAGTAACTTTTGAAGCAACTGCTTCACGGCGCATATTGAAATGAACAAATTGTAGCTGGTGAGTTCGAAGGTAATACCCACTTCGAATGAATTCTGCCGATGACATCAGTTTAGACTCGCGGTACAGATGTGAATCGGCTGTCTGGTACCGCAAGCGTGCTTTCGTGCACAGCGACACAGTCATGCCGTTAAGGCCCCCCCCCCCCCCCCAAAAAAAATCAATAAAAGAAAGAAAGAAAGAAGAAAGAAAGAAAGAAAGAAAGAAAGAAAGAAAGAAGGAAAGAAAGAAAGAAAAAATTAATTGCATGCCGCATTCTTCGAGATTTTTAAATATATATATACTGGTGTGGGTGGAGGTGTGACCGGTGGGGGCGTGGCTTCCTGCAGGTCAGTCATGATGCTCAAACACATAGGCAAATAAGAAAAAAAGTGATGAGAAGTAACGCTTTTGGCCATACGTAGAGCTCCATTGCGGGCAACCAAGCTTGAATAGCTCTGCGCCGCAAGTCTGGCATCCTCAGCAAGATTACCTTGTCAAGATAGGGCTAATCATTAAAAACAAGGCCATTTGGTTCATTTCAAAACCTTGCCCACTTTATTGAAGTTTATGAACAGCTAAGTATGTCCTTGAGTTTGTGTCCACAAGATATCAGCCCGAAAGCCACACGACTCAACCACGGTTTTGCTACTTACATAGGAAACTTATAACTTGCAATGCACAATGAAAAACATTCCCGAGTTTTGATACCCATATTTATATTTTAACGATTATTTCATGCATTCGTCTCATTCAATTTTCATTTATTCACTGGTAGCGAATAGTAAAATTACAGTCCAAGGCTAGCAATGCGACAGACACCTATGTTTTTTGTTACGCAAACAAATAAAAAGTTTCTTTCGGTTTTGTACAAAAAGAAAATAGGCGCTGATCCATTGAATTCTTTATCAAGCATGCTTAATGACATACCGGGGGATAATACATTGTATCTGAAAATCTGAAATATATATATATATATATATATATATATATATATATATATATATATATATATATATGTTTGTGTGTGTGTGTGTGTGTGTGTAAGTATGTATGTATAAAGGAAAGAGGACTTTTAAGGGCTTGTCTTTCTTTGTTAGACACGCTATTAATGTGAACTAACAGTCAATAATGTCAAGGATAGTATAGGGGAAGCTATTTGTAGTAATCAGGAAGCCGAAGCGTTAATATAAACTATGCCCATCGATTTTCATATATATATATATATATATATATATATATATATATATATATATTATATATATATATATATTATATATACATATATATATATATATATATATATATATATATATATATATATATACGTTAGTGTAACATGATTCTGCTCCATTTATCTACTTAAAAAAGAGAAAAAAGTTATCTAGTTTAATGATAGAGTTTTCAAAAAAAAATTACACGCGTTTTTCACAAGTACTAAAAGCCAATTACAGTTACATAACTTAGAATTAAGACGTCTTCTGTTTAACAGTTCTATTTCTTTTAAATCTTATCTGAAATATATATCATGGGATCCGAGTTTCTAGCACTGCTTGGCACGAAAATAAATGGTATTACTCCGGTTATTTCTCTCATAAAAGCTTTTAAATAGTATTAGCGCTTTATTTTGTTGCTGAACGTTCTTTCTGGCCACTCTTCCTCTGCAAATATAATAATATAAAAACGACGCAATGGCTCTCTGCCCTTGTGTTAAGTATTGTAGCAGCTAAGTATTAGAACATGAACGCTGGAACTGCGATAAAAATGTTCTCTTTCCTGTGGCACTCACCCGGCGACGCTTTCGCATATGCTGTGGGAGTGCCGGCACAGTACACACCCACTAACACCCACGACCCTTTCGTCGAGGCTGCGCGAGGCTCTGCGGAGCTCCGCTCTTGACGAACAAACCTGGGCGACCCAGCACGCCCGTGAGGCGGCGTTGAGGCAAGCCCTTGACGTCCCCTCATGGGAGGCGTAGGCCCGGCCACTTAAACCTGCTGGTTTCCCTTATAAAGTTTATTCCTCCTCCTCCAACACGTGCCCGTACAGTAAAAAAAAAAAGGTATGCCGAAACGTAGCGTTTCCCTGACGCTCAATAAACGAGTGCTGCCACCTGGTACTCTTTAATCTAACCTTTCGCGAGTTTTGTTCATTTCTTACCCGGAGAGATGTCGCTACTTGAAAATAATTTGTTTCCGCCCGCCGTCCAGCATGGCTCCCCCATTCCCACTCCCATGTATTATCAATAAAGTTAATTCCTCCTCCCCCTCCTTGCGTGCAGTTTTGAGGTTTCCACTTCGCGGTGAAATTTATCGAGCGACTGTCAAACCCGTGTGAATAACTGACATTAAACGCCGGTCCCCCTTGGCACTTTGCCCCCGATGACTACGTCGCTGAGGGCACAAACTTGGCCACTAGGGAGCCAGGGTTGCCGTTGGGTGCACTTAAAAAGTAGCCAGAACTCAAGCTAAGAGTAGCCAAAGTAGCCATGTCACTCAGTAAACAGTGGGCTAGTTGGTTCATGACGCTCATCAAAAGGTAAGGACGCAACCCAAGGTGAAGAAAAAGCAGGTCAGGAAAGAGCGTCACTTGCAAGTGGATTTATTTGAAGAAAGGCCCCTTTTAATATACGTGGCAGATAAGTGCGCAGTTACATTTGCGCTAATGTAACTGGCGCGCCTGTCCGTCATGTATATAAAGAGGAGCCTTTCTTCAAATAAATCCACTTGCAAGTGGTGCTCTTTCCTGTCCTGCACTTTCTTCACCTTGGGTTGCGTCCTTACCTTTTAATTAGCCACGTTATTTAATTTTATCGCCAACTTTGTAGATGAATTGAACAGAAGCGGTATTATGAGTAGAGTGTTTATTACTGAACAACAAATAATACCATTTTGAATAGGGAAGACCACAGAAATAAGACCTCAGTTTCTCCCTCTTGCTTAGTCTTCAAGCCAGAAATATGTAACAAATAAAAGAATAAATTATAATAAATTCAGTGCGCCATGCATCTGGTTTGGTTTATGAGGAACGAATGAAAAACTTTATTATTGCAAAGGAATTCTCCCGGCGAAGGTGGAGCCCTCAGTCCAGGGCCCCTGTGGCCTTTGCCATCTTGCGAGCTCTGTCGATCAGCTTGAGCTGCTCTTCAGGCTTCGAGCAGGACAGCGCTGCCTCCCACTGCTCCGGCGTTGGTGTGTTGCAACTTGCTTCTTGGCACGACCTTTGAGTGTTGGCAGGCCCATGTAACATGATAAGGAGTTGAGTGTTCCCCGCATAGCGGGCATTTGTTGTATGTAGCCGGATAGATTTTGTTAGGTAGACTGAGATTTGTGTATGTATTAGTCTGCAGCTGTCTCCAGGCAACCGACTGCTCTCTACTGAGGTCTTTGTGGGGAGGGGGGTAAATCCTCCTCAAGGCTCTTTGGTGTTGTAGACAGATTTCTTTCCAGATACAGAGGAATCTTGGAACATTCCAGCCAGAAAGTCAGTGCGAACATTAAACATTGACGCAGTTTTTCCTTGAAGCCGCGGATCGAATGTGATTAGTAGAGCTTACATATACCAGTCCAGCTTCAGTTAGTCAAATCTGGTTCAGATGAACAGACCAGCTTCATTTTGTCGCGGATCTCTGTTTTTGTCAAGTTCACGCGAGAACATGCGGTAGCGCGTCAGAATTAGAAACTTGCGCCTAGCATCAGCATAGATGGCGGGCAGCGTGCTAGTTACACGTTTGCCAACATGCATGTAGCTTCGCCACTTGGTATTTGCAGGCACGCCGTGCGTGTCGATGGGGTGCCTCAATGCGCACCAGCATCCTGGAGGGGGAGGGGGGGGGGGGGACGAGGGCGCGCATCGGTTAATACGACAGAAGTGTTATATAGTGTTATATATGCAAATTATATAGAAAATGGATACTGAATGCGCCAAAACAGAAGTTAAAAGTAGCCAGAAAGTAGCCATGGCGCCAACGTGAAATTAGCCAATTAGAAAAGTAGGTAATTTGGTGCAAAGTAGCCACCAACGGCAACCATGCAAAAGGGCCGTTGCTTGCAGTAAAAGCTCTGCCGGCTTTGGTTCAAGAGAACGTCATAAAATGTTACCAAAGGCGTTGCTGCTGACATACGCACGTTTCGGCATTTGCGGTATGTGCCTGGCGCAGTACGTTAGCGCTGTGGCTTACTACTGCGGCATAACGCTACTTTGAATCGTTATCTGATTTTTCGAGGTTGCGCTCGGAACAGCTATCTACTCTCCTGCAGAATGGTAACATCTTAAGGTACATGCGACTGGAAGTTTACAGACGCTTATAAATTCTACAGCCGTCGGATTGCGACCTCGGGTCAGGCAGATAAACGCCACGCCAATCAAGTTGCGCCGGTCGTTGCTTACCGCAAAGTATACTTTCATTTTCTCGAATTTTCGTTATATCCTTCGTATTCTCTTCTTCAGCTTTAGTTTCTAGTCTTTCTAGTTTTAATTTTGCTTTCTTCCTCACCATTTAAGTTTTACCTTCCGTCTCCTGGCTGCGATTGCAGAATGCAGTCAACCTTGCTTGGTCTCTGCATGTTTTTTTGCGTATTTTCCCTATATCTTGTTTCATTTTGCGTATTTTCACAGTAAACTACTCTAAGTTATCTCACTTTCCATTTATTATGTTAAATTTGCATAAACGTTTGACGTAGCTATGCTGGAGCGGGTCCCCTTTTTGTTATTAGGTTTAAGGATGTACACGATGTCGTAGATACATAGCGTAATCGACATTAGCACCACTCCTTTAGAAGACCTATATCTGGGAGAGCGAGACATAACTGTTCATGGTTTATTTGCAACGACGCTTACTGTTGTCACCATTGTTACCGTTGTTTAGCCGCACGCATTAGTACCTCACGTGTGCTATGACGTGAAGCGGGCTTCTCCGCGCAGGATGTCGCAGTTGCAGTGAAGCCGGATGTGACGCATGCCATTGCTCTGTTTACGGTAAGTAGTTCTTTATGAATATTAAAAAAAACGTGCACGTGTGTGGCATGACAAAGCGCCGTCGCGTACCGGGTAATTGAACGCGGACGCCTACCTTAAGATGAAGTCAGACAGCACATGCGCTCGATGCGTAATTTGATCGGTTGTCGTTGCCACCGATACAGAACAATGCCCCGTTCACTCGTTCAGTATGCTAGTGTTCATTCACGCTCACTGATATGCGCATGAATTGTGGGTGTAAGCACTATGTTTCGTAAAGTGTAGGCCGACGCGATGTATGAGGTGGTAGTGGTGCATACCACTAATCATTGCGTCGTCACGAAGCGAGGAAACTGCATTACCAGTTTCATTATACATTATACTATTGCCTTAATCCATCGGCCCGATGTTGTGAAAAAAAAAACAAAAACTTCGCAAATAGCCCCGCGGATCCGAATTCTAATGCGGCAGCAATGGCGTGATCAAAGTAATCAACTTTCTCATGAGGTACGTAGTCAGGCAATAATTATCTTGTGCTCCCTCGCTGTTTCATGGCAGGAAGGCCTGACGGAGAAAGCATATTGTGGAGTTACTAAACAGTAGAGCCCGGTATTCTATCCAAGTGCGTGTTCGTGAAAGCGAACGAAACAATAAGGAATTCCAACCATGCTCTAACTAATACTTACCGAGTGAGTCTTCAGTTATTGAGGATGTCGTGCGTAGTCTTGGTGGCTGCTCTTCGAAACAAAGCTGCCCTTCATGAGAGCCTCCACCGCCCTTCTTGTATAAACGGTGTACTTTGACCCTCGAAGGCCGTCTTGAAACCTTAGTATGGCGTCAGCTTCTTTGGAACAAGTAGTACTTTTTACCTTTCCTGGCTTCTTTGTCTGTAGATTTCACTGTGTTGTGTCTATACAGATTTTTAGGCATTGGAGAGACAAGATGCATACACAGACGTACGAATAAGTACGAGAGCTGGGAAGCTCATTTATTCTACGAAGCAACAAAAAAAAAAAGCATTTCACAGAAGTTCATCACCCTTGACTTACGTAGCTTTACGGTGAGCGATGCTGGCGAGGCGAGGCATTTGCCGCGGAACTTCGCAAGGCGCATTCAGAACGCGTGCTTCTCTCTTTGAGTAACGGAAAAGGTACCGGCGAATACATTTCCAAACACGAAGGCACGTGGTATTATACATTATTGCTTTGAGGCTTTGACGACGTCTAAATGCGAGACAGGGGAGTGCTGCAACGACCTGCCGCCGCATTAAGCATTGCTTTCGTTTAGTACAGCGTCTAATAAATATACACTGTGACAAGCAGACAAAGAAACGTCTCAAGTCAGCATTTGACGAGCAGTATGCCACAGTGTTAGACAGGGCGACTGATGAAACTGCACCTTATGACATCTATTACACTTACACATCTGCATAAACTTGCAAAAAAAAAGCTCTTCTGTGCACTTAAAAACTTCTCAGGCTTGCAGAAGATTTAGTGTGGAGCTAAATAACTGTTGCACAAGACTCGCGTTGAGTGGACAAGCAATCTATTTTCTTTGTCGAATCATTTGCACTTAGTAGTCAAGAACAAATTGTATAAAACGCGAGATGGCAAAGTTTGTTCGTGAAGCATAGAACCCCTTCATTAATAATTACTTCAATATAAAAAAAGGCGTGCGTACAGCATGAATGCCTTTTGCTATTCCCGTGCATAAGAGTGCAACGGCATCGGGATATTTGCAGGTTGTTGTGACACTTACAATGGTTAGAGATCTGAGAAATACCTGCTGACATTTGAAAACAAGCAATCACCTGCCTGCTTACCAGTTATCGTCTCGAAAACAAACAAATCTGAACGAACGTTACGTTTAAAAGACATCGAAGCTAAATCTCGTATATTGGTCGACAAACGGAAGTTGAACTTCGACCACCTGTGATGTATAAATACAGACCAGTAATGGAATCACGGCACTGAAGCTGCGTTCTTCGATCCTAAATACCGCCACATCCCTCGCGGGATTCGTTTTCGCTAGCATAGAGTCTCAACAGCAACAAATTTCTTACGCGAATTCTAGATTCCCACTTCGGAAATATTGCTTCTTTCTGTGGACGGGTATATGACGTAAGTTTGCGGCAACGAATCCCAGTGCATACATTAAAACTCCGCGAACCAGCGGCGCGTGGCTTGGTTAGATGCTACCGAATGACGTTACTCTTTTCCATTCACTGAATCACTCTGTCCTGCTAAGCTAGTTTTATGAGCGGCGTTATGGTGCTACCCTTAGCCTGCAGTATTTACGAAAACGCTCTTACGCTAGCACTGTTCGCAAGAGCGAAATGCAACTAATACTGATGCTGTATGCATATTATAGCGAAGGCTACCGGCCAGTGTTAACTGAGCTCATGCGAAATTAAAGCTTGGTATTTCGTTTCGAATGATTTATTGTAAACGAATAAGAGCGTGTGAAATAACAAGCACCGATACCTATGGTGATACTAAGCACCAAGAGCACTTGCCTTGGAAGCCACGTATAACCTAGCTAACCTTGTCGCAGAAGTGAAGGTTTACAATTTAGATCAGATTTCTAGCCACATTCTATCGTTTATTATATAAACGCAGAGCTTCGAGAAGAATGTTAATCAAATGTATTAAATGTGGAAATACGGCGAAAAATCTACGTCGTGCCCACAGTGCTTGCTATACCTAAAGTTAAAACAAAAAACAAAAAAACTTGGCACTCTACAATTGGCGCTTGTGAGTTGTACGCCAGGAAGAAAGGCGCGCACATTGAGTGACATCGCTTCTATGTCAAGGAGATAGCTCGTTACGACCGCTGCATGCATATACACACGCAGTAAGGATAACGGAAAAATGAGAAAACCGCGGTATTTCATGAACACTCCTAGGCCGCATTCTCGTGATCATGTGGAAACGCTTCCCATTTCGCAGGTTGAAGTGAAATTACCACGGTAGAGTTTAGCCATTGCGCGTTTAGATCTTTGGCACACAGACGCAACCCGACACTTTATTGCGATTTAAAGTTTCGTGGCAGTGCATTGAAAATGCGAGAGGTGAAAGCCTTGGCAGTGGCTATGTGCAGACTCGGTGGTGAGACAGCGAAGGTTCCTTCCAACATTGTAAAAAAAAATTGCGCCCTCAGCCAACGTAGTAGACCGAAAGTTTCGAAAACGTGAGAGGGAGGCAAACGAGGCGATACAAACTTGGAGGAATGAACTACGCGCTAGTACGCCCAGTGGCTCAAAAGCTTCCGGGACACGAGATACGAGAAAAAGTTGAATTCTCGCCTAGCATGTGAGCATAGCCTCTGAATAGTAAATTCCGCGACCTACACATTTGTCAAACCAGAAGCGACGTGAATTACAGAGCGCAAACTCGCATTTCATGTGGAGACCACGTACCGTAAACGTTTGTCGCTATAGCTGTACATCGACTACGCTTGTTATACAAAGTACAAAAAAAGGGAGAAAACTGGGTAGATATATATTAGTGTCTCGCAAAACTATATTTTCTCACCGTTAACCACTCGTGGCCAGCCACATTAGTGACGTAACGCTGGCAGAACGCCGTCAGAATGCTAAAAGGAATAGTACTATAGAATAGAAACGTTGTATTTTCTGCGCCCCTGGCATCACTTAAGAAACTTGAGCATCGGTGTTATTACGATAGTTCTGGCAGTTCTGTAGACGCGGACGTCGGGAGGAATACGTAGAGCTGATGCATGGGCCACACTATTATATAAATATACAGTAGAACCCCGTTATAACGAAGCAGCATGGGTATCATAAGTTAATTCGTTGTATGCGATATTCTTTGTAACAGTAGCGATAAAAATCGCCTCTGACAAATCGGCAACCTGGTTCGCGCAAAAAAAAAAGCGCATTATTCAGGTCTTCAAGCTCATTATAACGGAGTAATGCTCATCTGTCTCATTGTGGCATTTCAGACTGAATATACTAGAACACGAGAAGATGATATTACAACAGAACAAAGTTCATTTGACAAAACGATCCTGCGGTTGTGGTTGTGAATCGCCTTTCACGATTTACTTTGCTTCCATTCCTACCTTTTGAGTTTTAAGCCTCGCCAAACGAAACATTTCCTCTTTGCAGCCGATATGGCCGCGACTCTCGCGTTTTCGGTTTCATTATAGTTAGAATAAATGTCAGTGAAATGAAGCGCCGTCAACCAAAGTTCGTATTTACTTCGATATAACAGATATTTACAATATCGGTGTTCGTTATAACGACGTTTACCTGTATACTATATTAAACGCGGGAAAAACCACTAGTGCGACGTGAGGTTACGCACCGTGATATGCAGCGACGATTAGTTGGCAGTGTTCGCTTGTATACGGCTGTGACAAGCTGCTGATAATGTGGCAGTGAATATTAGCTTCGGACACTGCAGTTCCTTAGTCACTCACGAGGCAAACCGTATTGTAGCTCGATTACAAAAGGCATATTCTGAGCGTTGCTTTCTGCGATAATAGGCGAACGCTTTCATGAGTAGAGGTCCATTTAGCGCATGCGCTAAACTAGATCGCATTCTGGTGTCGTCGAAAACACCATCGTGTAAAAAAGAGAAGCGCATGACTCAGCTGAAGGCTGTATTTGATAATCCTGCTTGTGACTCACGGCAATGATTCCGCATTTTGTAAATATCTGCATTCCCGAGTTGTACCGCTCAGTATGGACATTAACATTTTTCGACACGTTTTCCACCTATATCTACGCATATCTTAATTCATTTCACCCGTTCAGTACGAGTTCATAGATACTAATGTGTTTTTTTACCTTACGTTCGCAAACGTCGCCGCTTTTGCTTGTTCGTTTCCCTATGTCATTGTTTTGAGTTTTCTTTTTCTCCGTACGTTGTGTTTTTCTTAGGTTATAGGTACACCAGCATAGGAATAGAACTTTCATCTCCTCCTTCTCCTCCTTCTTATTATTAAAACTGCAGTTAAATCTACAGCTGGGGATCAAGTAAGCAGTGTGAAACCATACTCACGCAACGTCTGCTCGAGGCCTGTATTGAAATGCGAAATAATGTCATTTTCATGAGTACCAAGCAGAGAGAGCCCGACGCACACTGATATATTATAGAAAATCCTCAAAGGACGCCATCTATTTTACGCGATTCGTTATTATACAGCGCAACGGCTCAGGTAGCAGCTTCCGTACGATAACATGAGCCGGACAGTGCTGCGGTGGTGTTAAAATCCCATGGAAAAAAAAAAAGAAAGATAATTGTGTTTACTCCCTCGCAATATTTCCGTACAGCGAAGGTGAACGTGTAAAAAAAAAAGGAACCTTCTCGCTGTGTTTAGAGGTAGCGTGTCTGCTTTCCATTAAACACGACACATTTGCACATCTAACTAACATGAATGACATCTGCGATTACAGAGTGCTTCCGCTAATATCTAGTACTGTAGCTATGTACATAGAACATCACCCAGTCTTGCAACCACCTCACTTCCAGTTCGCGTGCTGCAACATATGTAGTGGATGCAGCAATCAATCGCTTTCAAAAGTTGATTGCGCAGCCTGAACACCAGAGAAGCATGTCGAAAGCAACACTTGCGTGTCTATACCACCAAGTGAGCACAGTTTTTTAGTATACTTTTTACGTCATCTGGATGCATAAATAAAACGCCTTGGTTTCTGCTATAAAGTGGCAAGGCAAAAAAAAAAAAGCAGAAAAAAACATGGCCGGCGAAGCCAGTGATACACGTATCCTATTCTACGTGTGCCTGCCAGTAAGCGCAAATGTGAGTCGATTCTGCTTGCTTACACGCAAGTGCAATTGAAGAATGCCACAGTGTCAACATTCGCAATTGGTAGCCGGTGACTGCTCTTGAGAATGAACATTCATCCATGCTCGGCGAGTGCAGACACGATGCTTGCCACCGCTGAATTGACCGCGTCAAGCTGTTTCCTCTCGTCCGATGAGCTCACTGCTCACAAGGTAGAGCACCAGCAAGGAAGACTTCCGGCGAGGCCAACTTATGGGCGAATAGAACCTCACGAGGATGGCTTAGTGGGCTGATTGGTATTGCATCTTGGAAAAGTTACAGCGCATGCAGACGGGGACAAAAGAAGGGGACAAGACACAGCATTGTGATGACGGGGCGAAATATAAGTGCGCTGTAACCTTTCCAGGACGAACAGAACCTTTAGAACAAATTCATCGCAGGGATCGCGGTGCGCGTGCTATTAGTAATTGGTGGGGTTTAACGACCCAAATCAACGGTATGATCATGAGGGACGCCGTGGTGGAGGGATCCCTGAAATTTCGACCATCTGAGGTTCTTTAACGTGCACCTAACTCTAAGTACACGGGCCTCAAGCACTTTCGCCTCCATCGACAATGCGGCCGCCGTGGCAGGGACTCGATCCCGCGACCAACGGGTCAGCAGCCGAGCACCATAACAACTAGACCACTATGGCGAGTCGGTGCGCGTGCTTATGTACAGTGTGGCCACGGTCGGGGTCAAGTTAAAAGTTCGTGTGCCTGAGTGCCCGTTGCTGCAGGATGCTGCTGGCAAAGCGACCAAGCTCTCTTTTCCTTCCCAGAGAAGGGAGGGCTTGTCCTCTGGACATGTTGTTCGGGAGGCACGCGCTTTACCGTCGCGGGTCTCGTGAAAAAAGTTCCAGGTCGAGGGTTGGAACCCGGACTCAGGCTCTGTTCTCGTCGGTCGGGGCGGCGTGGCTGGAAGCGGCGCGGCGACACTGACGCGCAGCACCCCTGGCGGAAGTACGGGTAACTGCAGAGTCGGGCCTGCACCACCAGGGCGCAGCGATTGCGGGTGTCCCGACAGCCGCGCTCCTCGGCCGTCTCCGCGGGGCACGCTGACAGGCCGCACGGACGCCTGGCCGAAGGTCGCGAAGACTCCAAACACGCCTCGATACTAGACACCTTCCCGTTGACGTCCAAGCACAGCGATTGGCGCGTCTGGCTGCCCCGGCCACCGCACGATGTCGAACACTGCGCCGACAGAGGAAATGCGTTTTGAAACGTTCTTGTTTCCCCATAAGCACCGGGCGTTATACTTTTTTTGTTTCACCGTACAGTGTAACCTGCAGGGACACTTTGTATAGTAATATGTCCTCAGTACTAGCAATTCGACTTGATATAGGTTAGTTCTTTTTTTTCTTGCTCTAACAACTAATGTCTAAGTGACAGACATTTTTTTTTACCCCTGCATAACCCGTCTTGCTATTATTAATTTGCTGTCTGCGCAAAACACGCCGATTCGTGACCTCACTCATTTGGTATTTACAGACATAAGTCATTCTTACTTTCTTTCCCACTATTATTAGTGCCGGTGCTGTCCCGGTAATCTGTGCGCTTGTTTTGCGGTTGCGAACGCTTTCAAGCTGCTCTGTGTCTTTTTGTTGTGAAGGCTCTCCCCATGTGTGTCATGGGAATCTGTTGACTCCTCACTCGATGGCTTTCTTAAGGATTCAAACTCTACGACTTTTTCTACACAACATAAGTAAATATGGTTCGTGAGGGGGCACTTACTGCGCTCCACGTGGACGTGTGCCACTCTGGCGCACATGGCGTGTCGCATGGTTCTGAGGCGAGTGGCCGCTCGGTGTAGCCGCAGTGTCCATCGGGCAGCACCGTCGTCCATCGACCTCCCTGCTGGCCGACGCACAGCACCTGGCGCTCGCGAGTCCCGTTGCCACAACCGGGAAGGCACTGCGAACAGATAATAATAATAATTGTTGGGATTTAACATCCCAAAACCACGATATGGTTATGAGGGACGCCGTATAGTGGATGGCTCCGGAAATTTCGACCACCTTGGTTCCTTAACATGGACCTTAACAACAGACCTAAGTGCACGAGCCTCTAGCATTTCGCCTCCATCCAAATGCGGCCACCAAGCCCGGGATTCGATCTTGTGGCCTTCGAGTTAGCAGACGAGCACTGTAACCACTAGACCACCGTGGCGGGTACTGCAAACGGACATACATGAAAGTCACCTTGCGTAGTGCTAGGCAGTATTGTGAAGACTGGCTGCAAAGGTTCCTTATGCAACGCTAGAACCGCAGTCGTCATGACAAAGATGCCTTGAACCTTGATCGTGGCTCCATTGGGGTAAGTCAAAGAGATGATAGGAAGAGGGTTGCAAAAAAGGAGGTGCGGTCGATTCAACGTATACCGTTCACAACCTTCACAACGAGCACTGTGTTTGCAACCACTACTGTGAAAAGGAATGAATTTCTTATAGGCGGAGATGGGAGAGTAAATTTTGTCCCTTCTTTGAGCCAGACAATGATGTTTGATAAAAGGGAGAATAGGCAGGTAAAAAAGAAAGAAAAATTGCGGGAAGCTCGCACTAAGTCGCGCAAAACCTTGGCTCAGCGGAGCTGGTCGATCCTCAAGTCTTCTGGCTAACGCCGGTTACTTTCTCTCTCTCTCTATTTCTCTTTCTTTGATTCAGAGTCTTTCTCTCTTTCTTTTTCCGTTTTTCTTCCCTTCCTTTCTGTCAATTTCTCTATCTCTTTCTTTCTCTTTCTGTTTTGCTTGCCTTTCTGTCGATTTCTCTCTTTTTCTCTGTCTTTTTAAGTTATATGTTTATTTTCTTTCTTTGATTCTCTCTCTTTCTCTCTTTTTCTCTGTCTTTTTACGTTATATGATTATTTTCTTTCGTTGATTCTCTCTCTTTCTGTCTTTTTCTTTCTATTTATGTCTTAATTTGCCTTCCTCATTTTTAGTGTACCAGCGGTGAGTAGTGGGATTTGCCCAATTTCTGTGGCACATAACCGTTCATGATGATGATAGTTTTTTTTTTTTTTGTGGTCATCCGTTTTACCTCGAACTTTAACAGCTTCGCTTTTAGACGCGACACGCTCACCGTAACTTTAAATACTGCGCAGCGTGTCTTTTTTTATCTATTACTCAGGGGCTCCGACCCTGTAATGTTGGCGTCTAGACAGGAGCGCGCAAGTTGACGTATATAGAGAACAACATTCGAACAGGTGTTGATATCAGCGGCGTCGCTGGTGAAACCCTGCGCATTAGTTAGTGTGCAAGTACATTCAGCTCAATTATATATATATATATATATATATATATATATATATATATATATATATATATATATATATATATATATATATATATATATATATATATATATGTATATACTATATGCTAATGCGCCGGTGTGACATCTTCATTGTAGTTTTTAATAAGCTGATTTAAAGCTAGTTGCAAGCTAATAAGTATGCATGTCTGCAGGAAAAAATGTATTACTGTGTTGTCTGTATTTATATGATTGCTTTTGTTTGTTACCTCAAAGCTGACCTGTACATTTTTTTTTTATGTTGCACATTGTATTGGACCGGCCACTAGCCAATTCAAGTTGATAGCGCCACTGTCTATTTATGCGCTGAAGGCTGGATGAGTGAAGCAATACACGAGACCTTGTAACATCGTCAGAGACTGCTTTGAAAATAGCTGTGTGCAAGCTTTCGTCTAGCTTAATTTATAGCTGTTCTCGCGTCATAGAATAGGTGTCGTAATTTCAAGACAGTTGTGACCGCGTGGTCTACGCACGTAGGTTGTTGTTTGCAGAGCCCATGTCTTTTAAGGGACCTTTTGTGTTGTCTTCTAAAGAGATTGCGCTACTGCAAAGAAAATTTTGCGGTAACCTTTACAACGCACCTTTGACCAGGTACCCACGAACCAGGTTCCCGTGCACAGCTCGAGGCACGGTTGTTGGGACGAAGGCTTGTCATGCATGTCGCACTCATTTTGCCCGGGGACGCAGAAGACTCGTCTCTTCTGAACTCCCGGCACGCACTTGACGGAACACTGTACCAGAGGAGGTAAGACGAACTTGTTCACAAACACAAGGTTGATGCGTTGCTCTTTTAATTTCCCGACAACTACGTACATAATAGAGTATAAGCACCTCCCTCGTCATAAGCTGTAGTATGATGGTATGGAGTCAATTTGCCTTGCAATTGCTTCCACAGATGCATAAAGTCAGTAAGCGTATTGACAAACTCGTCCTTGACATTTTCGCACGTCTTCTAAAGCACTTGTTGATAGCTAGCTGCTTGGTCAAAACGCGATAATTCGAGGCATTATTTCAAGTCAATTGCATTATGGTCATCGGGCGCTTTTTACACATACGTCCACTTCACCACAGAAGGCACAGAGCTGAAGAAATTACAGAAGCGTATACTTTCCTTACAACAGAGAACTGAGATAATTGTTTGTATTCGTATGACATACCGGCACCTATATGAAAAAGAAGACACTGTCCATTTTGTATTACTGCTAATATGTACCCCACCCCTCCCCCTCAAAAATGCTTTGTTTGCAAGACGAAGCAAAAAGAAAGAAGCTAATATACCGAAAGCCGTTCGGACTGCGTAATAATTCTTAACACGCAGTGAAAATAATTCTAGGTTTGACAATGTTTCGTACATTATGTTAAGCAATGTTAAGAAGCAAATTTTCTTGAAGTCGAAATAGTTATTGACCGACCGGCGCTTGTGCAGCTAACCGACTTACTAACCCTAGTGAAACTCGTTCTTGTCATAGTGTGTTCGACATGCTTGAAAATGAAAGGATGCGCAAAAATGAGGCACGTACACAAGCGAGGGGAAAGGGACAAGCGCAACTCCCTTTTCAATCACGACTGACTAACATTGTTTAACTGCATGACACGCAAAAACAATTAATATGCAGCGCAGACAACGTACCTCGGACCAGGCAGAGAAGAACCACGTGCTCGAGCACGGAGGCATCTCGCACACCTGTTCGGCGACGGGTTTCTCGGAGGCCTTGCAGGCAGACTCCTTGAGTCCTGGACCACAGCTGACCTCGCGCTTGCGCATGCCTTTCCCGCACTCACTGCTGCACTGCGGGCACACATAGAAGGATTGTTGTTGCGTAGACAATAATTCAAATTAAATTTAAAAAAACTTTATTCCGGTGTACAGCGAACACTGCAAACCGAAGAAATTGGGCAAAAGGTGTTTCAATGCACCTGACGAGGGCCCAACTTCCCTTCGGTAGTTCAGGTACATGTTGCAGCATGAATTTTACACAAGTGTTACACAGTGATGATACAGTATTATGCATTGTTATACAATGCGTCAGTTGTACAATGTATGAAGTCACTACAACGAATGAAAGCATGTTCCATGTTAGACGCAATAGTAACAAATACACAATAAAGTACATCTCATCAGTCACACATACATAACAGTAGTTCAAGACATCTGCTATTAATAGCTGGTAAATATTCAGTAGACATAAAATATCATAACAACATTACCTAATTAAGAAGACAAGACAATATTATTGACTTATTTTACATTTCTGCTAATAGCAAACTGTGTAGCGTATTTGAAGGACGGTTACAGTTTGAATATTCCCTTATTAGAAAATTTGTCATAGTACCGGGATTAGGAATGCGAACGTCCATTCAGGTGTAAATTTTGCATTGTTTTATGGTTATTTACAACTTCATGATGCAAATTATTATGTAAGAGAAGAAAACTAGCCGGAGCCCATACCTAGTTGCACATAAGTGAATGTCTCGGATAAGCTTTTTTACCTGAAAAATTCTGACAATGTTGTGGCAAAACAAAGCGAAAACACAAAGAAGCGGAAGAAGTCTCAATGTAGCATGAGAAAACCACATATTTTGAACATGATTATTACTTTTACCATGAAAATGGTATCTCGGCAATAGAGAAAATGCACGTCAGAAATCTGCGCAAGAAGGCTATTACTGCCAGCGTCCGTCATTTTTATTAACAGATAGTTTGTGCAGTGTATACCTCTAGTAATGACACGTTGAACGTTAGCTTATGGTGTTTTTGTTTGCTCAAGTGTAGGGCCGGTTGCATGCAACTCTCCCATAGTGATATGCATAGGGCTCTACTATGCACTCTACTATTTTTGCGTTGCCGTTCATTCCTGACTGGCGAATTCCGCGGTCTTTCTCTCATACCGTGCTGTTGAGCTGACGTAGTGGCTTTTCCGTATTTTAAAACGCTGCGCATAAGTACAGCTGCCCCAGAAAATTCTGTACTTTGGTCATACCTCATTCTAGAGAAGAAAGGCGTTACAAATTTGCAACAGACCGAAAATAACCTACAAAACTTATCTTTCGGAAGAATACCTAGTCATTGGCCAGCAGCCTTCGCTAATAGTACGTCTAGCATCAGAATAGGCTGGAACATTTTCTCAAGAACAATCATGCGCAAGAAAAGTCTTCTGAATACGAGATCTGAATACGCTACTGCAGACACGTGCGGGTGCGCGTGCGTTGAACTTTGACTGCACTGCGCATCACATCGATTAACAGCCCTAGAATTTGAATTCTAATGAAAACAAGAGATCGTAATCGGGAATTTCTAAAGAATAAGTAATTCTGATGTTTCACTTGCCCAAACCACGACAGGCGGACTCATTTCGACCACCTGGGGATCTTTAACTGCACCCAAGTGTAAGTACGCGGGTGTTTTAGCATTTCGCCTCCACCACAATGCCATCACCGTGGGCGGGAATCGAACCGGCGTCCTCAAGCTCAGCAGCGCTACAGCTTAGCCGTTGAGCTACCCCGGCCGGTGATATTTTAAAAGGAGAGCTTCACCGGTACAGCTGTGAAGACATTGTGCTCAGAGGCCCACTTGTATGCAGAACACTGGTGATAGGATGCTACTAGTGTGTATGCTGTACCTTTCCCCACGGGCCGGCTTGCCAGACAGCGCAGGGCCTTGATTTGCAGGGTTTCACTGTGGGCGGCTTCTCGCCACTCTGTCTGCAAGCCGAGTCCCGCAGTGCGCCGCCTCTGAGCCCCACGCAGACAACGGTGCGCCGCTGAAGGCCGTCGCCGCACGTGACCGAACAGGCGGACCAATCGGAAGTCACCTGCCACCGAGGACTGCCGTCCATGTCACCTCCGGCGCCACTGCTGCCGCTGATGTAGGAACGTCACGGAGAAACAGAAATTAATAGAGAGCGAATTGGTTTGATTTGGCTTGATTTGCTTTATTCAAGGCAACATTGATACAAGATTGCCTTGTGGGACACGACTAAAGGTTGAGTAAAGGCCTGACTGGGCCGTGCCACCCTGGTAGCTAAGCGGCTATAGAAAACCAATAGTAAGCACTAAAGGCAGAGAACACGTAACAGTACGTATTATTATGCACACGTTCCATGATTAAACATAACTATGAGTGGAGTGTACAAAAAATTTGCACAGAGCTCTCGTAAGCCGTGGCGACACTAATAAATGAGCGCGGACAATATATAAGTATATACGTGACAGAGAAAGTAAACGAAACTGAGTCCCGCAGGTATTCAGTAGAGTGACAACAACAACGGCTTCCATCTAAACGCTCGTTTCTGAATTATTGAGGCACTCAACTTAATGACACGTGGGTTTCCATTGGGTTTCTCTTTATTCGCAGTGCTTCCTGGGCCCGCTGGCGCGCTTCTCCTCAAGGCACCCTCCACCTCTTCAGGTTGGCTTTTTTGCAAATAGCATCAATAAGCAGTGAAGCCAGCTTTCAGTATGTGTGTCCAACGTTGGGGCGCTGGTCTGTCTAAACGGTTACCGGCCGGCTAGTGTGACTAGGTTTTGCTTGACCCAGCGCATTTGTAGAATAACTCATCGGAATTAAGCGGCCACACCGTCTTTCGGCTGAGAAAATAAGAGCAATGGACTAACGCCGTCTGAGCGAGAGTCAAATAATGACAGCAACAGATTTTCCTCCAGGTAGTACTGGAAAATATAAAAATTTCTCAACAGGGGTTAATAACAAGCAAAATGTGCCTGGTTATTTTGTGAAAGGCGGCTTTAATGATGCGCAATGGTGTACTATCAGTTGCGCATACGTTGCGCCGGCGAGAGATGAGATTGGACAGCGGAAAATCCTGTGTCAATGGCAGACGATGCAAATGTAAAGTTGAGTACATCGCATGCAAATGGCAGTCCCTGTTTATCGGTGACAATCCCGGTGCCTCTCGATAAATCAGGGACAGAAGACAGAAAATGTCGCACCCACCGGTCGGCGGGACAGGGCTGCGTATTGCACGGCAGTGGTTGCGGCGGGCTCGGCGGGATCCTGGGTCGCGGAAGCCTCGAGCAGTACTCCTCGGGCACTGGTGCTCCGGTTGCCGAAATCACGCAACTGACCACCGCCTGCTTCAGCCCTGAAGAGAATGACGAAATATTTCGAGTTGCGAAGTCTTCTGTCTATACTGCTTTCAGACGGCCTCATCGCAAGTTACCGCGATTGTTTAGCACTCATGATCCCTGACGTTGAACAGGTTGTCACATCGAACACGCTCGTTTCACTTATGTTGGTTTGGGCTCCTCTTGTCCCCTTTGCTACCGCTTTCGACAGGGTTATCGTCAGTAAAACAGCTGAGACTAGCATAGACTGACAGGCACGTCCGTAATGACGCAATGGTACTAAGGTTTATTCTAAACGTGACGCCCTTTGTTCACATGTAGTAAATTTCATCTTTATGTTCACCCGTCGTCGTAGCGCATTTACTAGGGAGTTGCTCAGCTGAGCACGATGGCGCTGATTCGATTCCTGGCCGCAGCGACCGCACTTATATGGGGGCAAAATAAAAAAAAAATTACAACCATGTATTCTTAAACATATAGGTGCACGTTAAAAGACACAGGGTGATTAAAACTAACCCGGAGTCGCCCCACTACGGCGTACCTCGTAGTCATATCGTATTTCTGGCACACAATACTCGTGACGTTAATCTTTCTAAATATTTACGTCCCGAGAAATAAATACTTGGGTTTACCTTGTATAAACATTTTTTATTTACATTTTTAATTCGGATCAACGTGCAGCTAAGCTTGAGTGCCCCTTTTATTCCTGGCAGATGACCACGAGACTTTCTAGCCTGGCATTGTTGCATGGTCAGGCTGTAAAGAAATATTCAATTCTAAACATATTTTTCTTAGTAGCGAGAAATTTCATTACACTCCAAGAAAAAAAAAAAGAGTCGGGGGACCGTTTCCGTTTTTTCTTAGAGTGTATTTCTAACATGATCGGCTATGACAACATTTTAGTGAACTGCTATGTTTTTTTGCGGACATTTCAATTGCGTGAATGCTTCTGTTTTGACAAATTTTGTGTTGAGTGGACAGAATATTGTATTGAAGAATTTGGACTGAATGCGTGAGTGCTTTACCATGTGCCATTGTATAGCCTTGTGTTTGTTTTTGTACTTCGCGATGACAACCATTGTTCAAGAGAAGAGGAGCAGTCGGCGCCACACATTGGCACCAACCTCTTCTTATCTACATTTAATAAAAAAAAGCTGGTATTTAAAAGTGAATGCTCACTTACGAGATAGTGTTTACGACTAATATCTGGTTAACCTCCCGGCCTCCCTCTCCATCGCTCTCTCTATCTAATTTTTGAAAAAGCCGACATTTTGCTGTTATTTAGTAGATATTGTCTACTTGCGGTATTATTTTCGCCGATATGCCAGGTATTAAGAAGTGTGTCTTGGAATCGGACCATATTCTAGCCGTTCAAACAATTTTTGTATACTTTGTGCAATACATGTCTTAGTGAAACAATTAACTATATAGAGATTGTATTGGTAATCGGCATGCCGGCGTCACCTGTGCCGCAGGACTTGCTGCAAGTGAAGTCCATCTGCCAGCGGAACGGGCCCGTTTCAAGCACGGCGCGTGACCGCAGGAACTGTCCGCCGAGCGAAGGCTCGTCCGCTGGTGCCGACGGGGGCGCGCCCTTGTTGACCACGCGGCTGCTCACGCTGTACTGGAACTTGACACCCAGGTTAGGGCTGCGAAACACCAACTGCACAAAACTGCGGCCGTTAACCACGCAGGCAGTAGAGGAGGTACGGTACACACGTGCAGATGGAAAAACTTGCTATCGATCAGATTGGTTGGGCGCCAACATGCTAGTTTCCGCTTAGTTCGTTTGCCTCGCGTAAGCTATTGGTGGCCTCGCCGAGAGCCATGTTTCGCTTCGAGTTTAATACTGCGGGAAATGAAATATTTCAGATATCCTATGTCAGCATGCTATTGAATGGCTACCATTCCATCGCTATGTAGGACATCAGTCGAGGGGTCATTGTGAGTTTTTTTTCGTTTTGCTATTCTTTGTACACGTGTGTTCGTCATTGTCATCATGTCAGAAACCTTCCACCGGACTCATTTGATGTTTTGGGATCACCATCTGAGGATAAAGATCTAAAGTTAAGCAAAACACATCGGATCCTTAAGGCACTGTCAAATCATCGCAGTTCTCTCTCTCTTTTTTTTTTTTTTCAAGCGCTTCTTTATGCCTGAGGCGGTGTACTTCAGTGCTAGTGTTTGGCCAGCAAGGCAGAACGGAATGTGTCTATCATTGGCGTTTCTGCGCACGTCGTAGTGCGTGGGATAGATGGCATGCACGTAATGTTGGTACCATGAGGTGGACGGGCCTGGCGAGGGGACCTCTGGCTTCCAGGGTTTGTGAGCCGGCGCGGTTCTGGTAGTGGAAACGGGCGCCGGCGCCCATGTACACGCCCGCGGGCTCCCACACGCTGGCGTTGCCGTTGAGTATGAACCGACCGGTCTCGACGTCCTTCACGGCTGCCAATCAATCAATCAATCAATCAATCAATCAATCAATCAATCAATCAATCAATCAATCAATCAATCAATCAATCAATCAATCAATCAATCAATCAATCAATCAATCAATCAATCAATCAATCAATCAATCAATCAATCCTTTTTCTTATATTTGTACAAATAATGTCCACGGGTATAGTCATAAATAGAACACCACTGCATTATGCCACACGCTTGCAGATCGCCCATCTGCAAGACGGCACCATCCCCAGAAGTCGATATAAGTGGATTAGACTACCGCACTTAGCAGCAGTAATCGCAAGTTGCAAATCGTGCGCCAGAAAAATACTGATTTAAGAGCGTGCCAGCAAAATTTCGATAATTACGTGATTATACATTTTGGTATCTCACGTGGATTATGTGCACCGTTCGTAGATAACCTCTTTTATAAATAAATATATCGACAAAAAAAAATAAAGAAAGGGTAATAGAACTCATACGGTACAGTATTATGCTACATTCCACGTGCGATTTTAATAACGAATTTAATCAGCACCGTAAATAAACACATCGTGTGGCCCTCACCGAGCCTGTTTCCCTCTGCCGTGGCAACCAGGCTGGCCGCACCCCTAGGTATGACCGTGATCACCTCGTAGTCCTTGGACAGGTTGCGCAGCGTCAGTAGGCCCGAGAAGGTCCGGCACGTCGAGTTGTCGCCACCGCACACACCGCACAGGTCGGCGATGCGCCGCGAACTCACCACGCCATCGCAGCCCACAGGCTGTGAGAGGAAGGAATTATAAAGGCGGTGATACTTTTTTTTTTTTTTCAATTTGCCTCCATGGCTGCCAGAGATCGCCCAGCACAACGAGCACCACAGTGGCTTGAATCAGTCTAGACGACTTTGTGGAAGACAAGGCAGTGCTCAACTTCTTGAAGGCATCAGACCTACACCGGCGGTTATAGACTAACGACGTTAGCATGTCTGTGAGATGTGTGTGACTTTTTGTGCGTGCGTGCACTCCTTCTCTCTCTCTCTCTATCTTTATATGTCCCCCGTCCCTTCCCCCAGTGTAGGGTAGCATACCGGTCGCTCTAGACTGGTTAACACCCCTGCCTTTCCTTTCTCTCCTGTTCCTTCCTTCAGACAAAAGCAAAAACGGCCGCCTGCATTGCAGAGTGCCTCACAAGTGCTTCACGCAGGTGCTATAACATGACAACGCACCTGGCTTGTGTGACATTCCAGCCCGCAAGAAATGCTTTTGCGTAGAACCCTGGCTCTCGCCTCGATAGCCAATGCGATTGGCTGATTTAAATCGTAGCACACATTCTTGTATTCGCGCCAGCGAATACCGAGGCGAACGAAGTGACCGATAGCCGAGGCAACGTATCAGCTTAAAGTAGTTCGTACGCAAGAAATGCCGTCAGTATTGGTGTACAAGCGTGAAAAATAAAATTATATCAAGGAAAGGGAAGAATATACGCTTTCGTTTGGTAAGCGCTATTTCCGTGTCAATACCGATAAATATGAACGAACGAAAAGCAAACACAGCTATTCATTTGTAATGACTGCTTTTAATGTACGCGAGGCCTGGTAATTTAAGACGCTGACGCACTCGGACCTATTTGACGTAATGCATGCTACTTCTGGTACATTCGTAATTAAAGAATCCGGAAGAAAATTTCGGAATGCTTGGCGTGTGATCTCCGGCCTTGTATAGCACAAATGACGTCTGCCAGCCAAATGAGGCGTACGCGTGAGGCCGTTCCGGAAGAAGGCCTCCCCCTCAAACACTGAACATAAAGCTCCACTTTCTTCGCTAGCAGCGGCACCGTCTCCAGGGTAATCAAGCTATCATCGCTCATAATGAGTGCACGAGATTCGGCGCCGTCCACGTCATGCACCTTTGCTCAACACTCAGCGTCGCGGGCGCCGTTTATTGGCAGCCTCTCGCTTTTCAAATTAACCGCTCGCTGAGCGCGTTCTCGAGTATAGCAGATGGCCCCCGCGCGCAACCCGTCATGCGACGGTCGAGTTGACGCATGGATGTTTTCGAATGCCGAGAAATAACTGAAACCGCATACGCTTCCACGGGATACTCCAAGCGATTGCGCAAGAAGGAGACGAGCTCTTCGTTAAAGAGTTATAAGATGTCCCGCGCCCAGTGGTGCTGACTATACACTTACCAGGCAGCTGCCAGCGATGCAAACACGGTCGTCCAGGCCGCTCGAACAAGGGGTGCCGTCTCTCACCAGCTTGGCCAGCGTTTTGGAGACGTGGTGACCCATCGGCTGACAATGCAACTGGCAGTCGACGGGTTCTGCGGGCAAGCCCAAACACCGCGCGGTGTCACCGACGACGATGACATTGTTGTTTATTGATTGACCCGCAGCGCGTGTATATACCACATTCCTTTGGCACGGTTTCTGCGACAACGATCGACGCTTGTTGAAGCGATTTCCATCTGCGGGTCTATAGTTAAAGGGGGTTCGTTTGTTTTGGCACGCGGGCCACATATTTCGCGACCCGGCGCTGCGCATCGTCTCGTCTCGTTGACCAAAAGCGACGCCACGTTTTCCCTTGCGCGCTCGCGGCGCGTCGTCGTTCGTAGTTGGGTGACGTGTTCGTAAACGACGGATCCAGCGCAGACCACGCGCGTGTCGAGGCGCTTAAGTGGTTAGGCACGCTGGCTGAAAGAGACACGCAAATTGGCTCACCCGCGCGATGGTGGAGATTCGATTTGTTTTATGATGGCGAAAGAACGGGCTAGTATCGGGGCCTGCATATACATGCGTCCTTTCTTTCGAGGCTAGGGAGAGGGAGGGATTGTTGTTCTAACCGCTATAACGCATATACAGTTTAGAAGAACTTGTTGGTGGGCGAGTTGGTGCATCTTAATACAAAAGGGATAACTGCGGTATACCTGACACACACGTAACAACCATAGACACACACAGGCGCAGTGTGTGTCTATGGTTGTGCATATAACGCATATACCCTACAACAATAATTACTTATCACGGTCTACCTAGTCTGCGCATCAAATCAATATTTGCTTGTGGACTTTACGTTCGAACGCAATATGGTCAAGTGCATACACTCTTCTTTTGTTGACTCGATGGTTGCAATTACCCCCTACAGTGGTATTGGATTTCCTTGCGCAGTATAGCGAAACACAGCCATGACCGAAAGAAAAACACTGACTTAATGCGGACCTCACTTGAGCGTTCCTACGTAATCGTCTCATGCTTGATACCGCATATTAAGCTTCCCAGTTCAATAGTTTAATACAAATTCTGCTTGCGGGACGATGGCCATGCAGGCCCGTAGCCAGGAATTTTTTTTTTTTTTTTGGGGGGGGGGGGGGGCACTTGCTGAAAGCCTTGGCTATTTGAGAAAAAACGCCTATTTTCATTATTTATTTTCGGTAAAACACCTTGTGCCATAAAAACATCGGGGGGGGGGGGGGGGCAGGCCCCCCCGTGGCTACGGGCCTGTGGCCATGACACTGCTTGAATGTTGTTCGCTCGCAGGAGGGGGGGTCAGGGTCAGCCACGTCGTACGAAGAAGAGGAATAATCGATCGACACTGTTGGCACCGGTTTGCAACGCGTGTCGCAAGTGGGTGGACTTGAATAGCTCAGATGAATTGCTGGTCCCGTGTGGGCGCGCGTGTACACTCAGCGTCCACATGCGCCGGCGCACATAGTGGATATAACGAAAAAAAAGAAAAAAAAAAAAGGAAAGCGCATGGACCAATTGAGGCGCAATGCCGAAACAAGCGAGTGGCGTGTTGCCAAGATGGCTTCGAGCCCGGCGCGCTCTCATGCTGATAAGAACGAGTCGTCGACCGGAACCAGCGCTCGCACCCTCTCTGACCGATAGAGGACGCCACGGAGCGCATAAATGAACAAAGTAGGGGGGCTCCGAGTCAATTTACGATTCTCCGAACGCTCTGCATGAGGCGGTAGGGTTACGAGACCTCAAGCAAGGCCGCCGCGCATTGCATGCCATGCTTCCCGCTGGCTGCTCCATTGTTCCTTATTCGCGCATCGCGCCATGTGCTTCCCTGCCTCGAACTCGCTGTGAGCGTGGCGAGCGCACTTCCGCGCTGGCAGGAGGGTTGCCTTGTCGACTTGCCGTGGGTGACTCATAACCTATGTGGCACCGTTTAGCGTCGTCCTAGAAAGATGTCATGTTACGTAACACTCAGCACCAGTGCAGAGAGGATAGGTCAGTAACGGAACGTCATCTTCAAGGCGCATTCAGTTTTACGCTTACATGCGCGGAACCGATAAGGGTGAATGCGTGAATGAAGAAACAAATATAACTCCCTGTCCACATTAGTGTCTGTAATTCGCACCGACCGAACTTAATTTGCTCTGCCCGAGATTTCGGTAATGTTATCATCATCTCTGGTAAATACACAGAGCGAACTGTAGTTCGTGCGAGAGCTGTGAAAAAGACTTTACGAAACAGCATTATGAATTCATTGGTTCAGGCTGCTATGCCAAAGTGTCCTTACCATAAGAAATGTTTTCGAGTGTATGCCGTAGTTTTGGCGGACACGTAAAATCCTTTAGTCATTTCTGCACGAAGAAGATAGTTACGACATCTCCGACACAAACCGCGAGAGCAGCCGTTCGCCAGAGAAGCCTATCGAACACAGTCAGCACGCGCGCTTACAGAAACAACGGCGATCACGTTGTCAGAAGACTTGGAGTAAGGCGTACTCACCCTTGAGGAACTTCTTCCACACGTACTTCTTGCCTCCGAAACTCGTGTTGTCGAAGGCAGAGCACTGCTCCTGTCTCGGATCGGCTTCGTTTGTATTACACGGCTACGGTGGTCCGTAAGAAGAGAGGTCAAATGGGACGGGAATGAAATAAGACGAAGAGAATAAATGAAGGAATATGAGACAAATGTACAGGCTGAAAGTGCGAAAAAAAAAGAAGATTACTTGTGCGTGAGCTATGCAACCAAAACAATTATTTACATGATTAATTACAACATACCTATGAATCGAGCACTCAGAATATGTTTTAATGTGGTCATTCTCCTAAAGGTATGGACGTACACAAAGAAAAAGAACTTGGAGGACGCTTGAGCTTCGCTTGCAAGAGTAGAACGCGGTAGCATAATTGGACCGTGTTCGTATTGCCTTCCCAATCACTAGCCTTGCTTCGTTTCTCGGAGGAGACCTAAACCGTGCCGCTATGAAATTCAAAGTGCGGACGCCCTCCGGGTCTAATATCCATGCATGCGGCGCTACGAAACACGGGCACACGGGGGGGGGGGGGGGGAGGTAATGCCGTTTAAAACCGCGGCCGTGGGCCGTTTGCGCCATATCGCTGGTGAGTCCAACCGCTGAAGAACCTCCGTAACGTGCGTACCACCAACCCCACATGGTGTATATAAACAGCGCGCCGTTAATATGTTAGTGGATGTATGCGTGGTGGCCGAGCGGCTGAACGCATCGCGCCACGGAGCGAGGGGTCGCCGGTTCGAATCCCCGGTCTCACTCGAACCGAAGATCTTTTTTAGATGCGAACCAGCTTATGGCGGGGGCCGTCCCTCCCGCGTCCGGTGTCCACCCTCCACAGCGCATGCGCGTCCCCTCCCCCACTCCACTCTTTCCTCTCCTACGCTCCCTACTCTCTCCCCTCCCCTGGCGTCCACACTCCCACAGCGCATGCGCGTCCCCTCCCCCACTTCTTCCTCTCCTACGCTCCCTCCTCTCTCCCCTCCCCTGGCGTCGACACCCCCACAGCGCATGCGCGTCCCCTCCCCCTCTCTCTCCTTTCCTACGCTCCCCCCTCTCTCCCCTCCTCTGGCGTCCACACCCCCACAGCGCATGCGCGTCCCCCTCCCCCTCTCCTCTCCTACGCTCCCCTCTCTCCCCTCCCCTGGCGTCCACACCCCCACAGCGCATGCGCGTCGCCTCCCCTCTCTCTCCTCTCCTACGCTCCCCCTCTTTCTCCTCTAGGAATCCTCTACTCTACGGAGCGGCGCGAACGACAACAGGTGGTGCGACATCTGCATACGCCGCTGGGGGCGCCACGGTAGTTCCGCGGTTGCGCGGAACTACCGTGGCGAAGAAGAGAAAAGGGAAACACTTTTTTTTATCGAGCCTGGTGGCACACTTGTCACCGCCCCGTTATAAAGGGGACGCTCATAGCATTCATCCATTCATCTATGAAAACGACGGAGCGCGTGCGCTTCATTCTCTCCTGCGCAACGCCGCGATGAGCGCCTGTGTCAGAGTTAGCGCCAGCACAAGCTCTCAATAAAATACACCATCTCCCGCTCAAACGAACCATCTCCCCGCTGCTTCGCGTCCACACATGGCTTCCTTTAGCGGGAGATGGTGTAATTTTTAAAGACGATAGTCTTTCCTGGGGAACTTAAACGCAGAAATTTTGGTCTGTCTTTCTGTTTGTCGGCACGTCACCCGATTCAGCCAACCGGCCAAAGTTGAACCACTTGCTTACCGCCCACCCATCTTGAACTGGTACGGCTGTTCATACTTGTGAACGTTGTCGATCAAAAAGTAAATATTACGCATATCTGAGGCGTAACATCATTAGGTAAGTGTTCGGTGGTGTGTTCCTTTAATAGAAAATACATAGATACGCAATTTTAAAGACCTTGATGGTATGCGTTTAACGTTGAGACAGTAACGCGTTTATTAAAAGATTGCCACAGCTGAAGCGATCAGCGGTCCAAGCCGAGCAAGCGCGAGCGCCAACAACCGTCTTCGTCTTCTTTCGCAGGCGTTCTTGTCTGCGCCCTACCATGTTACAAATCACTCCCCGCGGAAAAGGAGCCATCCTGGCGACCTAAGGAACAGGTACAACTGGTGGGTCATAATGCGGCTTCAGTCGATCGACGTGAACAGTCTCGCGGCCGCGACGACGGCGGTCCGTAGATGATTGAACAGGCTCAATCATATAGTTAATGGGGATGCTTGACGTAGGACGCGGTAGGGGCCTTCGTACTTAGGCAGTAGCTTTGTGGAAAGGCCAGGAGCGGAGGAGGGAACGCGAAGCCACACCAACGTTCCAGGCGAATACGACTGAGGAGGCAGGTTTTCGTCGTGACGGTCCTTCTGGCCCTACTCGCCCTACAATGTTACAACGCTAGTTTCTTAAGGTGCGCTGAAAATGCGACTGCGCTGAAACTTGTCTTCCTCCGTGCCCTCTGCACAAGCTCATGTTGTGTTTCGGTTTCGGTTCAGTATTGCATTGTACGAATGACAGGGGGCGCCGCTCTGACATTCCTGTTTTACCCAGGCGACGTGTAAGTAAGAGAGTTTGTGGAGAGTACTCGTTGAGTGCGGACGTTTCTTCTCCTTCGGCGCATCGCGCCAAACAGCGTGTTCGGGCTGGCCGGCGTCCCCACCGGTCGCGTTGGTCACCGCCGGTCTTCGCCTGCCGCTGCGCCGGGACTACCAGCCCGCAACACAGCACTCATGTTTCCCGACGTATTGCGAGATGGCGTCCATATCTCACGCAGCGCCTCTTCTATCGTCTTTATACGACATTTGCAGCGAAGCACGCAGATACGCGGCCAATTTTTTTATTTATTTGCATTTACGTCGGATTTTCGCTCACGGACAACGCTGATTTTTCACTCAGAACCAAAGACGCCGCCGCCGACTCCAACACCGACGCTGGAATTTCTGCGAAACGAGCTCTAGCTCTTTAGCCATCGCGTTAAAAGTACAGATATGCCGCGAATTTTTCGTAAGGGGAACGGCCTTGTGTACGAAGCATTTTATCGGTCACAGCAGTGTCGACGTCTACGATAAGGGATGGAGCGTAGGGAAACGTGTCCTACATTAGCCGACACAAGCCAACAGTTAGCCAACATTACTGCTTCTGATATATTTGAGCGTAATCATTATTCTGCTTGGCCAATGATCAAAGTTTGACCAATAGGAACAAGGGAGGATTCGCTGTTGCGGACGCTGTCGTTTCGCAGCGTTATACAATTACATTAGAATGATTACAACGCGCATGGAATTGGTATTCTCTATTGCCTGGTTACGCAAGGACATCTGGCGACATCAAGAACTGAATGCGCCATAGGAGAAACGGTTGCCGCACTATAAAAAAGTGAGTTCAAAATTGTTATCGTTAATCATATAATATATCAGGGTAACGTGCACAAGCACGTGCTGAATGCGACGCGATAGAGAAAGTTATGACTATTAGCAAATAGTTATTAGAAGTCGGTCATTGTTGTTGTTCAGAACAGAAAACACCTCGATATGTTATGGCGAATTAATTGACACCATATATACGACGAAAAGTTTTCAGTTATTTCTTCCCTTGAGCTAAACCTAAAAAAAAAATATGTTCAATCTCTCCACTCTTCTTTAAATGTTTACACCTCTAGCCCAGTTAAACAGAGGAGTGGAGCAGTTAAGATCTTCATATTCAGCGTGCAAAGAACATCGCGCCCGACCGCACACGACAAGATAAAAAAAAACAGCACACTTTCAAAAGTCGCAGTTCACGAACACTGCAGTGCATAAACCGACGCTACTGAGGATGATCATAAAGGTGTTGCCTTTTAATCCAAAAGCGCCAAAAGTTATAAACGAAAAGAAAAAAAAAAGCTGCTGGATTGCGCTGGAATGCCGCGCTCACGAGCCTGTCACTAAAGTTTCCTCGTAAATTCTTTTGACGTACCTCAACGCCGCAGATTCGGTAGCGCTGGGCAGGACCACGACAGCGGCCAGCCTTCCTGCTGTTGCGCACGCGTCGATGCCTGCGAGTGAAACGCAAGAGACACTGAAAAATACGGTGGAATTTTCTCAACACTATAGGATACCGAAAGGCGTGCAGCACATAATGTGCAGTGCATACGGACTGCGCGAATGCCTGACCATAGCCTCCTCTATAACTTTATAGAGAAGGACAGCTACAGAAGAGGCTATGGCCTGACTCGTAAATAACGATGGAGAAGGTTGCACCATACCAGGGACGTCATTCCGACCTATAACTTAGTTCGCGGGGCGCGATATCTCTTGTCATATACTGCAGCTATGAACGACTGCACATTTCTCGCAAGCCGGTGGTCACGAACTTATCAGTGCTGTGACTGCAGGGGAAGGAAAGGCACGAATATTTCATTTCTTGTGTTCTGTGAGACAAGCAATCCTAGCTATGCATGCTTCTTACAACGTCGTGCACATGCAGTTCATCCTGCCACGTCTAGTGTCGTTTCCTGGCCTCTCTTTAGCAGCGAAACTGTATGAGAAAGGTCGGGCGTCGGCACTTGAAAGATGCGGAAACAGTACAGCCGGCCGTAACTACCACGATTTCCCAATGCAGGAGCAAAAAAAAAAAACATATATTTATGCTATACTTTACTCTCTTCCTTCCTCCTTTCTATCCTCCTCACGTCACTCCTCCTCACCGTCACTTACATTTCCCACCCCCTTACTATACTATACTATACTATACTATACTATACTATACTATACTATACTATACTATACTATACTATACTATACAAGGCCCCAACGTGTTGCTGGGCGACGTGAGTTGCCATATAATCTAGAGGCCGTTCGTGATTATGATAGTTTTGTGCGCACGATCAAGAACTTTTGCCAAGCTTGAACAGCGCCGCCGAACACCGACTAGTTCCTTGTCAAGAACGTGATCCCCTACCCGGCGTTCGCGCGCTCGGGGGTTCCGGCACGTACACCCCGCTCACGGGCCCTAATTGCGTTGGGCTGAGGAATCGAGGCCGTGACTCGCGGCTTTTACCAACCTATGCGGGTCGACGACACTCGAGTTTTCTCCCCGAGTCTCGTTGTGGGCGAGGGTTTTTTCCCGAGGATGGCGAAGGCATGCGGCGCCGCGCCCCTTGATGAAGAAGGATGCCCGTGAACCGCGCTATGTACGAGCAGCGCGCCGAGGGGGCAACCCTTTGGACACACTCGACTCGCTCGCGCCGGGCCGGATCGTGCGGAACCGGCGATGTTCTTTCATTTTCAGCGTTGCTAGACGGGCCATAAACGCCGCTCGTTTTTCTAAACGCTAGAGACGCGGTTAAGGGCTCCATTGCACTCGGGCGGAAGAAAGGGGGGTCGACCTTAATAACTACATGTGTTACTTGGCACGGGCGGAAGTCGGAGACGGCCGTCGTGTTTGCTATTTTACATTCGCAATCACGAACTGGCTTCGTTGCGCGTTATAGCCTTGATTAAATAAGCGTGGCGTCATGATTATTAATGCCGCTGGTAATCGCGAGTATCTTTTTTTTTCTGATGGGGCAGAGCTTTGGCTGCTCCAAGTATGCTACGCGCAGTGCATTCTCGAGAAAGCGGCTGTAAGCAGATGTAAAAACGGTTCTTCACGCGTGCAAGCTTCTCCGTCGCTGGGTCTCCGTTGTAGCCCATCGGATCTTCTCCCTTTATTTCCTTCTTCTGTCGTCCTTGAAGCGCGTACGCTACTATTGGGGGATTCAAGAAAATACCCGGGCTATTGCGTTATAAAAATAATTTTGTCTGCTCGCTTGTCAAGAACAAATGTTTCATTCCCAATTATTGGTAGTTAATATGAGTGGTGCGCAGAGATGGTGGTTCCTAAATTCAAATTTTACATATACAGCAGCTAACTACATTGACCCTTTCACACTTTTTACGCTGTCAGGAACACGACCACGAGAGAGATGAAAGAAGAACGTTATGAGAGGGGTTTCTCCAATCTGTCATCCCAAGCCTGCCAGGACTACCGGAATCGGTGCATTCAGCAGCGTTTATTGGCTGGGCTCAGGCAGGCAGTTTGAGCCGACAAATCAAATGTATCCATGTGAAGAGAAGCCTCCGTAGAACTTTTACACCGAAGCTCTCTTAGCCTACCCTGTGCCGCAGTAGTAGTAGTGGTGGTAGTAGTAGTAGTAATAGCAGTAGGCGTCACGCAGGTCACGTGACCACAGGAGGGCTTTAATAAAGTAAATAAATAAAACGAAATGATGACGACGACTTTCGGTAGAAAACACCGGAAAAGCAATTCGCACTTTCATTAACTACGTTAATTAGACACTTACATTAATAGTAATTAGCCAAGGCAAGGCACCTAAGGCGCGTAAGAGTGTCGTGTAGATAACAGGGAGCGCACACTTGCCACGATTCCGGCTGCGCCGGCGGCAAGTCACGTGACACGCGACGCGTTCGCTCAAACTCTATTGCCTGAGCCCGTAGGTCACGTGATCTCGCTTTGCCCAATCACATAAATATTTGCCGGGTTGGACGATATCGCAGGGTTAGTTCGTATTTCGGCCTGTTTCTTCTGTAAATACGTCTTATTTACTCAGGGCGGATCGCTCACCGTGGAGGCCTTCGTAGGCAGCGTCGTGTCTGGTAGGCCAGCCCGCCACCGCATGTTCTCGAGCACGGTGTCCAGGCGCTCCAGCTCGTCCAGCTCCGGCTTGACGGAACACCTCCCGCGGCATCTGTCTCGGCAACTGCCGAAGCCGAAGAGTATGGACTGCCGTCTGCTCCGGTGCTGCCTCGTCGGAACGGCCCAGACGCCTTCGACTGCACCGACCGTCGTAAAAGCGAACTTGTAAGCGTGACCCGTAGCCCCTGACCATTTACACGGGCAAATCCGCCACCGTAGAAGTCGATAGGTCCTGATCGGAGCCCAAAACGTGAGTTAGTACCGTAGGACCGAAGCAAGGTGAGTCTAACGATAGCTCCGTGTCAGTGTTCAATCTGCAGCGTTAAATAATAATAATAATATATCTCGTTTTACGTGCTAAAACCGCGATATGATCATGAGGTACGTCGTATTAGAGGGCTCCCGAAATTTCCACCATCCGGTGTTATTTAAGGTGCACTGACATCGCACAATACGCGGGCCTCTCGCATTTCGCCTCCATCGAAATGCGACAGCTGCGGCCGGGATCAAACCCGCGACTTTCGGGTCAGCAGTCGAAATATGCAGCGTTATATTCACATAGAGTCGATCTACAACAGTTGAAAGTGTTTGTTGAGCCCCCCCCCCCCCCAAGTGGCGTTTCTAGGGAAAACTTCTCTACCCGACTCCTGCACCCTGTTTCGTTCGCAAAGGACTTTCACTTATCTTTGTCAAAAGTACGGGAGCTTCCCCTACTATCCCTTTTTTTCCTCTTTTTTTTTTCTTACCTCTCTCTCCTACCGCTCTCTTTCATCCCCTCCCCTTCCCTCCGTGCAGGGCCGTTGAGGTGACCTCATATTGAGAGACAATTATAGCCTTGCACTTTTCTCTTCCTTTCTTTGTTTCCATAAGAATCACTTCGTCCGGGAGCTTTGAACACGCAAGTCACTAAGGCAAAGGCTTTCCGTTTGCAAAAGCAAACGAGCACATTCTTCAGTTCTCGTTAACTTTTTCCGTATGTATACGCTTAATTTATGGAACATTTCCGTGTAATGTGCACTCACACTTAGCAAAACAAAAAGAAAAAAAAAAGGAACAACGAAGAAGGCAGCAATGTATCAAGACTGGCGTTCAGCGAGGTCCTTGTATAGATGTGTAGGTCGAGCGCGAATCAATTTTCTGCGACGAACTTCAAACGCACCCACATCCCTTTTCCGCGTTTTCCCGACAAATCTGGGGCCGAATTCACAAAACTTCACTTTCGTAAGTACATTCTTTTTTCCATTGGTGAGCAGGTTTCGCTAATGATATGTCCCGCATCGTGATTGGCCGAACCATTCTCTTACGAAAAATTTTCAGCTTAAGACGTTTTTGTGAATGCGGGTCGTGGGGCTGAATTCCAAAGCGTCTCGTTCGTAAGCGCTTTTTTCCCCCCTTTTCCCCCTCACTGGTTGGGTGGCTTTACTAATGATAATACCGCATGACAGGATCTGCCAAAATTTTGTCTTACGAACATTCCTAGCGTAAGAGTCCTTCGTGGGTACGGGCTCTGGTGACTGTAGTACTACTGTAGGTGCATGCGTCGGACCGGGGGCTCTGGGCGTGACGCTAATGCGAGCGGCTGGCGCGGCTGCTGTACGTATATGCTGCCGCTGTTTGCTGCCGCCGCCGCCGCTGCTGCGACGGATGTCGGCAGTCGAGGCGACGGACGCGTGTTCCGAGTAATGTGGCCCTTCTCTTTCAAGCTGACGGCGCGTGCTGGCTGGGCACGGCCGAGGAAGAACAGCCATCGTGTATGCAAACGGGCATCGCTCTCCGCGAGGCTCCGGCGAAGGCCCTTTGTGCTCGTGTCTCTGTATACATAATGCACGACGTGCGCCGACGCCGCTACGGCGGCTGCTGCTTTGGGGCGCGTGGAAGCTCTTCCTTCCACTGCGGGCGCCCGGCTGCGAATTCGTCTCCGCGATAGGGACCGTCGTCGCACCCAAGGAGGTTTAAAAAAATAATGCTGGAGTGGACATTATGTCGCGAAAGTAAAACCAGACCTCCGCCACCTCACTTCAGCCACAGTACAACGACAGCGTACAATGCAGAAAGAGCAGCGTTTTCCTCACGTGCCCTTCTAGTTTAATGTGGCCCCCGACAGATACTACTCAACGGTCGTCTCGGTGCTGTTGGTCTTATTAAGAAACCTAAAAAATCTTGTGAAATAGAAATCACGTTACTAATACTCACCCGGATAAATTAGTTTCGTCGGAGAGATAAATTAAGAGGTATAAATTAATCTCTAATTTTATATTTAACCTAGCATTTACGTTCGCAGAACAAACACACTTTATCTGTCGTCGGGCATCACACGAGAATGCCATGTTTTTGAGGTCAACTGCAAGCAAATGCTGCCTTCACGTTTGCTGCTGAGGCTATGTGAGGGCTTCCACTCCAGCATTTTTGCTCAAACCTCTTTGGTCGCACCACATTTTGAGAAGTCTGAGAGTAAAACAGAGGCGTCTCATGCTGGCCCGACCTTATTCGGGACGCGAGATCTCGCTGATTTATATTCACCGTTAAATGCCAACATTTGGAGCGCAGTAACGAAATGAGAAGCGATGGCGCCTTCGAAAAGTGGCGGGAAGCAATTTTGATTTGTAATAATGCTTTGGGAGACAAAGTTCCCGTCAATGAAGTGTGCGGGTCAATTAAGCAGTCATTATTCTATAGTGTTCACGAAACTTGATTCTTAAGACAAAGAAGGATAGCGGGGAACTAACACACACACACACACGAAAAAAACTTTTTTTTTTTTTGTGCCAGACACACAATATGATGTTCAGGTACACTGTAGCAGGGGACTCCGGATTAGATATGACCACCTGGGGCTCTCTTTAACGTTAACCTATATCTGACTACATGAGCGTTTTTACATTTCGTCCCCATCGGAATGCGGCCGTCCGTCGTTGCCGGAATCGAGCCTCCAACCTCAAGCTCAGCAGCGTGACGTCATAGCGAGCATATATGGTACTGGCGCAAGTGGGGAGCGACATCTTAGTCCACACTTGAGCGAGCGGTCGGAATGCAATTTACTCTTAAATAAAAGTTGTCGGCGGCGGTGGTGCAGAAGAAACATTAATTAGGCAAATGAAGGTTTCATTGCATTTGCATACTTTATATACGAAGGGCAGTGATATCGTGCAATGTTGAAGTGCAAGTGCCGTCCCACTTTTCGCTTCGCCCTCACATGCCGCTCTACTGCTACTGTACTGAAGTTCCCATACATCACAGATCTCTTAACTTGTCTAAACAACAGTTAAGGACCAACTTGAGTAAGGTTTCCAGGCGTACGCATACCGAAGCAGTTAATCAGCGGTCGTCGACGATATTCATGCGACTTTGAATTCATTTACTGCAACAGCAGCAATCTCCCATACACCCATACATCTGACAACATCACGGCGATGCGCATAAAGTCGTGTTCGCCCGTTGTATACGCTTCCTGTTGCACCCTCGTGCCGTTCAGTACGCGTATATGCCGTTATGCAGTGAGCACACGACGGCTGACACAACCACTGGCGCAACCCGTCGCTTAAACCGGGCTGAAGTGTAGATTTACGCCACTGAAACAACGAGCGCAGCCAGTGGCCTTGTCCGAAATAAAAGCTAGCTCGAACTTGACCATAGCCTAAGCGCCGCACGACCGAACACGCAGAAAGAAGAAAGCCTGCGCGAGAAAAATATGCGAATAAAAGGTGCCCGCTAGCAAGGTTAAAGAGCCTGATCTTGAGAGTGAAAAAAAAAAGGGGGTCGGCCTCACGACTCCCGCTTGAATTACAAGGCGCATCGTTTGACAGAGCGACGTGAAAGCTGAGCTCTTTTTCTTCATCGTCCCGCTCGCTCGCCGCCACAAGCAACGACAGCGTACGGCGCAGAGAGGCAAAGCGCAGCCGCTATTTGCCGCAGGACGTCATCTGTCTTCATCCTGTCTTACTGTTTTCCAGCTCTCCTTTTGCGGGCTCTTTCTTCCCGATGCGTGTGCGTATACTACGTGCGAGTGCGGAGCCGTTTTCGAAGGCGTATAGTGAGAGCTTCGTGCATCCGCATTCCACTCGAGTCGACGGTTACGCAGTATATTACATACGCCAGGCAGTCTCACGGCAATCTCTCCCTACTAGTGTGCCACATAACTTTTGACCTTCTAGCGCCTATGATGCGTGCAAACTACTCCGATGATGCATCGGGCGGTGATTGCAGTCGCAATTAATGGGCCGTGGCTGGAGTCTTTAGAGCGTATGCCACTTCCGTTTAACGGCGGGATCGCAACTGGAAGTTTTCAGAACCCGTCTGCCCTGTGCAAGAGGGCTCGGAACGTGGAGATGACAGTTACAGCATGTGACTTTTCTTTTTTCTTTTCTTTTTTTTAATGTACACATCGCAAGTGCTGCCTGAACCGGACCCATATGTAGCCGAAATTCCAACTCAGCGTTCAACTTACTTCCGCCGATTTGATTAATTTTCCTAGTACGACTTTCTTTATTACAATGCATTCTCGCGAATTCGCGCCATATACAAATTAGAATCAATTGGCAAAAAGTGCACGCGATGGCAAGTTTCGCGTTCCTTGCGAAGACGACAAGGGGTCGTATGGGGGTGGGAGGCGGATGTTGGAAGAGCCGGCTGATTCGGCAAGTCTCAGTGGCTTCCAGAAAGCGACCGGCGCACTTCATTCATTCGATTGAGGACGTCCGGCGAAGAGTCGTACAACTCCTCCGCGGTCGCAATGAGGGGCAGGCGAGAAATGTAACTCTTGTCTTCTCCCCGGCTGACGCCCTCATCTTGCTGTCTTCCGACTCCCCTTTGCCGAGGGCTAGCCCCCTCGATACAGCAAGGAAAGAGACATGTGTTAGCCATTCACACACCGTGCGGAAACAAACAAATATTCACACAGGAACTTCCTATTGGGGAGTTGTCATGCAGTGCGGAAAATTTCGTAGAGGTGTTTATCAGACTTACATGCTAGTTTGGTTGGAAGCGAAGATAGAAACGCTGATACGACAGCTTGTAGTCGCAATGGGAGATGACTCAAATTATACCACATATGCTATGACGACATTCGAGCGAGACAGCTTTACCAGGATGAATCGTGCGTTTTGTGACGTTGGAGACGATACGTAACGGGTTGTTTTAGGTTGTTTCTTCAGGTTGTTTTAGAGTTTAGTTGAGCGGACGATTCGTCCACTAAAGCGCTCGGTTTTCTTTTTTCAGCTGCGCTTCCCGAACACTATCGGTTGTTGCAGTTTCTTCTTCTTCAACTTCTTTTTTTTTTTTAAATAGCGTGCATACTCAAGCGCTTTCCCGCATCACAGGTGTTTCGCTGCTCGACACGACACGAGTGGATCAGAAGAACTAGGTGGACACTTAGGCAAAGGATGCTCCGTATTAAAAAAAAAAATCATTGACACGAGATGTAGCAAACGAAAGATATTGTGTATAGGGATGTAGACAGAGCGAAACGCGAGATACGATAAGAACGACGAGGTATACGGCGACGTGGTGTCCCGTTAATGACCCCGAGTATTTAGGCGAACCAGATGCGCGCGTGACTGTGGTGTATGCGACGGGAGGCCGACATCTGCGGACCCCGGAACGAGACCTCCAACAGTCGAGAACACGAGACCGTGAGTGCCCGAGTCTCTACGGGAATTCGCAGCACTCCGATGTGGGCACATGCGGCGGCTCTCTCTTCTCCTTCTGTGCACTTCGACTGCTGGAAACTCGAGAAGGCGTAACTAAACGCATGACGACGCCAAGCGACGATCATGGTGGCCAGGAAGAGCTTTCGGACGACATTCGACTGCCACCTCTAGCGAAACTGTATAAGAAGCTTTAATTTTCTCTGCAGCTGTCGCGCGGCCCACGAGAAACGCGTATGTATACGTTTACCCCCGTTCTCGTAGGATTGTAGCTCGGCTATCATGTTGAACTCAACTTGCATAACTATAAGTTAACAATTACTGCGAGGACTTTTGTACTTAACTTACCTCAAGTTAGGAATGAAACATAAGTACATGTATATGTTATCATTCCCGTTAGTCTTCATGAAACGAAAAGCTGGGACCCACACAGAAATACTCCCCCCCCCCCCCCAAAAAAAAAAATGTTACGATAAAAAACCCCTCAGCAGTCTCACTGGAATTCAACAAATGTATAGCATCTCCTGCAGTCCTTAAGGGCATATTGCCACGTGCGTTTCTTTATCACTTTTGCTGTATTCGGTTTTCGGCCACAAAGACTGTCAGCAACGCTCAGCGCGAACCGCGCCTCGTTGTTCGAGAACCTTCGCGATCATTGTAGATCGTTTTGTTAAGATTGCGCGCAAGACGCGCACACTCGAGCTTATTCTAGAATTTGCACGACAGCCAGCGATAACGCTGGAATATTCGACGGCACATGTTTAAATGCCGACGCGCTTCACCGCTTGTCAGTTGATCGACGGACGACGCCCTGTTCGCCGCTATCATTGTACAGCGTGCATTGCTGTAGTTCTAGTTCTCATTTTCCGGCCACAAGTTCGGCCAAATAAACAGTTTCGTCCTACAAACGCCGACTGCTGTGTTCGCCGACGTCACCACCACGTGACAATATTTATCCACAAGCCGCACTGCCGCCCCGCACCGGGCGGATAGTCTGTCTCTTGGCCTCTTGTCCATCTCTCATTGGCTGCTCATAGTGAGGCAGGGGCGGAAAGCCATTCGCTATGTGCGGTGCGGCCATGCGGCTTCAGAATAAACAGAACCTAATTTATCTATCCGCAGGTTATGCTTATACCATATTCCTTTCGTAAACATACCTTCTGAGCATTGTTAGCACCAAGACACACAGTACCAGCAAGTCGCTTTGTACTTGAACTCTGCGATCTCAATCGCCTACAACGCGTGAAGAAAACCGACACGCATATGCAGAACGTGCAATTTACTCAGGGCAATTGAAGATGGAATAGAATCCTTCATGAAATTCATGAACTTCATTATGACAACAGAAGAAAAAAGCCAGTGGCGGCCTTTCGTGTGCGCGCCTTTGTTTCTTTACACGAGAATACGCAAAAAAAAGGAAAAACAAAAAAAAGAGAAATAGTGTGTGGGAACAAAAGCGATAGAAAAGTGCAATATGTATGCACACAACGCGGTGCGTTCGATTCGGGCAAGTTTCAGGTCACGTATACGAGTCGGCGCCCGCTTTGAAGGCCAGGAACCCATACGTGTCACTGTTAGCGTGCGTAGGCGAATGCAAATTTGCTTACCGGAGTTTGCCCAACCTCGGGGGACAGCGTCGACGCCTTCCAGCAGAGGCCGAGGAGGATCAACCACCTGCGAGAAGAGGTGGAAAACGTTACGCCTCGTTTACCCTATAGATAACGGCCGTAACGTGCCCGATTAAATGTAAAAGGCATTTGACGTGTGTGTAACCGCAGAGGAGCGGGTCAGGGAACAAACGGGTGTTACGGACATCTTAGCCGAAATCAGGAAGGAATGGGCATGTAGCGCGAAAGGAGGATAACCGCTGGTAATGAAGAGTAAGAGAGTGGATTCCAAGAGAAGACAAGAAAGTTAGGAGGACAGATGAGATCAAGAAGTTTGCGGTGATAACGTGGTCGCAGCAAGCACAGGACCGCGGGTTAATTGGAGAAACATGGGAGAAGCCTTTGCCCTGCAGTGGGCGTAGTCAGGCTGATGATGATCGGTGCATGAAAGCCAACCCGATATAAACATGCGCATGTGTCCCGCTCTTGATGGCAAACTGCGTACTCCGACAGCGTGCCTTGACACCTTCACGATGCTGCCAGGTTGAGCTACCAAATTTGAATGAAGCCACCCAACGCAAGCTAAAATTTAACAGCACGCTTATTGGTCCACTGAAGGTTTTGTCAGCGAAGCGAAGCGTTCAAACATTTATATGCTTAGCGAGAGCGGTGCAGTTATTTTCTTAAAAGGCCAGTACACAGCGGTAAATCAGATAAAGAAAAATAAAGGGCGTTGCGGTGGCATCGGCACTTCCCACAAACGGCGGAAAAAGGAGCACACCGCTGGTCCTTGGCCCACACACACAAAAAAAAAAAACTGAAGTAAAAACAGCGAGCAACTGCTCCATCGCATTCAACCGCGTGCGAAGCTACGATTTTTCACAGCGACCTACGTTTCAGTTCAGAAGGTTAAAACGCTTGCGTGACGTCGAGCCTTGCAGCGAGGAGGAAGGCGTTGAGTCGAAACTTTCGGTTTCTACGCACGACGTGGTGGCCACTGTATTGAGCAGTATTCAAAGGTCAGGTGATAATTAGAAATCTTAATCTCTTCTTGTGGTTCGAACACTGAAACTAGTGGCTGTGATTATTAATTATTCCTTACATACGCGCTGTTCTTTCTTTTTTTTTTTTACAGCACCATTTTTGTACTTACGTATGCTTCCTTATGTTATATGTGAGCCCGCGTTTTGGCTATTGTAACCTGCGCGCCAGTGAAAATTGTATCTGTCCTTATGTCACTTAGTTTACATGGACAGCTTTTGGAAACTATTATTCTAACTACAGCAAACACATGAGCGATGCCCTATATTGTTCCAGTCTCCAAGAGCTAGCAGTTGCAGCTAAGTTCACACAGTCTGGTGCATTTTATAAGTGGACTTAATTCACGCTGCGGACAAGAGTACACGTGCCAGGAGGCGAAGCTACCTCGCAGCGTTTGTCCTAATATAGGGGGAAGGAATGTAAATTGAATTCTTATCGGAGGGTGCTAAGCAGTTATACGATTTGTCGATAGGCCTGCCATCCTTAGGGTACTGTTCTTGATCATGGTCTGGACGTTGCGGGGACAACCCTGAGATGTCGCATGGACGACTTTCGGGTCGGCATGCGGTGCGTGACTGTGCGTTGTCTTGGTTTAGTCCGAGCGTGGCCGGCTTGAACGACCAAGGCCGCCCAACGCGCGCGTTCGGCACGAGCACTCATCGCTGGCAACTCCGGAAGGGGAGGCGCGGTAGCCGCCGCTTGTTTACGGGCAGCGTGAAAGAAGGCGTTTATTTTGAGAACCTTCGCGAGCATTTTTCCTTTCTTTTTCCCCATATTTTTCTTGAAGTCTCGCGTGCGTTCCTCGCAGTGAAAGCCTTTTTAATGAGCGCCGTGAGCACGACCATCCGTCGGCGGAGCCCGCGCGCGAGTTGCTGCGCGTCGGACGTACGTGGTCCCTATCTATAGATGATGGGCCGCTCTATATCGGTGCGCGTCATCGTACAACGCGCTGTATGCTGCGCCGCCGCAGCCCGCTTGGGACTCGCACGTCAAAAACGGGAGCGCCCGTCCGAGCTGACGAAGGAGCGGAAATTCCGAAGGACACGGCAGCGCGTGCGGGCGAGCTCTAGAGACACGACCGACAGGGCAGATGGTATGGGCATATTTTTCTTTCCAAGACACTGGCCCCCGTGTCGCTAAAAATAACGACGAAAGCACACAGCTGACGTTTCCCGCCGCAAAACAAAAGGCGAGGAGCTGCGAGACGCCTGACGAGCAAGTTTTCGTAGTGCATCTCGTTATCCTTAACGACATCGCGATAGGTGTAGAACAGCGGATCACCGCAGTATCACAAGCACGTGGTAGACTTAAGTTTCTCGCTGAAATGGCTCTGGGGTTGCTGTTTTAGCTCCCGTACTCCACAATATCGCCATCTCCTGCATCCAAAACAAAATAGGAGTGGTTGCATATATCTAACTGAAATACCTACGTGTTTACCCTCCACACCTGCCGTTCATGCGAACTTCTGACAAAAGCAGACCGAATACCGCTGCTGTCCTGGAGTCTGCCAAGTGCCTGTGTCTATAGGAACGCTCGTAAGTCTGGCAGAGCTGCTAGTCCGAAATTATTTGACAGATTGATTATCGATTAATTAATTGATGCTTAATTCCCCGTACCAACACTGAGTCTGAGAGGAACGCTGAGGTAAAGGCGCTCCAAACTATAGTGGTCGCCAAGTGTTCTATGAAGCGCGTCCAAATACAGGAACGCGGGTGTTCATGGAACATGGAGTAGTATCCCGTAGGTATGAGAACAATGTGCGGAGTGTCTCTTTCAGTGCGTGGTGACTGAATATGACGATTGGTGGTGATTGACGGTGATGGCTGGTGCCGGTGAGCCAACTCTCGAGCTCGCTCCAATCAGCGCGCTCTGAAAGGGACCGTGTATACTTAGAGGACTGTTACGAAACACTCTCCTATAGCTCTAAAGGAAATGCATGCGGCCTCCTCGTTATGGAACGAGACCCGCGGTTAGAGTTCATTAGCTCAACCACGGAGGCACTGATTCATCTTGGCGTTCACAGTTGTAGAGGTATTCACTAGTTCCGGGAACGATTTTATGTCCTCGGCTACGCCGTCCACACGTCCACACGGATTCTTTTTTGATGACTCAGGCTAAATGCGTTGTGATTGGCAGATTCCAGTATGAGAATTTTATGAGAAGAGCCTTCTTCTTCCGTGTTTTTCTAGGGGGGCCGGATTAGCCTATAGAAACCTGGGCCGGTGATTGATACACTCCAGAAACTGTGCTCGGGTTGCGTATGTCCGCCGCCACGCTTCTATAAGATTTGTTTGATGCAGAAGCATTCTAGGTTCTTCGGAGCAGCAGTTGTTCCGTACACGCACGTGGCAATTCTGTCCCTTTTAAGTTATTAACTGTTCTCTCGGTTTCTCGAAACCAAACGTTGGCAGGGTTTTCAAAAGATGTTCGAAGCCACCCACTTCATTGACTTCTCTATAAAAAAAATTAAATAAAGAGAACATCCTGCTGAGCGTCTAAACTGTATAGTGAATCCGGCCTTGAGGGCTACATTAGCAATAGTAAGAGCTTAAAACATTAATCATGCTGTTTTTTAGCCAGGTAATTAAAAACAAAAAAAGGGGAAAGGAGGCGAGACAGCCTGATGGCGTAGACCTATAGATGCGCGGGCCTGATCGACGCGTTCTATTTCGGGATCCACGCAGGCGCTCCCGCGCACACGGGGTCCGTATCAAACACGGCGTGTTTGTGTGTCTACACACGCCACCGCATAGCTCCGCGCGGGAGGAGGCGAAAGGTGCGCGCTCTCGAAGGCCCCGGTTGAACAGCCGCGTTGCATGCATGCCGACACGACGGCGGCATGTTTTTGCGCCTGTCCGTCCATCCATCAGCTGAACCACTTGGCTGCCTCCTTTAACAAGCCACGCCGGAGCATCGAACCACCGACGCATTTAGGAACCCCTTCTCGTACGCTTTAGCCCGCTCAGCGCCGATGGCGCATCTTTGTGCGTCACGAGCTCGCTAGAAGAGGCAAGCGCGCCTGCATCACACGAAACTTGAGTTCAATACGTATAGTAAGCGGAGCGAATCGTGGGGCTTTAACCCACTTATCGGTCACGAAGAGGGCGCCCTTTAGTACTGACAACACCTTACAGACTTCCTCCTCCGCCACGTTTAAAGCAACAAAAACCGTCCTCCTCTCCTACATGACGCCAGAGTGCCTTCTATACCACGGAGGTCCCACATTAGACAGTTTATAGAATAGGGTACGCAAATCTCTGCGTTAGTGTTTGTCGCCACTGCGCATGCGTCATACTCACCCCCGTTAAGTTGCGAAAATAGCGTGTCGTACTTAACGAACGCTAACGTTGCGAACTCTATTCTAAAACTTTGTATTCTTGATTTGCAACAAAAGCGGTAACACACCGATCCCGCATGCAATCCTTTTACGCATCAAACGCACATGTTCGATACCGCAAAGGAACAAGAGTTGAACAGCCACGCTCAAAGATGTTCGACGCCACGGGACCTAGTAATAAAGGCTGACTCTCTCGAGCAGTGTTAGTAAGCATAAAGTAAATTAGCGGGATAATGTTGTACTTGTAAGCCAAGGGTAGGGCATCCAATGACAAGATAGTAAGCGGTGGCGGAGGGTGTTGTTTAGTTGCGTGAAGAAAATGAAGAGTGGGCTCTTCCGTGTTAATTCTTATCGCTGCGCTGTCGTAATTTCAAAACAGGCGACACGTCCACAAATGCGCCCGTTACCTCGAATGCTCGCATGTGTCCCTCGCATCCATTCATCCTTACGTCCAATGGAACCTCCAGCGTAATACGTTCATTGGCCCACACCCACTCTTTATGATCTTGTTGTCAGGCCGTGCCACTGTATCATGGAAACTTGTCCTTTAAGCCCGGATACATTTTCTTGCAACACAGTTTCTGAAACCTACTTAACAACTCTCGCATGCCACGTGTATATATTACAATGCTGGTCGTCTCTCTCCCTCCCGCCAGTCTCGTCATCATGCAATCGATATTGGTACGTGAGATTACGCCGTCTCGATATGCGCCGTCGTGTCATTGAACACAACGGACAAAGTTAAGAGCCCGGAATTGGACTTATCATTTATTTGTTGAACTAGCACGGACAGCTGGGTCAGTTGGGACAGTTGAACTAGCAGGGACAGTTTTTTTTTTTCGCGCTTTTTTTCAAACATGAAATTATTTCTTCACAGGCGGACTGCACAGCCGCGAGACAACGTTAAAATAATATCTGGAGTTTTACGTGCCAATACCATGATATGGTTATGAGAGACGCCGAGGGCTGCGGAAATTTCGACCATCTGATGTTCTTTAACGTGCACTGGCGTCGCGCAGTACACGGTCCTCTAGTATTTCATCTCTGTCAAAAAACGACCGCCGCGATCGGGATCGAACCCGTAACCTTCGGGTCAGCAGTCCAGCGCCCTAACCACTGTACCGCCGCGGCGACAGACAACGTTAAAAGAAGCAAATGCACGACAGTGCACGGTTCTTTCGTGGACCCGCCCGCGGTTGGCGGCAACGTTTGCTTTATGCGACAGCCATACATCAACAAGGCGTGCAAGAAGAAGAAGAAGAAGAAGAAGAAGAAGAAGAAGAAGTCCAGCAATAAAGGAAGACCTCCTCTAAACCAACGTATTCCGAGGAGGAACTTTCCATTAAGCACTGGCAGTTCCGAAAGGCGTTCCGAACCACCCATAACTTTACCTCTCGCGTCGTTAAGGCACGCGCCGCGTCACACCCGTTCACGCTCGACTGCACACAGACAGCTAGGCGACTCGCGCTGGCTACACTGTCGCCTTGTCCACGACTCCGCATGCATTGCCTTGGCCCTTGGATGAAAGTCAAGCGTAGCGCTTCCCTGCTGCTTCGACCTTCGATGGGTTATGGGACTAGACAGATCCGTTACAAAAACCGGGGAGGCGTCCGGAAAGTGAAGGAATATAGGAAGAGTAGTTACAAGTTTTTCTTCATTTTCTTAAGCGCACATAACGAAGTTGTCAGAGAGAAAACCGGTGTGCAGTAGACCATTTAAACGAGCGCGAACTCACAAGACCTTTGTTCTTAGGGGTAGGAATGTGTGAGGATCGAGATGACCTAATTGATGTTACTGTTTCGTATAAGCAGCACTGAACACAGACCTTTAGACGCAAGATACCTTAAATCAATTACAACCATACATGGCGCTCTAAGGAGAACCGGTAGTGTAACGAGCGGTTAACGAGCGGTCGTTTATTTTTCTTTTAATCCGTCGGAATGGTTGACACCGTGACAAGGGGTTCGACATGTGACCTCCAACTCATAAGACGCAGGAGCATCATCGCAGCGCTTGTCAAAAGTCGCATCTGCAAAACACAGTGGTTGAGTTCCGAAGCGTCACACTCAATAATGTTTGGCGAGGTACGGGGGAAGTGCTTGAAAAACAATTTCCGAGTGGGTTCGTAGTTGACTGCTTAGTGAGACAGATGAAGTTAAGCTCAAGGTCTTCATCGAATGTAATTAGAGTGGCAGACTAAACAGGACGAAACGTACACAAGGGCGAAAGTTATAACATCCGGACGCCATGAAAGTGACCTTGTATAGAATGTTGACAGTTTACTGTGCTGAGTGACCTTGGCAACAATCAGACCTCCCACAACCCCTTCAGGCGCTGTGTCTACATCTGTGGACGCGAACTGTCTTTGCCCGTTGTCTCGACTAGTGGCCAAAGAAGATACATTGAGCTTTGGACGGATTCATCTTCATGCATATTCAATGTCTCTTTTAACTTTAATGTGCTGCCTATTGCTGTAGGCGATCACATTGTTGAAGGCACTACCATGTTCGACGAGTCGTTCGACATGCCACGGGAACAAAGTCGAGAGTATTATTTCTGTTCGCTCAATATGGGAATACTATATAGCCAATAGCAAATTGTGCATGTACTTCGCGCCTGAGATTTGATTCTTTTTATGCAAAAATAAAACATGACTGACTTTAGGATAAGTAGGTATCCAATAATCATTGAGCGATGCCCAAATCAATAAGTTAGTATACTTTTTTTTTTTTGCAGTAGAATATTGAGTGCCCTGGAACAAAGCGTAAATTTGGCAGATTAATAGACAGGCAGTCAAAATTCGCACCTGAAGGGCAAAATATAAAATTTAGTCGACCTGGCGCTGACAGCTTCAGCAACACCATTTTACAGTGACAGGCGCACCCATGAACCACATAGCCAGTCACATAACACCCCAAGTAAGAACAAACCTTGTAGTTTTCATCTCCTTGAGTGAGATTTTGTGGAATGCGTGCAATGCTGTCGAGTCAGTATATTTGAATGCATATGAGTTGTTGTCTACATTACTGAACAGAACGTTTCCAAACCACAGGGGCTGAATTGACGAAGCTGTTTGTTTGTAAGGAAATGTGGGAAGCACTGGGCTTCAACGCAAGACCTCCCTGGCGCACTTCCCGAAGACCGCGGGATCGAATCCCGGCCGCGGCGGCTGCATTTTCGATGGAGGTGAAAATGTTTGAGGCCCGTGTACTTAGATTTAGGTGCACAATAAAGAACCCCAGGTGGTCGAAATTTCCGGAGCCCTCCACTACGGCGTCTCTCATGACCATATCGTGGTTTTGGGACGTTAAACCCCAGATATTATTATTATTATTATTATTATTATTATTATTATTATTATTATTATTATTATTATTATTATTATTATTATTATTATTATTATTATATAGGTTTTTATTGGCGCATGAACGTGATCGCAAGTACTCGTTTCCTTCCACTAGGAAGTCCCAGTAGATTAGGCTGTCGACGCCCTGACGTAATAAATAACAAAACATTTCCTATTCAACGAACACTTCCGTCGACTTGAATTCTACTATTGACGGAATGTTCTTTATTATCGTTTTTTTTTCTAGCCTTGTGCTTATCCGCACATCCTCGAGGTGCACATCAAGCGATCCCACTCACGTGCATGATCCTGGGGCGGACAGTGCAAAGGTCACCCTCCCTTGGAGGCAATAGTTGGTTAATAAGTGACGCAGGGCCGGTGCCGTTCGACAGTTCTCTAAGAACGAAGGAGCCGGTATAAGTATCCCATAGTCTCACAGAGTCGTCAGTCACTGTCTGCCAGAGAAACGCGGCTTCCACGGCCGAGACTAATGCGTCCACTGCAGGATTTGGCAGTTCTGTCAGCGTATCCGAACCTGCAGCCTGGCTTTCTGGCCAATAACCAAAATCCTTCGGGCACACGCATCCGGCGTGCCCCCCGCTGTGTTCGCACAACTAAAGCTATAGAGGCTTTTGGCCAAATACGAGCTACGTCGAAGGTCTTGCGCGCGAAGCGATATTGAAAATGAAGACGCCGAAACTCTACCGGGTAATCTCGAAAAGCCCACAGCGGTGTTTCAGGACAGGTGCGCGCGCGGCTGCCCCCACCGCTGCCGCCGTCTCAATTCCCCAAGCCGGAACAAGGGGGCCAATCCCGTCACGCTCTTTACGTGGGCGTCGTGAGGCAATTACAGAACGACAGGCGCGTGACCCAGCCCCTTTCGGAAGGCTTGATCCACTGTGGTCGGCGCTGCTGCCGGCTCAGTGGCTGCAGCCCACGATACGTGTCCGAGAGGGCCACAAGTCATTCTTTCTTCCTCGCCGCACGCCGAGCAGGCTTGACGCGAGGCTACTGATTGCCAGCCCTTTGTAGCTGAGGCCACACGCCGGACGCATTTTGCACACTTGTCAGCGAGACACTTTTCACCCGCAGCTCCAAAGTAAACACGCGCTATCGTATGTATGTATGTATGTATGTATGTATGTATGTATGTATGTATGTATGTATGTATGTATGTATGTATGTATGTATGTATGTATGTATGTATGTATGTATGTATGTATGTATGTATGTATGTATGTATGTATGTATGTATGTATGTATGTATGTATGTGCGTGTGTGTATATGTACCAGTGAACATTAGAATTTCATTACTAAAATAACACGGACTCGTAATTTCCCGCAAGAACTTTAAACATGTCAATGACAATCTGAAGTATAGTCAGATTTTTGTAGCAAATTTCACTGGCAAATGTGGGCTGTGATTAACGTTACGATATACGCACTGCGCAGCGTTAGGTTGCGTTCCGTGTACTAATCCATTTCTCCCGTTTGACAGATTTCCTGTGGGCAAGCTATAGCTTGGCTGAAAGTTAAATTTTTTTCTTCATAAAAGGGATAAAAAGACGCCTTTTGTACACAAAGCCATTTTTTTTTCGTTAATAATACTGCACCGAGATAAACGGAAGTCAGACTACGGTAACTCGTTGAACGTAGTCGAATTCGTGAATTAGCGACATATTTTCGCGTTGGAAATGAAAACATATTAATAGAGAGTTCCTAAGAAAAGCTCATGCAACAAATTGCACAGCTTCTCTAAGACAACGGCAATATCGCGAGGCAATCGTACAGATGTTTGCGAGGTTGTGTGCAGAAATTGCGCTAAAACCATCGGTGTTGATGATCAGCGCACCTTTACACGCACGGCCTTGCTTACTTTATTTGTACGTCATTAAACGCACTTCGGTTTACTTTTACCCGAACAAAGCAACACTTAATCTTCCCAAAGTCAGCCTTCTTTATCCGAGCACTTACGAAGCATGCAAAAGCCGCTAAGCGACGACCTGTGCGTGCGAATATACCACTCCACGACGACGCGCAACGCCTGCGCCACGCACGCCCCTTGATGATGCTGCGATTTCACGCAACACGCGTTGGGCGCGTCTATATATAGAGGCGAGTATTCAGCGTCCGTTCATAAAAGCCTTTCGGCCATCGCTATCCTTTTTTTTTTCTTCTGACGTATGGCAAGATGTCTCCGGAGCTTCTTTATAATATCTGCACCCACTTTCAAAACTACAAGCGCCCTTTCGCGTGAAATATCGCGTGCGCCCCTGCAGTATACAGTTTAAAACTTTTTAAAGCGGAGGAAGTACTACATTTTACTGCCAGCAGCTTGTTCCGACCAAACAAGTGTTTCTTAACCGAAGAGAGCAAGCTGGTGTACCTTACGGAATAAGGCGAGTAGCACGACTGCCTTGGGATTGAACACGACTTCGGGTAAGGAAGAAAAAAAAAGCAATAAAGAAAACAGATGAAGCCGGAGAAACAGCTCGCGAGAGGTTTTAACATACGAAAAGAATATTTAAGCTCCTCGCCATCTGTTGCACTTTACGCACAAGAGGAAAAAAAGTGACGAAGCAAACACATTTATTTGCGCTGGCGTGGCCGCATCGAATACCCTCCGCATATATATATATATATATATATATATATATATATATATATATATATATATATATATATATATATATATATATATATATATATATATATATATGTGTGTGTGTGTGTGTGTGTGTGTGTGTGTGTGTGTGTGTGTGTGTGTGTGTGTGTGCGCGCGCCACGAGTGTGTATTCGCTGCACCGAACGGCCAGAGATCCGTAAGTGCGGCGCGGTTGTTTCCACGCTCGAACGCGGGGCCATAAACGGGGAAAGTGATCACGTGGTAGCACTTCCACGCGTGCATAAAACGCGCACGCGCTGTTTTCCATGAAAAAGAGACGCCGCGAAAGGCGTCGCCGTGTGCGCGGAAATGTCGTATCTTTTCGCGCATAGCCTGCCACCGCGAAGGACACGAAACAGACATATCGAGCCGGAGCAACAACCGATAATTGATTTCAAGTACATACCACCTTGTCATCTACAGACATAAATCAATTTCCGACAAATAATTTCACCTTGTACGCTACTCTAGTGTTCTGCAACGTACAAAGGAAGTGCCACATAGTGCGTATATAGTACTCTCTAAGGAGTACTACATTTCAATGATGTACATGTATACACCGTAAATAGCATTTAAATGGCTGTATGATTACTCTCTGCCCACCACGGTGGTCTTGCCATTATGGTGCTCGACTGCTCACTCGATAGTCACGGGTTCGAACCCCGGCCGCGGCGGCCGCATATCGATGAAGGCGAAATGCTCGAGGTACGTGTGCTTAGATATAGGTGCACGTTAAAGGACACCAGGTGGTCGAAATTTGCGGACCCCTCCGCTAATGCGTCTCTCATATTCATATCGTGGTTTTGGGAAGTTAAACCCGCAGAATTATTATATTATGTAAGAAGACTTTCTTTTGTACTCTTCTCGCGTTATTTTGTTCGCCCGATGATTTGCGCCCCATAGAGCTTGTATGGGGTCCACTAAAATAAGTCAATCTATTAAGTCGCAGCTATGACAGAGAAAAGTGAAAAAAAAAAAAAATTCACCGACGATTATGATACTCTCTAGCGCGAATTCTGAGCGCAGCTTCGTGTATGGGCAACGCCAACTGTGTTTGTAGTTTCGGCTATCCGCAGTTATAGCAATGTAACATTCGTTACATATTGCCACATAAACTGCCAGCGCTCGAGTGCTACGCACACCACTCTGCGCATTGCAGGCGTCGCGAATCAAGCGAAATGCCGACAGCCCCGTTAGGACAAGTGAAGCCAGCCGCAGTGCACGTGCCAGACCTGCATACGCACAAGCTCCGACCGTGGGGCCAGCGCGTGTGATGGAGGAGGAAAGCCAGGTTCAGCGGTTCGTGGCATCGACAGACACCTCGTTCGCTCTCTTTCGTCCTCTTTCACTCTATCGGTTACACCGACTCCTGCGACGCCAATGGCGACACCGCTCGACGCAGGAGCGGGCGCCTGAGAGCTGCGCTCTAAATATATGAATATACAGCACGGTCGCCGTGCGCGTACCTCCAAGCGTGACCATCCACCGCGGTTGACTATAGTGATTACGGTGCGTGCATGCGGACTCTTAAAGTCGCAAGATTGAATCCCGGCCGCGGCGGCCACATTTCGATGGAGGCGCAAAATGCTAGAGGCCCGTGTGGTTAGATTTAGGTGCACGTCAAACAACCCCATGCGGTCGAAATTTCCGGACCCCTCCGCTAATGCGTCTGCAGTTATTATTTCTCCGATAACTCCGATAATTATTATTTACACAAGATTGATCGGTCATACGTAGCTGATTCTGGTAGTACGAGTGCAAATACGGTATATGGAATGAATATAGATTCACGTGGAAATAAGAAGGCAAGAGACATAGAGGGGGAGTGAGGGAGAATATAGAAATAAAATATTAAAGCGGTGATCACGCTCGTCGTGCACGTATCTCCACGTGTGGTCGGCCGTAAATCTGCGCGCCCGGGGCCGGCGGCGATGACAGATAGGTCCCCCTCCCCCTTCTCCTCGGCCCCCTTCTCACTTGGCCCGACAATCGAGAGCCGTGCGCGCTCTGGAGCGGGCGACCTGCAGCCACGGCCAAGTCCTCGCTGATGAATGCTCGGGCTAATTGAGTGACAGCCGCGAGTGAGTCCGTTCTGCGGAAGCTGCACGTCGCAGCAGAAGCGCGCTTTGCTCACTGCACGCATGCGACGAGCTACAGCGCACGCTCGGCCCTTGGGACACGCTGCTCTCACGGCGTCTACTCGTAGACGACGGGCGAAACAGGGAAGCGCCTCATTATCGACTCCGTGTGGCCCTGGCGAACGGGGAAGCGACGCAGCGCGTGCTGAGCGCGTGCCGCTTGCAGACACGCGGTTAGACAGTCAGCCCGGAAGCTAGGCGCTGCACGTACACAACTCTCTAAGACAGGAGTGCGACACAGCTTCTATCTATCTATCTATCTATCTATCTATCTATCTATCTATCTATCTATCTATCTATCTATCTATCTATCTATCTATCTATCTATCTATCTATCTATCTATCTATCTATCTATCTATCTATCTATCTATCTATCTATCTATCTATCTATCTATCTATCTATCTATCTATCTATCTATCTATCTATCTATCTATCTATCTATCTATCTATCTATCTATCTATCTATCTATCTATCTATCTATCTATCTATCTATCTATCTATCTATCTATCTATCTATCTATCTATCTATCTATCTATCTATCTATCTATCTATACAAGTGCTTGTTCAACGACTTCTCATCACTTCCAGCCTCTGACCCCGCCACGGTGGTCTAGTGGTTATGGCGCTCGACTGCTGACCCGAAGGTCGCGGGATCGAATCCCGGCCGCGGCGGCTGCATTTTCGATGGAGGCGAAAATGTTTGAGGCCCGTGTACTTAGATTTAGGTGCACGTTAAACAACCCCAGGTGGTCGAAATTTCCGGAGCCCTCCACTACGGCGTCTCTCATAATCATATCGTGGTTTTGGGACGTTAAACCCCAGATATTACTTCCAGCCTCTATTGTTTCTTGTACCTCTTTATTGTTTGGATTTAACATGAAGACTATAGTGGTGTACAATGAGCGGGGCGGTACACGCGCAAAACCCAATATACGAGTCTTCTGCAAAGCCCATATTACGCATATTATGAACAAGCTGGGGCTGAATTTAGGTATGCGCTGCACGAATAATGCCGCCACAAATATGAGAGAGAGTAGAACGCACTCGCCGGATAACCCTGTAATTTACGTGACCATAGCGCGGTCATGCATAGCTTCTCTTGCAAGTTTGGACCTTCCGACAGATGTTTCATCTGGCAGTGTTACATTATTCACACTGAACTCTTTGCCGTTGCCGCCACGGTGGCTCACGCGGTTGCAGTGCTCGGCAGCTGACCCGAAAGACGCGGGTTTGATTCCGGCCGCGGTGGTCGCATTTCGATGGAGGCGAAATGCTAAAGGCCCGTGTACTGTGCGAAGTCAGAAAGAACCACACGTGCTCAAAATTACCCGGAGCCCTCCACTGGGGCGTCTCTCGTAGACTTGGGACATTAAGCCCCACAAACTAGCCAACCTCTTTGCTGCTCTTTGCCGTTGCTCTTTGCCGTCATTCATAACTATGGACATACACGGTTTGTTTTGCGGAACACGCATCCCTGCGCTTTTTAAGACCGTTGGTCTATTATACAAACATGTTTGGTCTTTTCATTGGTCTGCGCTTTTGATATTGAATCTTGCTGCGAATACTTCCGTAAATAAGTTTTTACAGCGTCCGCTGTTGAGCGCTCGCCGCTGGTGTACGGCGCGCGGCCCGGCTCCGCCTGCTCGGTATTCTTCAACAGAGCAATCTTTACGGGTACGTAGTAGAAGGCGAGGTGTACAAAATTTAGCAGTTGATGAGCGCAGCTAGAATTATAGCTACCTGTGAGACCCTTAAGAATATCCAGTTAAATCTTGAACCCCACGAGTATAAGAAAGTTACAGAAATTTGAAAGGCGCAAGTTGGAGCACTATAGGATTAACGGAACTTTAGCGCCCCATTTAAATCTTCACTGCAGCTTAACTTTCTCAACGTGGTTGGAATTACACGTCATATGATGAAGAAAATAAATGTATCGAGGTGCCCTATTCTTCCAGTTGTCATTACACATGTAGTGCAGATACCAATGGTCACATCCCATGCATCATGGTTGAGGAATCTTAGCCATGCTGGGAAAGCGGAATTCGTGTATGCGCGCGACAGGTAAGAATCATTATTATTCGGCGCCGTACGTTTTCAGTTCCATCAGCTTTGCGCCGCGAAGACTACTTATTCTCAAGGTTATAGAGCAGTCCTGGTCGCGGGTAACTGGGTCGCCGATGCACAGGGGGTGGTGGTGTCGAGATTAACATGGTGGCTTCTGAGTATCCCGAGAATATCTTTTTTTTTTTTTTACTGCACGGTTCATCTAAGTTAACCATGGCGTACATAGCGGCGCGCCTTTTGCGATGGTCTGCACGACGGGACACTGAGCCAGAAGGAATGATAAAGCTAGGCAGTGGTAATCTCTGGGTGGCTACACAGTAAATTATAGCCGACGGTGCCCTAGTGAGGCTGTACTGCAGAAGCAGAAGCCAGTTGCGTATCCAGGGGGGGGGGGTGCGCACCCTCCCCCCCCCCGAAAAGAATTCCTGCCTTGCCACTGGCACAAGCGTAATACTAAGGGACCAGGATAGGCTCAAACACCTAAGCACATAGGCGTGCGCAAAGGGGGGGGGGGGGCGTTCACCTAAGAGGGGGGGCGCAAAGTCAACCCCACACATTGACATAATAGGAAGGGTGTGCACAGCGACTAGGGGGGGGGGGGCGCAATCTCAACGCCATACATTGACATAATTAGGGGGGGGGGGCGCTGCGACGAACCTTCACCTTCCCTGAAGGGGAACCCTGCGCACGCCTATGCATGAGCACACGTGGCTTGAGTTCGCAAGCAGTTCAGGTAGAATGTATCAAATAAGTCACATGCCCCTGCTTTTCGTCAGATGGCGCTATTTTTTTGTGACTTCCGTGTCTCCAACTGGATGTTACGTATACAAATGAACGTATATACTGCTACTTCTCCTGCGTTAATTTCTTACGGCTTTGGGTCAATGACAGGTTCTTGGAATTACGCCGACTATGTTAGTTGGGCTTTATATCAGGGGTCGACAAAGCTGTTCGTTCGTAACTGACGTTTACCATTGGTCGGCTGGCTCCACTGATTAAGTCGAGCTTCACGATTGGCTGAAATGTGTTGTTTCACAGAATTCCGGCGTAGGTGCCTTGGCGAGAGCGGCGTAACCGCTGTGAATTCACAAAGGTTTTCGTTGGTAGGTGCTTTTCTGTCATTGGCTGGCACTGTTTTCTATAACATATCTAACATTTCGATTCGCTCCTCTACAGTCACATCGCTTGCGCACACTTGGTGCAGCACGTACTATACCGAGGATTATTTTATTCCCTTTTTTCTTTCTTCATTCTGTGTTGTGTCTTAACGCGCGGAGCATGCTTCCACTCAATACCCGTAGCTACACAGCGAACAAGTGAGATACTTAAGAAAGAAAGGAAAAAAAAAGAAAGCAAACTAGAGGAGCAGCGACGACGCTGGTGTAATCTGCATAAATCATCTTGTGTAACGGCGCTCACGAAACGTGCTTGATCGCGTCGTGGACCGGTCTCGCCCACGCCTTCTCGCGCGACGTTTAAGCCCGGATAAATAGCTGTTATTAACCGTAATTCATGACCCTGACTAATTGCTCGCCACCCTACGAATAGGAGGAGGAAGATGAGAAGGAAACAAGAGCAACAGTGTTCTTGAACGGCCACGAGAACCGAAGAAGAGGTGCAACTGGCTCCAGTGCTCACGTACGCTCCCAGTACACCATAGGCCATTGTGCAATCCAAACTGCGGCCGGGAACGAGCACGTGCTAGCCGCTAAAATGAAAATGCTTCTGCTCGTGTGGACGTGTCGAATCGATTCGGCAAGTGTGGCGTGAAACACATTTACTTGAGGGAAATACCACCCCACCCGACGTATGCCATTCGCAGCGAGGTTTACAGATTCAAGAGGCTGCATGCGTAATGCCCTCATAACCATTACATCCAGTGTCCGCGTGGAAAAAAAATTGTAGAACATTTCGCAATTTCTGTTTCGTTCCGCTGAATTCCTGAACGTCACAAAACGATTAACAGAATATGTTAAACGCGCAGTTTGCCCGTTGGGATTAGAAAACCGCGTCCCAGGAGTGTGCGGCATTCTTGTTTCAGTAAATGCGTACAGGGCAATACACGGAGGACTGTACGTGTTATGTATCGCTATATATTTTAGTAGGAGGCATCTGTGCCGAAAAGGAGGCTTCCTGTCAGTGTATGTCGGGGTTTCGATTGCCACTTAGTGAAGAGGTTATAAAAAGCAGAACACAAACAATCACGAATAACAAATTAGAGCCGAAGTCAAGAAAACAACGAGAAAGCGGGTGACCAGAGTGAATAGTTCGCTGCTAACAAAACAATAAAACTACGAACAGTGCAATTAGGGCTTGCGTTGGGCGATTAGGTAGACACTGTTTGAAGAAGTACAGATTGGGGTTAAGTTTAAATAGCTGAGGAAGCGCGAGCCTATTTAAAGACTTCGAAGAAAGCTGTTGGCGAAAATAAATTCAACGTTTCGCATATAACGAAATTGGAGGTGCAGCGTTGAAAACGCATGTACCAACATTACTGCGGTCTTTTGATATTGAGATAGCGACATGACAACAATTACCAAAATTTGCGTTTTTTTTTTTTCGTAATTTGAACGAGACATAAACGAGAGCACCGCTTAGCTTGCAAAGTAACTCTCGCGTTCGCCTTGTCCGTTCCTTCCTTTCTCAGTCCCGTACCTTCAGCTCGTAACCCAAGAGTATACGCATTACTTAGCTCGCGTTACTTTCAACATCACTTTGCGTCATCTGCCCGTCTGAGAAATACAATAAATTAGAGCGCGAACTTGACAGTAACGTAGACACGTACGCAGCCGCACACTTGTATACACAAATGTAAAATATGGGTTGACGAGCGACAAGCGTAAGGAGTTGTAAGTCGGCGCTCATAAATGAGAGGAGCCGAGTTAACTAAGATCTTCGTTCGTATAAGCGCGGCTTTCTACAGGCCGGCTGGTTTCACCATCAGCGCCCGTATTCACAAATGTCTCTTTACTCTACTGTTGTTCGCGAGAGTATAAGTTTTTTTAGCCAATCCTGGTGCTAGACAGTTCGTCGGCGAGGGCAACCGACCAATGTCAACAGAGCATTCGTGAACAAACAATTATTTCATGAACTCGGCCTCAGGATTGGATGATATTGGTTGTTACGAAAAAGAAATTTTAGCGTAAGAACTTTTTTTTATCAATGCGGGTCCCGTTCTGTCGTTTTGTCGCAACTCCTTGCATTGTTAGGCATATTTCAGTGTCTCTGTCAAATTATCAGTACGAACGTAAAGTTGCGCTCACGAACGAAAGGCTTTGCGCCCACTGTAATTTTCATTTCTCTGGGATCAGGGGCCGAATTGACAAAATTTATCTTTCGTAAGCGCGTTTTCCCATCGGTCGGCTGGCTTCACTAATGATACGTCCCGCACCGTGACTGGCTCAAATATTCTCTAACGAAAATTTTTAGCGTAAGACGTTATTGTCAATACGGGCCCTGATCGAAATGGCGAAGTTGCAGTCTAGTTATTAAAAATGAGAAAAGAAAGTCCTCGCGGGCAAAGGGAAAGAAGAAGACGAAAATGACATTCACACTCCTCACGCGCGCTGAAGCGACGAATGAATGAAAAACTCGTGGTTTTACCTGAAACACGTGGCTCCGCCCATGGCTTCCGTTCTTCAAGTTCGCGCCGCTATGATGGGGAGCCCCCAGCGGAGCTTTTCGAGGGTTCGATGACGTCAGCCGGCGAGAAGTCCTTTCGCAATGTGCAGAAGCTCGCAGCAGTCCACCACTTGCGTCGCTTTTACGACGGTCGGGGCGCCGCGCAACCACCGCTTCCTGTTCAGAGCGCGTGCGACACCCGGGCGTCGCGCGAGGCGGCTACCAGATGAAGAAGAAGACGTCGACAACGGACGGACGGGCGGTCGGGCGTTTTTTGTGGTCGACGCTAAATTTGCCGCCGGCCACAACTCACGACGCGGAGCGGTGCCATCTTCTCGCGGGAAGACAAAAGCTGGGACGAAAAATAATGCCCCGCTCGGGCATAAACGTGTAGCACGCAGGCACGCGAGAAAAGGGGATGCGGGAAATGTGTCGTGGGCGGTGGCGCCGGCTGGGCTGTGGTGCTGCAGGAACGCTATACTCCAACGTGACGTTTAGGAGACAGTCGGTGATCGCTTCGTGGGAAAAAAGAAAGAAAGACGACGAGGCAACGCGTCGCGCTCGATGTCGCCGATGGGAATGAACAGGAAAAGAAGAGAAGAGAGAGGGACGCTGCTCGGGTCTCGTGTATCGGTCTTACTGGGCATCCGCTCCCGCGAGTCACCGGTGTCGAACTCCCGGCGCGACCTGCACGCACGCTGACGAGAACACACAACACTCCTCCAAGTCGCTCCGAAATAAAAGCTTCGGAGGAGGGATGCGGATGTAAGCTATAAGAGCGGGCGTCAGTGAAAATGGAAGCGAACAACTAAACAAAACACAATTCACGGGAGGAGCCTGAGGAAGGCGGCGCGCGGAACGATTCGCAAGACGTTTCGATCGCCGCTGTCTTTTCTTGCTAGGGGGCGGCGAGTCGGGGGTGGGGGAGGCGAGACGATGGCGAAAGAAGGGTAAGCGAGCCAAGTTGGACGTCGGAGATGTCTTAACGCAGCAGGCGCAACCAACGCCGTCCGTCACGGACCACCCAGCGGACACCGCCGCACGGGGGCCGAGCCTATTCTCCGTCGGGTCGGTGCGAGCCCTCCCGCGGCGCTAAGCGCTTAGTAGTCGTCGCCGCCGTCGTAGTAGTCGCCGTGGTCCGGCAGGCGCCGCGCCAACCTTTTTCTCCCCTGCGGCCAGCGCCGCTGACGAATCCATCGGCCAAACAGCAGCGGTAGCGGCGGCTGCGCGCGCGCTCTCGGCGCTGCTCACTCACTCGCACCGGGCCACCTGTGGAGGCGCACGACTTCCAAACAGAAGGGGCGGCTGCTCGCTGCCGCAGGAGATGCGTGCACCCTTGGCGGCGATCGCTGGAGGGCGCTTGCGACGTCGTCGACGACGACGTTTGCTTGCCTAGCGAGAACCACCAGCGCGAGGCTCGCCGAGAGAGGAGCGCCGAGGGTCCGCCGCTTCTCCGGCTTGCTCCCGCTGCTCTCGCAAAGAAAACGCCGAGCGCTCCACTGCCGCGTTGGGGACGCCGTGGCTCGCCGCAAGTATCTCGAGTCAAAGGGTGAGGAGTAGCGAGGGGGTGCGACGAACGACCCACGCTCTCTCACCATTTCATCTCGGGGGAACCCCTTCCTCGTCCCATGCTCTTTCCGTGGCAAGTTTCTTATTTTTGTTTTACTATATGTGTATTCACGACGTTACTTACATCGACGTGGGATGCCAGCGCGCGCCTGTCGTCGTTTCTGAGCAGGCCGAGCACATCTTCTTGTCTTCCATTTGTATAGCTTACGTGATGCAGTTTGAGAGTCATGCACTCCGCGTGCTTCCGCGTCACAGAATCGAGGCGATAACGGATGCGTCGTGCCGTAGAGGACGTCAGATGCTATAATACAAGCGTGTCATTGTAAGCGAATTTTTCGTAAACGAAGATATACAGTGTCTATGCCAGGTCTTGCGAAGCTTCTCGGAGAATACAAATGAATAGGCCAACGAAAAAGAGAGAGAGAGAAAGATAGGTGTCCGTTGCAGCTGAGCTTAAAGTATTAGGTTGACGCACGAAACAAGAAATTAATGAAAATAACAAATCCCAGTTAACGGGACTCTAATTACTTCAGACTGGTTTTGCCCGCTTATAGGTACTACGGTTGTTGCCGGAACCGGACTACACTAGCGAGCGACGCTGGCAGATCGCAACCCGAGGGCGAGTTAATCGACAATCGATGGTGACGTGATGGAAATCCAAACAGAGCAACATCAAGCACACATAATAGGAAGAACAAGTGCACAAAGCACAAGCACTAACTCTAAGCTAAATTTTTATTGAAAACGCACACACATATATAGACACGTTATCAAGGGAACACATTCAACATCACGTGACCATCAGCCAATCCTCTACCATTTTAGATATGAGGGACCTATCTGTATAACATAAATTAATGCCTTTGTCACTCACCAAGATACCATATCTCTTTTTTTTTCTGTTGGAGCGATCGTTGGATGGCTGATCAAGTGGTTTTTTTGGTCTTTATGGATGTGGTATGCCTCAGTGATCAAGCAGGTTATACAATCTTTGTCTCGCGACAACGTTGATGTTATTATATTCTGGAATACACTCGATCGTCTGCGCGGCAGTGTAGTCCCAAACGAGTCGTAATTAGTTACTCTTTATTCTATTCTCGAGCTCGTTTAATATTTACGCACCACTACGAGTGCCCCACACAGCATCTTCCACGCGATAATGGGACCCTAAAACACAATTCCCGTATTTCAATCTACGTACTGTGAGCTGTGCTTGACCGCGCAGCCTCCTTTGCCAAGCGAGCCTTCGGCCATGTCACAAACACGAGGGCAAAAACACGATGTTGACGTGATATTTTCTCCACCATGCAGGTTGTCCGATATCTTTTGCCGACCGTTACGAACGGAAGCAACAACTACCACTTATGCCAGCGCCTTCCCCACTATCGCCGTCCTTTCCACCGCCAACATTACGATCGTAATGATAATAACCATCACCGCCACAGTCATTGGGCCACACTCTAAAAAAAGATCGAGTAAAAAGGGTGTCTTTTGTCGCGCAACAATAATCGCCATCTGGCTTGCTTGCGTTTCCTGTCTTGAAAACTGGGCGCTGACCACTTTCCTCTCAAGAATGCTATGTCACGCTGATGACATGCATGTCGTTCGTGACCTGGAAGTACCGTCGCGCGGTGATAATGCAAGGAAATGAAAGCGAGATAGATGACGATTATTGTTGTGGGACAAAAGATACCCTTTTCACAAGCTCTTTTTTTTAGAGTGTAGGCATGTCGACCACATAATAATACTAAGTGTGGAGGTTTTACGTGCCAAAACCACGATATGATTATGAGGGACGCCGTAGTGGAGGGCTCCGGAAGCTTTGACCATCCGGTGTTATTTAACGTGCACCCAAATTTAAGTACGCGGGTCTCTAACATTTCGCCTCCATCGAAATGCGTCGCCGCGGACGGGATTCGATACCGCTACCTTTGGGTCAATAGTCGAGTACGATAAACACCAGACCACCATGGCGGATACATGTCGACTACAGGACGTGACTCTCGCCGGTCAACGCTTACCCCAGACCGTGCGTCGGCCGCATCCATGCATTTTATGCCGAGAATCCTTTCCGTGCACACTATGCCCTCGTCTATGTGTACCGCTCATTTCGTTTCATGGCCGACGAAGGTTGTTTTGAGAAGTCCCAAGCGGATGACCCACCGGTCTGCTAGGAAGGACGTATCGGTTGCGCGCCAAGACAAGATAACCCTCTCTCTTTTACCGCGGTTATACATTCACCTTGCGCAACTTCCCACTTCGTGCCGTGCGCGTCTCTACGATCGTTTTCGCGCATGCCGTCTAACATCCCGAGGTATATGTATGATGACCTGCGGGACGCGCGTGCCTCGGGTTCGTTGCTGGTGCACGGCGTACATCGAAATCGCGACCTTTGGGCACTTATCGACCTTGCCTTCTCGTCGCGCACACGCGTCGTAAAGCCGAAGAAACGACGGCCCCGCCCATCCAGGACGACGCCGTAGCCACCGTGACCGCCGCTATCATCGAAGATTTCGTGGCGCAACGTTCGTTGAATATTTGTTATTGATATTTTTTTGTGCTGTGGCTTTCTTATCTCCTCCTTCGAATGATTAATGCAGCTGAACTACCGTTACACGATGCCTCTAATGCTACACTTTTCTGGCTCGGCCTCCCCGGCAAAATTAAATTCAACGAGCCGCCCGTAATGGCCGCAGGCTCGCCGGACGAAGAATTCAAGGACCTTAGACAAAAGTGCCGTAACGGTGCCAATGGCAATTTTTCTTGTCTGTTTAAATCTCCAGGATGCAGAAAGCGGGATCTTATAAAACCCTCGAAACCATGTATCGTGCTATGATATTCGCGATAAAACTATGGCGGAAGAGATGCCAGCCGTTAATTAACAATGAGACAATGTTTTTATATACCTACAGTCACCGTGATAGGTGCGGTTGCCTACATGCATACAAGAAGTACTAAAGTTGCGGTGATGCATAACTTTACAACGAATGGCGGCCGCATAGCTGTCTCGTGTGGTTACGTTACTGACTTGAAGTAACAACAACAACAACAACAACAACAACAACAACAACAACAACAACAACAACAACAACAACAACAACAACAACAACAACAACAACAACAACAACAACAACAACAGCAGCAGCAGCAGCAGCAACAACAACGACGACGACGACGACGACGACAACAGCAACAGCAACAACAACAACAACGACGACGACGACGACGACGACGACAACAACAACAACAACAAAGTTTCTGAGACTGTTTCACATATGACGGTTTCACGCACAGTTTAACAGGGAATCATCAATGCGTCGTCGACTGAGAAGAAAAAGAAGATGAAGATGGCTTTCGCATTCGAGTCGTCTCAGGCGAATGAGTGAGGTTCCCTGTAAGTTTTATTTTATTTTGTAAGCGCCTTTTGCCACGACTGAGTGCCTTCGGTAATGGCATGCCAATATTAGGGATTTGCCAAAATTTTTCTCTAGCAATTCTACACGAATCCAAACAAGACAAAACAACCCAGGGAACGATAGAGGCTGGAACTGATGGAAAATCGTTGCTGCCTTGACGTAGACAAGTCCACTTATCGGAGCGTTGGCTCCGGCGACATTCCCAGTTAAAACGATTACACAATACTATAGGGCAAGACGTCTTTTTTTTTATGAATGCGAATGCTGGTGACTGGCCTGTACGATGCATCACGGCGCTCCGTTTTCAATGTAAAAATTGTGTCCCTGTGAGTTAAGCGAACACAAACTCTCCTTCGCGCTTTGCTCTCTCCGACGCTTTGCCAACGACTCGTTACGTGTTTGCTCCTTTAAAGCGCTCTATCGTCGACACAAAGTACATAAGCTCGCAACAAGTTGTTTTCTTGCCAGCAGTGGAGAACGAGCAATCAAGGGGGCGTTGTGCTGTCGAACAGAGGAAAACAAAAGAAGGCGCCGTGAAGAAGAAGAAGAAGAAAAAAAGTGTGTGTTGCCCGAGAAGACGCCAAGCATTTCGAAAGAGCACGCTCCGCATAGCTGCGTGCTCCTCCTGCGTTCTTATCAGGCGCGGCCCAAAACAAGAAGCCGCCCCCCGTCCGGCCTCGACAAAGCGCTAGCTGCTCCGGGATGCATTTTCGTGGCTCGTATCTGGAGCTACGAGTGGCGCCCGCTGCAGTGAAGAAAACAAAATACTGCGAGACATAAAAAATAATAATAACGGTTGGCACTAGATGCGAGAAAGAGCGTTCAGGGCTTCGCCCTTTCGGTCCGCAAGTTCTTTTCATTCATAGCTGAATAGGACTGCCGCTAAATGGTTTCACCAAAGCATGCTCAAAGCGGTGTTCAAAGGACCTGTATAGAAGCGTTAATCACCGCCTTAATCGACCATGGCTGCAATTGTTGGCCAGGACAATCGCGGTTTGTATCTTCGAGTTGAGCACCGTTGGGAAGACTAAAACAAAGAAAACTCGGCAGATCCCACGTACCGTGGGAGTCGATGTTACGCGAAGCATGTGGCGAGTAGGTGACTGTGGCGTAACTTTTTTTACTGAGCGACACGTTACAAAATGACGCTAAATATTTGTATATATTTTACACGCACACATATATATGTTGAAGAGCCGCATATGAGTTATATAACCAGTTGTTTACGGTTGGGTAACGCTGCCAATGGCAACGTGGGTATTACCAAAACCAGAAGCGGTAAGCTGATATGTAGTGCTTATACGTGTCCCGAAAACGCACGCACGTTTCACGAACCCGTGTGCGTGTGTGCAAGAAGTTCTTAACAGTTCTTGAACAAGGGCATCATCACCATGATCAGTGAGCACCAGCAGCGGTCATGACTTGTTATAGGATCCGGTCGTGATCGTGGTGACGAGGGGTCCATTTGTACTGAAGTATATAGTATAGTAGAGCTGTTGGAATTCGTGGATGCCTCGGTCATTTCGTCGACAAATTATCTGTCGACAGAGCCGGTGACATGTCCGAACCTGAAGCCACCCTTCGTGTTGGTGAGGTATAGGCCGTCGAGGCTGGTAGGCCTGGATAGTGCTACGTAGACCAACTTCAGTGGATGGTGTTTGTCGTATTCGTAGACTACCTGGGCGTATGCGGCCTACGTAGCCTAGTCTACAAAGCGGCTGTCAATTATTCTGGCATCATCCTCGGTCAGCATGAGGCCATCGCCCAGCCTCGTAAGAAATGAAGAGGACACTGCGTCGTTCTGGTGGATGAAGTGCACTTTACGGTGCTGTGATGTGGATATCATATGTAACATTCGTTAATGTATTCCTCCGGGGTCGAGCAATGCTTCAATATAGCTTCCTAAATCATAGGAACACAAATGTAATGTTTATTAGACTGCTATAAAAGAGTACCCAACACTGGAACTACAGACGTTCATCTGATATGACGCCTGTATCGTAGGAGTACACATCGTAGGAGTATCATGTAGTGTTTATTGCTGTCTTGTAAATTAGATAGCCAGCACCACAACCACAATTGACGTTGCACCGTTGTACGCCTGCGTAGGCTGTTTTTCCAAGCCAGTTTATAGACCTGGCGTGGCTCAGTGGTAGAATACCTGATTGCCACGCAGAATGCTTGGGTTCGATTCCTGCTGGGATCCTAATTTTTATTATTTTCATTCGTTGAGTCAACGCTGCCGATGTTGGTTTTCCTTAACGCTCTAGCATTTAAGTTACCAACGTCTGTTCTCGCCGTTCCTGGGTAGATATAAACTGTCAATCACATGTGGCGCATACCCGTACACCGCGGCCCGTGGTAAACGGGTATGTGCCACACGTGTCTAGTGGAAAGGGTTTGACGACGTACGCGACAGGATATTAACGTTATTCATGTCATGACCCGGCAATCATATTCGTCAAATCCTCTTACCCTCCCATGCAAATTTTGGTCTACACCAAGTTAAGGAGGCGATCATGAGGGCACCCAGACGTAGGCGGCTAGATAGATAGATAGATAGATAGATAGATACGTAGATAGAAACGCTCAAAGTGCCAGAGGTTCGCTAAGAAATGCTTCGCATTTAAAAGAAGAAAAAGCTGCGTTGGTTGAAGAAGATATATGACGGATACAGCAGGCTCTGGATTCAAAATCATTGTGGGTGTGCCACCGACTGAGCCACAGGCTGAGACCGATCGTAAGAAAGTGAGTGAACGAGTGAGGTAGTGAGTGGGATAGAGGTAAAGCGGAACCAGGAGAACAGATTTTTGGTCTGTTGCAATGTCGTCTACTCTGTTCTGCAACGACATTATAGTCGCGGTGTGTCTGGTGGCAAAATTCAATGCGTTAGACTTCAACACACTCACTTGGCCCTTAATTGATTGATTGCATGTAAGGAGCAAAAATATAGAGCTTAAAGGCACCTCGAAGATTTCTTGTTTGTGACGTCACACAGATTCTCTGGCGTACTCCTGCTTCGAAGCATTCAATTCAGAAACTACGAACCTCCGAAGCGTCGCTCGATAAGATTTTTGCTGACACTCTACGGCGTTTGCGTTTTCGACGCTTCGTTGCCCGACGAACTTGCGGCCGTAGCCCCCCTTGACATCACAATTATACGAGGACAGATAGTAATAATAATTGTTGGGGGTTTACTCCCCAAAATCACGATTTGGTTGAGAGACGCCGTAGTGGAGGGCTCCGGAAGTTCTGACCATGTGGGGTTCTTTGACGTGCAACTAAAACTAAGTACACGGCCATCTAGCATTTCACCTCCATTTAAATGCGGCCGCGGCAGCCGAGATTCGGTCCCGCGACCTGCGGGTAAGGATTCCAGCACCATAAACACTACACCACCACCGCGGCGGGTTGAAAAAAGGCAGGGCCCCTACGTTATCTCTGGTGAACCGTTAGTTAATCCGAGCATAAAGAAAACGAGCGCGTTGCGTTTGCCGCTCCTCTCGGCGCGAACAGAGCCGTCACAGCCTCACAAACACCTCCGTTCTCAGCTCAGCACGCATGCAAATATGCGCGGCATACGTCTCCCCTAGACACTGGCGTCGATAATCCTCCTACGGCGACGACGACTCTTCGTCCCACGCGCGCGGTCGCCTTGCCGGCAAGGGACCCCCTCACCCGACGAGCTCGGCGCGTATCGTAACCCGCACGTGTAGCCCGACGAAAGAAGTCCCCCTTTCGGGCGACCTCAACTTCCGCTCGACACCGGCCCTGCCCGAAACAATGGACTCATAAAGAAGGACCCCCCCGGGCGCTGTACGGAATTCCGCGTGCATGCGTGTACGGCACCACGACGAAGAAGCACCACGGGGGTTGACACGTAGTCCGGGTACTCGACGGCCGTGCTCCACGGGCACACTGTGGTTCCGTCAGGACCACATGCTGTCAAGGTTTCTGGAAGTATACAAGCGTCACCTCCCCTTGACGCTTTCAACGCCGGCAGCGGGGTGCCACGAGAGTACTTGCCGAAGAACGAGAAACCTTAAGTGTCGCATTGTGTTGCGTCGTTTTTCAGAAGCCGACTGCAAACGGCACCGACGATTCTGCTAAACAGTGCTCGTACCCCCGTCTCCTCTGAAACACACCATCGGTCGGTATCGCGGCCTTGAAAACGTGATCCGAGTTGTAAATTTCTGTGTCGCCTTTGTGCCTCAGTAATGAGGAGCGACACACAAATTATGTATATAAACTAAGCACAGGGGCGCAGTGCGGAGGAAAAGGAAAGTTAGTGTTGACATTTGTTGATAGGCGTTAGCACGTCGTGGCACACCCACAAAATGAACGTGTTGCAAAGAGTAAAATCATACGTATGAATAGCAGACCCTCAGGCAGGATTTATGGCTTGAACTTAAAAGAGCTGAGAATAATGAAGCGGGCTACAGATGGACCAACAAACATTACTTTCTGCTTATCATGCGAGAGGCTTTCAGGATAACGTGGTAGCCATGACAGCGACCCACTTCAACGAAAAAAGGTAGTGCTATCACCATCACGAGACTGGTTCTTGCGGTTTTTAATCGCCTTAGACATCATCAGTGTCGAGTAAATCCAATCCAAATCCAACAGCGTCGCTAAGAGAGACTTGCATCAGCTCACGGCTATAGCTCTGAGGCCTTGTGAACCAAGATAAGTGATAGTTTCGCTACTCCAGAGATCCATCCCACTCTCCAGTCCTGATTCCTGGCACAAGATGCCACCTACGGAACGAGCAATGGAGCCCTTCATGGGCTACTTCCACCAGCTCATGGTCGAGTGGAACCGACAGAGGCAAGTGGCAATGCGCTGCCGAGCCTGTCGCCACTGCCAAGTAGACTTTCACGCACTGGGCTTGTGCTTCGTGGTGCTCACCATCCTCTGCATCATCCTCGCCTCGCTCATGGTCTACAAGCGGCGAAGGCGGCTCGGACTCAAGCTCAAGCCAGAGTGAGCAAGCAGCCAGGTTGATAGTGTACCTGGGCTCACTGTACGCCTTCAGCAAAGGCCTACTATGACGAGCACGCGCACCTTGCTTGAATGGGAACGCTAAGGGAAAAAGAAGCCGAAACAATGTCGTTTTCTCTCTGCAATGTGAATATTTAATTGTGTACTTTCCACGCATGAATTAAAGATGTTACTATTTTTGGGGGGCTTATAGTTCTCGCACTGAAGTTCCTGTAAGAGGCCCACGTACAAGTCCTTTTCGCGAACGTGAAGTTCCCTACCTGACCATAGACTTATATATGACAAATTTCGCTCTTTTTAACGACTTGCTGGCACACATGCTGCGAAGTCTTTTGTACCTCTTCCTTGTAGCCATGCCACGTGTCACTTATACAAGGATCTAAGCGAGTCATTCGACCATGGCAGATACCTTGGGAAAGATGTTGCGAAAGCAAGCAGTCGTCCTTTTGAGGCACGTGTTGAACGAGTTACTATGAGAATTTCGGAGGAAATAAATGTAATGCTGCTGACGTCGCCACCTTATTTCATTCCGTACCACTCAGTCTACAAAGAGCAACTGTGCTCTTTTTCGTCTAGCATGCATCGTTGGCAACGACCGTAAATGTCTCGCAGTCTTCTACCGTCAGGCACGTACCACTGGGGCAACGCATTTTTTCCAACTCGTCCTAACCATCCCATCGCTTCTTCACGATGTTCGCTGTGTTTGCGTATTTCTCGGTATTGTTTATCTGCATCTTAAGCCTTCCTCGTCTTCATTTGCCACTGGAGCTGAGCACCATTGACTTCTTGCCATTACGGCACTTGTCCTTTTGAGAACAAGTGCGTATCCACGGTTTAGCATAAATACTGAGGTCAGTCATCTTACACCGGAGCTTCATAAGTAAGACAAAAAAAAAAAGAAAGACTTAATACAAAAGCAGGTGTATTGCTGTGGTAGTAGGTAGTTTTCTTATCGTGGTTCGTACGTTATCAAAGGCAGCTTCACAGAAAAAGAGACCGCTGAATAAAGGTATATTTTCATTTCGGCAACAAACTAAGAACTCGGTTGTTGTTCTCTGACTATGGGGGCTCATACCCAATGCAGGGGATCGGCCGAATAGTGGGTGTATTTTTATGTTAACTTCTGTAGGATAACATTCCTAGTGGCTATATATACTCATTTGAATTGCCATTTATGAGTAATGAAATATTTAAAGCCAGGAGAATTTAGCCGTCCTTCTCTCTCTCTCTCTGTTTTTATTTCGAAAGCCCGGCCTTGCGCATATTCTCTTTCTTATTCTTCCTCTTCTTTTCCTGGCCATCTGTTCATTGCACCCTTCGAAGGTTATTTTTGCATTACTATGTTTCTAATCAAGTCGCCGCGTGCACTATATGTCATTTGAGCTTGCGTAAATGATGCAGCAGTTCTAATTTCATCAGTGTAGAAGTCGGTCAGATACCGCTAATACTGCGCGGAACACCGACGTTGTGATATGGTAAAACGCGAGTGCCGCGATCATCATCGTTCTCGCGAGCTCGTGACACGACCCGAACGAAGCTGAGAGAAAGGAAGCTTCCACAGAGCGGTGCCATGTTGTTCATGCTCTTGTTCGCCGTGGTGCTGATGGTGTTTGGAGTCGTGGTCTTCTACAAGGCCCGGGCGGGTGGCCGCGAACTGTGGAACAGGTGCTGCGGTACGTTACACAATTATTGCTCGGGCGTTTCTCAAACGACTGTCGTTTCTGTTCGCCACGTACTGCGTTGCGTCTCCTGCCCATCGTCGAAGAGACAGTGCTCTGCCCTGCTTCGCTTTTCGATTAGTTGCTTAGAGCGGTAATTACACTACTACGCTTTAATTGAAACTTTGAGTTGAATTTCACGTTCAGGAGTTTGCCAATGCGTTCGGCTATTCAGAATAAAGCCTCCTTACATGATAGCCTAAACGAAGTTATGCGTTAGTTGCAGTTGGGCAGGTTAGTTTCATTATCTTGGTTATGAGCAAGGTCACACTTACCGTAGATAGATGTCTTTGACCACTGGTGACTTTCACGGTGCGTGCACGCTTTCATGGAACTTAAGTAAAGGCCCAATTTATAAAGCTTTTCTTTCGTGAATTTCCAGCCAGCTTCGATGATATGTATAGCCTCGGAATTGTCCGAAACCATCTTTTAAGAATCATTCTCGTAAAACATTTTTGTGAATGCGGGTGTAATAGTCTTTCGCTTCCCCGCCACGGTGGTCTAGTGGTTATGGTGCTCCACTGCTGACCCCGAAGGTCGCAGGATCGAATCCCGGCCGCGGCGGCCGCATTTCGATGGAGGCGAAATGTTAGAGGCCCTTGTGCCTGGGCTTAGGTGCACGTTAAAGAGCGGTCATAACTTCCGGAGCCCTCCACTAAGGCATCCCACATAATCATGTCGTGGTTTGGGACGTGAACCCCAACAATTATTTTATTAGAGCCTTCCGTTTAATAATGTGAGTGATTAGTCATGATAATAGATCACGGTAACGCGACTTGATACTGACTCATTACCAACAAACAACTTAGCGAGTTCACCCAATGCTAAGCGCGCAAAGTGTAGAGGGGCGAACACTGGCCTAGCGGCTTATTTAATGTATAAATGGTAATGTTTTGCAAACTTAACGTATAAGGCATCGCTATACGTACGCGGTGGATATACGAGTGGATATATATATATATATATATATATATATATCTTTAGCCAAGGGTTAAAAAATACAATATTAGAGGCAGGCCAGTGAAATCAGTTGCAAATTACTGAGAGTCAGCTTGCGCGCTACAGACAGTTTTTTGTTTGGTAATTAACTAATTTGTAATTAGGATTATTTAACTAAATTGCTAAATATTGACTTTCGGCAAGAAATGCGACTTGCAAAGTTCGAGAGCGTCTTCAGAAACCCCTATTGCATTATTTGTGATAAAGAAAGTCTCACGCATGCCATTTTTTCCCAGCTATCAAGAAAGCCCGTGAAACACAAAAAGAACCACGTGACTCGCGCACCGCGAGAATGCTGCCCTCAGCCGTGGTTTGAGCGAACGAAATCAGCTGCGGCTGCGACTCCCCGTCTCCGTTGCAGCGGTAGGCCGATAAGTGGGCGGTGGTTTCTTACGTGGCGGTGCAAGTTGTAGCGAGCGCGGGCCAAGAAACCATCCTTAACTTGTCGGCCTACCGCTGCAACGGAGCCGGCGAGTCGCGGCCGCAGCTGACTTCTTTCACTCAAACCACGGCTGTGAGCAGCATGTTCGCTGGCACGCGAAGGTGCTAGTCACGTGGTTCTTTTTGTATTTCGCGGGCGTTCTTTGCAGCTTGGAAAAAATTGTATATGTGAGACTTTCTTTATCACAAATAATGCAATGGGGGTTTCTGAAGATGCTCTCGAACTTTGCAAGACACACTTCTTGCCTAAAGTCAATATTTAGCAATTTAGTTAAATGAGCCTAATTAACTAATTAACTAATTACAAAAACAAAAAAAAGTTGCCTGTAGTACGCAAGGTGACTGCCAGCAATTTGCAACTGATTTCATTCGCCTGTCTCTAATATTGTATTTTTTAAAACCTTACTAAAGATAGCTGGGACACCCGGTATATCGTATACTTGTCGGCAAGAGCTTCTTACTCACACGAGCTCTTTCCCGAGCCCTCCACGCATACGCACAACGCAAGTTGCATTTACGCATGACGGAGATCGTCTTACGCGAGACCCAGCGGCAGTCAAAGGCCGGATATTCATTCTCAGGTAGCGTCGCAAAGATGAGAACGCTATTGTTGCCATGATCAACCCATGAGTGGTGATCAGAACCACGTTTTACCGCCGCGTCGACCTCCACGCACATAGAATACAACGAAACACCCGGCGCATCGGCGAGGCGCGAGCAATATTGCTTGGGTCTGTGAGCGCACTCCGCATAAATTAGGACTCTCATGGTTGCTGCCCTGTAGGCTTTAAACGTTGCCATGCGACGCAGTTTTTCTAGTACACGGAATGGCTTTGTAAACAGTTCGTATTATTTTTCTCAATTCCTTAATTTCTTGATTCCTTAATTCCTTGATTCTATAGTTTCTTTACTGAAGAAGTGGCACTTGAACTTCCTATGCTGCAGTGTGTTCCGTTAGGAGCTTTAGCTAAAATAACAATAAAAAACTGAAGGAAAAATTGAGGGTATTTTGTGACAGCAATGTTGCCGACGTTTCGAGACAATGGAATCCGAGTTTCTTTTGAGGCAGCAGTGTTTTTGTGCATCATTAACGTTGATCAGTGCCTTGAGAGTTACGCAACGGTTCTATCACAGAGGCACTGCATGATTCCTACGTTTTGTTGCGTAAAACCCCGAGTTTAGGGTTTCATTTAGCCAGAACCACGATGTGATTATGAGGCATACTGTAAGGTGAGAGGGGCAGACTGCGGATTTGTTCTGATAACTTGTGGTTCTTTAAACTGCACTTAAATCTAAGTGCTCACGGGTGCTTTGTTCATTTCGCACACATTGAAATGTCTTAGCTGGGAATCGAACCGGCGACCTCGTGCTTAACAGCGCTACACCAATGTTGCTAAGCCACCACGGCGGGTGAGAAACGTTTCTGGAAAAATTTGTATTCTTTAGAGGATTTTATTTCTCGGCGTATGTGTAACTGCCAGAGTCGTGATGGTGGCTTGTGGTGCTATATAGCTTAGCATATACACATGATGATTAAAAAGAGCGCGATAAAACGTGGGACAAGACGAAAAAAGCTGCAGAAAAGGCGTATGTCCTGTAGCATTCGTTTTGAACCACGTTTTTTCGCGCTCTTTTTAGTCGTTCATGTACTACCAGCTCGCACAACACTCTTTCTTCGTGTCTAACCGAGCCAGAACGGACATAGTGCCGTACGGCACTATGTCCACTGGATTAGCTGACGTTTCGGATTAAACTGATCCCCTTTGTCTTGGTCAGCGACCGCAATTTTCATTTGCAATATGGTGGCTAAACGGACAAGCTTTCGGTAAATTCTTAACTAGCTGACGTGGCTAAGCGCTGCCTTACGCGCTGCCGTGTTTTTGCGTTAATGGAGCGAAGGAACATGCTGAGAAGAGAGAATAAAGTAATATGGTAATATAGACCAAACGGTCATGAACGGTGGCTGTAATACGTGTAAGAGACGAGATGAGAGAGGTGACGTATATTCACACGTACACGACCCTCTTCTGGCCCGTTCTGCGTGCTCTGCAATGGGCGCATAACGAACGAACGCGCTCGACAGCTACACCTGGCGTTGGCAGCCATGTCACCTCGTTAACCTTGCCTCATGGCAGGCGTGTCTCGCGCTGCGGGCTTTCCGGCCGTGTTTCTGGTGCGTGTAGGCGAGCATCCGATCCCGTACGCTTCTCGTGTGCGTCCCTTGTATCCTCCTGTAACCGATCGTGCTATATTATGCACATCGTATTTATTCATTCGTCGTATAGGACAAAGGTACGTAGACAACAACGCAGGAGTGACCCGCCGTGGTGGTCTAGTGGTTATGGTGCTTGACTGCTGACCCCAAGGTCGCGGGATCGAATCTCGGCCACGGCGGCTTCATTTTCGAGGGAGAGGCCCGTGTACTTAGATATAGGTGCACGTTAAGGAACCTCAGTTGGTCGAAATTTCCGCAGCCCTCCTCTACGGCGTCTCTCATAATCATCTGGTCGTTTCGGGACGTAAAACCCCAGATATTTTATGTTGATGATGCAGGAGTAGAAACACACCAACACAAATGTTGGCGCTTGTGCTGTCAGTTTCTCACTCTGCGCGCCTTATTTTTTTACACAATAAGTACTTATCTAACAAGCTTAACTTATTTTCCTTCCAATGAAAAATTTAGTAATTTTTTAACTTCGGAAATTCAAAAATTTATACCCATATACAGAAAGATACCAGCGAAGCTCTTAGAAACTTATATAGTTATATTCTTGTCCCAATTTTTTTAGCATGTTGGCGCCCATTAGACTTGGCAACTGCGTCTTCAAAGGCGACAAACATAAACCACGAGGGGCCTTCGTAGTACTATGAAATGAGGACGTGAAAAGTGCAGTGCAAGCTGCACCCTGTACTAAAAGACAAAGAAGTGTTGTTACACTTGCTTTGTTTGCTCTGCTATGAATGAATGAATGAATGAATGAATGAATGAATGAATGAATGAATGAATGAATGAATGAATGAATGAATGAATGAATGTTTATTCCAGTGAAATACAGGAAATGGGCCTCGAGCTAAAAGCTACAAGTGTAGCTTGAGAAGTGCACGAGGCCCAGGTGTGTATTAGATGTATGTTAGATTTGTAGTGGATGTGTTGTTTTATATGTGTATTATTCCTTAGTTGTAGAGTCATGGACTATGTTTTAATGTGCCTTTATTACCTCATTCCTTCCTCTCACATAACAATACAAAATTTTTTTCACTTTATTAACATGCTATACGGTAATAAGAACCGACTGAGAGATAGCCATTATGCCCTACCTTCGGGTCTCGTGGAGGAGCATATGCGACCACTCAACTATTCCTCCTCTTCGTTCCGTGCAGGAAAACAGGAAGAGAACGCGTGAGCCCCAAGAGGAGTCGGGATGCCTCGGCGGTCGTTGTCCGGTCTTCTTCGTCGCTGCGACGCGCCGTGGGAGGAGGCGCCCGGTCGCCAACCGCGGCTGGGCCTCGGTTGTTTGTTGATCTCTCCGTCCGCTGGCTGCGCCACGTTTTATCGCCCCTTGATCCTGAAGACCCATCTGAGAGTTTTTTCGCCCATGCATTAAAATAAGTTACACGGCAGCACACTTGCCGGCTGCCGCTTGCTTCCATGCATACCCGCTGCTCTTGGCTCTGCCCTCGCTTGCTTGTCCATCGCGACGCGCGTACGTCTTCGGCGGACGTCCCAAAAATAGTCCTCGAGCGAAACTTTTCGAAACATTGCAGCCGCACTTCGAAGACGGGGCCTTTAGTACAGTCGAGTCAAAAGGGCGTTAGGACAAACATGTCTCTGCCTGGTGTCGTTTGGAGTAAGGTTAGGTTTGTATGTGCAAAGAGGGAAACATGCACTTGTCTGAAAGAGTCGATTATTGTATAGGTACGTTGTCATTAAGCCCGTCTGAACAAAAATAAAAAAGGACATGTCTGGACACACAAGCCCTTAACGGTTGTGCGATTTGCGTACAGGTTACTTCGTTCAGGCAAGCTCGTTCTTCATCTTGTTGCTGGTTGCTCTCAGGTTGATGCCACGTGATCTCTGAGGCTCGGTCGTATAACCTCGTGTTACCATCTTTAAAGCAGAACGCTAGAAGTGGGCATCGGCCGCGTTAAATTTGGAGGTTGTGTGACTCGCTGAGCTAAATTGCTTGGATTGAAAGCCGATCGCGTGAAATTGTATAATGAAAAATCGTAAGCTGTTATCGGGCTTAAAGAACCATCGTTTTCGCGACATCATTGCACCGCATCTCGCAGTGTGCATTCGCGTGAACCATAGTACTATACTGTTCCTATTTCGTCGCAGCGTTTAAATTGTGAGTGCATAAACATGTGCGTTTTGACATTACTGTTGTCACTACAGTACGGTGAATAAACGTAGCGTTGCACACATCATGCACGTATGATACACATTGCACATATGATGGCAGTAGCGTAGCGTCTGTCGACTTGCCGCAAGAAAATGGATTTCCATCGATTCGAACAAGTGCGTTTAATTTGCGTAATTTTTACATCACATGGTTAATTTTGCTATCGCTCTCATTTTGTGACTTTTTGGAACGGCGCTATTGACAGAGATTCCAGGAGAGGGCGTCAGATTGTTACTTTGATATTGTTCTTGCGTCATATATGATGGTTGTGCACTTCTCGAGCGTGGCGTGCTTGCCGTATTGCACACCGTCGACTCAACGTGCGACATCGGCAGAACCAAAGCAGCCGTATACGCGAGACTCGAGGATCGGTCACAGCGTGACCTAGATTCTCAATTAGGCGCGCCTCATTGGGTCATCTGTATACATAGCCGCTCTTTACAAAACACCAAACGACCCCATTAGGCCGCTTAATCTCAATTAGGTCTCTCCTGCCCAAGGGAGAACGCGTCTCTCTTCTTCGAGTCAACGCTGCAATTAGCGTGTTCTGGGCAATTGCCCGTATAAACGCGCAACCTCGTTCTTAGTTAATTTTTTAATGAGTGGGCTGCCCGAGCGCACAACGGGAGAATCGCTCGCCCCCTTATTTGGCCCCTGGGTATGCGGAAAACATCTCTGTAGGGGTGTTACGAAAGATTTCGCTCGTTAACGTCTCTAGCTGTTATTACACAGACTGATTCACGCTGGTTAGCGCCTCACCCGTGTTTAAGCATTTAACTTGGGCTTGCGCTCTCGTGTAGCGGCTGCACACTACCCGTGCTCCCCTGCTGTGGAGGGATCGCACTTTTTTGCAGTTTACTGCTATTGACGATAACCGTCACACGTAAGCTAGTTCTCCGTGGTTAGACCTTGTGGTTGATGCGAACGATGTGAGTCATCATCTACGTCGCCCACGGTTCACGAACTCGTGTTTTAATCTTCATAACCAGTATACAAACAGTGGCAGACTCTTCTTCTTTTTTTGATAGCCGTGCGAGGCTATCACGCGGCCGATTTGAAAACGTGGCGTTATGCAAATGAGCAGCGTGCGAGTTAACACAAACTGGACGTTAGGAACAAACATGTAGGGATATTGCTTTGTATCGTGACCAGCGTGAAAGCACTGCTCTTTTAACGCGATAGCGTTAAAGAGCTCGTATCGCAGAAATTCCGCCGTCGGCGTCGGCACTGTCGGTTGTGAGCGAAAAATACTCATCTTGTCCGTGACCAAAAAATCGAAAAAGCTGCAAATAAAATAAATAATAAAAATATTGGGTCCGAGTGAGAATCGAACCCAGGCCGGTTGCGTGGCAAGCAGGTGTTCTACCACACAGCCACGCCTCTTTTTTTTCTTTATTACCTGGCTTTGGTACACAGCACATAATACACACAACACTGGTGTAAAAACCACCCGATGTACAAAGTACATATGGTGACTGTGTAATCAACCAGCATGAAAGCATTGAGCTGCATTGAAAGTAACTTTCATGCTTCCCAAAAATACGCGTCCTGTATACAGGTGTCACAGTACGAGATGCAATATCGCAGTAATATTGCGTGGTACAAACGTACATTACCATCGGGCGTCACACCATGTCATTATCATAACGACTTTGTGTGTGATTTAAAGACAGCCACCCATTACAGAAGGCACATTACTGCGCGTATTCCTTTAAGACCACGTAGTGGGTGCATCGCAACTTCGAAAAAGTTTCTCGCGCATAATTGCCCCTGGTTTAAAGCATGCTACCCATTACATAAGGCACACACCTTAATGCGCGCATTCTGTTAAACACTCGTAGTGTTCGAAGTGCGCACTAGGGGCAGGGCATCCCTATCGCGTTCAACTCTTAAAGGCGAAGCTTAAGCGTCCCCCCAATTTTTCCATACCACGACATTTTTTCAACGAGCGCATAAGCTCTAACGCGTAATCATTTAGGCATATTTCCTTAAACTAGGAAGCATGCCTAGTTTAAGGAAGTAGTCGTCACAGGCGTGCGCATGAGGGGGGCCGGGGTGTGCCCCCCCCCCCCTGATCACCAAGGAGGGGTCGCAAAGTCTGCTCGATACCTTTACTCAGTTATGGTGCCGCTGGTTTTGAACGATAATGGCGGCAGAAGGCCCCTAATGTTGCATTCCAAGAACTGTTTACTTCTCATCTTTACTGCCGGTTAACTAGGGACCAAAGGCGGGTCATTGTGAGAAGCACGTCACCGTTCCATCTATTTTTAGATGCGAAGCATCTTATGGCGGATTTCAAACCGGTGGTGGTGGTTGTGGTGGTGGTGGTGTGTGGCGTGACCACCCTTACTGCGCATGCGCAAGCCCTCTCCACACACCTCCTCTCCACTCCCCATCTCCCATTTCCACCTCTCCACTTTCCATCTCCCATCCCCCTTTCCCCTCTCCACTCCCCCTCTGAAACGTGGGCTCAACATGCAGAAACGCTGCTTCGCATCGCCTCATGGTCCCCTTTAGTGGGAGATGGTGCGATTTTTTGTTTTTTCTTCATCCGCTGTGAAGCATGTTGTCCTTCGGTCTCCTCCAACGTGGGGGGGGGGGGGGATGCTACTTCGAAACATTGCACCCCTTAATGGGGAATCCTGCGCATGCCTATGGTAGTCGTTTCATGCGCCATCACTGTCACGGCACACATTGTGGGCTTGTTGCATCCCGTCCGTAGTTAGACCAAGGAAGAAGTAGGCTTCACAGAACAACGGTCAATAATTTATTGAAAGCTCACTCGTCAGCCCGACGACTGAAGATGCGCAAGGCAGGAGAGGCAGGAAGCGAGAAGCAGGTGAGCAACAACTCCAGGCAGCATGCGATTTTGTTGGCAGCCAGACGATGATCCTCTCGCTCGGCTGCGCGAAGGCGGCCGAATTGCAAGGGCACAGGATGGGACACGCGCATCATTAATGCGCGTGATGCGGTGCCATCAAGCCAGCCAGGGAGGGCGCGGCTCCTGCAACAAGTATATCGCGCATTTTGTGATGAAATGTTCAACAGAAAGAGAGCGTTCGTGCTGTGTGCATCTGTCCCATCTAGTCCTTTGCTCGCGCTGCAGAATTTCTTTGCTGAGAACCGACTAGACAACTCCGAGATTCTCCTACCTTCAAATTGATTTCTTCAAAATGCGACGAAACTTTCAAAAATCCAGAGACTCAGGACTGCCAAAGTCATTTGGCTTACGCTTTGGGTAAAAAATTCACACAAAATCTATTCCATCAGAATGCGACGCAATTTTCAAAAATGCAGAAATTCAAGATTTCCAGAGGCTATAGCCTTACCTTACTGGTCACAAATAACACCACATTTTGTTTATGAAGCTGTTAATTTTTGTACAAATTAACACGCAATAACAGCGTTTATTTTTCACGTATGCGCTACAATAATGTGCAGAGCAACTTACAAAAACCATTCCCTGTGCCGCGGTTGTAGCCGAGATGGTAAAGCATTCGGCTCACAACCGATAGGGCGCTGGTTCGAATCCAGCTGGCGACATCGCTGAGAAAAACGAAAGCCATGCAGGGATGCGGCTACCATGGCTAAAACACAGTTCGTGCCCAAAAGACTGGTGGTTCGAATCGCACTGCCGGTAATGCTGATTATGCAATGATGCCATCGTGGGTGTATCGAGGCTCGTACTGACACGCCCACCATAGCAGTTGTAACCACTGGTTGCAATAATGTACAGACCAACCCTCAAACGCGATAGAGAGGCCGGCGAAGCCTATAAAGCATTGTAGGGTTTTTCAAGTTGGAATTTAAGGATAACAAAGGAGGACCCCCCCCCCCCCGTTCACTGCACGGGACGAGGCCACAGGCCCATGCAGCAAGTTGAGAATCCTCCAAGCGTTCGGCTCTCTAGCACTACCCCTGAAGCCCGCCTGTACCCGTGGGTGGCCGGCCGGCACTGAGAATCGAACCCGGTGCCTCCCGTATTGGAAGCGGACGCCCAAGCGTTTCGCCACCGCTGCGGTGAAGGTACTAGTAAACAACGCGCAAGATATCGGTTCCATGAATATGCAACGGAACTAAAAAAATTTAATGAATGAAATAAAGGTCAGGGTCGCCCTATCTATAGGTGGGAGGGTCCCTTATTCCAGGAACCCTCTTGCCGCAATCGCATCCATTAAGAAATCCAAGGGTTTTAGCCTTACCTTTCTTTTCTTTTATAGAGATACCCTCCCCAGGATTCGAACCACCGCCCATTCGGTTTCAACCTTAACGCCTTAGCGACTCGGCTGCTGGAACGACGCTGCCCACAGAACTTACAAGTTCGTCGGTACATTAATGCCGCACATGATCTTAAAATTAATGCTAGGGTTGTATGTTCAAGCCTCTCTGCAGGTGCCCTAAAACTAACCACCAGTTAGCTTAAACGATAGCTGAAGGCATTTAGTAGTGCTTCCACTGGGACTATTCGGTATGGCATTACGAAGTGAAAAGACGCACTGCATAGATGAACTGAGACGAAAGACTGAAGAACACGAAACAGACAAGGACCTTGCGCACTAACAACTTTTATTCAGTCGCTTTCGCTCGTCAAATATATACACAGATTATGAAAGGTGACGTGTGCAATGGCACAAGAAAGAGCAAAGAATCAACACGAAAGTGTGACGCAACAGACATCAAGCAATTCATTAAAGTGTGACAAACCAGTGGTTTAAAAACTTAACGGTGTCTGAAGCTAGCGCAACCGATGATGCGCTTACACAATCGCGGCCCGTTATCTCATTCACGAAGAACGCCTCAACCACTTCTCTCTTTTTTTCTGTTATTTCCCGCATGTGCTAGCTTCTGTGTCTTCTTAAAACATAGTGTGCACTTACAGTTAGAACAGTGTGCTGCTAAATTGCCAGAAATCGTCAGCTTACCTACCAAATTTTCATGTTGCCGCAGCCTTTTGTTAAGGCATGGGCCTGTTTGGCCGACGTATGTCTTGCCACATGTAAGAAGTATTTCATAAACTACTCCAGTTGAGCACTCTACATCTGCTCATAATTTTTTTTGCATAGTCCGCGCAGTTTGTACGGAGCTGAAAAAATTACTTTCGCCCCGTTCCTTTCCCCTGTTTTTTGAGCCCATGTGATACCCCATGTATGTACGGAATGACAGCCATCTTTTTGTATTCTTTGTTGTCTTCTTTGTCCAGTTTTGCTTTGCCACAAATCATCCGAAAGCACTTTTTCGCAGACCGAGATGATTAGCGTCTTTGGGTATCCACATATCAGAAGTTTCCTGACCTGCATATCAAGTGCGCTATCTTTCTTGTGCTCACAAGAGTTTTTGATTGCCTGCCTTACACACGAAGTTGCTATCCCTCTCTTGACCACCTTTGAGTGTCCGGATTCGTAGGGCAAAAGTCTCTTCTCTGACCTGGTTTTGTATTCCCAGCACGTGCAGTGTCTCGAAAATAGTAAGTACAAATCTAAGAACTGTAGGTTGTCATTATCCGGCAGTTCAATCATGAATTCCAAACCTTTGTGCGCCTCGTGAAACAGATCCAACACTTCTTCGGCATTTATAGCATTAAATTGGTCGTAACTGAAACAGATAAGGAAATCGTCTACATATCTGAAACATTTTACTGCCCCCGATTGCCCCAATGCGTTCGCAAGCTTCCTATTTCCTTTCCCTAGAAAGATATCCGACAAAACAGGTGCAACATTCGATCCAATACATATTCCTGCTTTTTGCGCGTAAATGTATCCTTGGAAGCAAACAAACAAGGATCTCAAGTACAGTTTTTAAAAGTTCAAGAAAGTCTCTAACACTTATGCCACACTCACTCTGGAACTTGACGTTTCCATAGCAGTCAATACTTTCCTCAACTGCCGACACGACTTCGTCTTGGGGAAAGTTGTAGAAGAGGTCTATAGCGTTTACTGACATTCACTTCACTGGTTTCCTATCACTGAAGTATGCGGCAACTTCAGCAGAATTGCGCACAAGGAATGGATCTCGTACTGATGGTGGCTTCAGATGAACTTGGAGGAAGACCGACACGTTGTGTTGCCAAGACCTCTTGTCTTCCATTATGACCCTGAAAGGGTTGCCCTCTTTATGCATGTTCACACTAAAGAAGGAGTTCAAGCTTAGCCAATCACAGGACTTCATTTCTTTCGCCAAGGCAGGAAGCTGCACGTCTTCCACTCGCTTCACTGCTAATTGTCTCGCTTCTTCCAGAACCTTTTTGTTAAATTCTTCTTTCCTTTCGAAATTCTTGGTCATGGCTTCATCTGCCTTGGTTAGATACGTTTTTTTTATCTATTACTACGAATGCGTCTGGCTTGTCCGAAATTAGAAGGCGCTGGTCATTTTCCCTTAGGAACCTTAGTACGGCATGAGGTTCACTGTTCTTTTTTCCACGGCTTGCTTTCGATACGTGTCGGAGCCTTTTCTGCTATATCGTACACCATAGCCACTAAGACAGCCGCGTCACTTTTTGGATCGACTGCATACTTAGGTCCCTTGTCCAAAGTCGACAAAACACTTCGCGGGATATCTTTTGAGGTCAGGTTAACAACCGTAGCCTCGTGTTCTGTCTTCCTGCTTTCTTTTTTCGGCAGAGTATCAAAAAGCAGATGCCAGGCCTTCCTGCGCAAGGTCCTTGTCTGTTTCGTGTTCTTCTGTCTTTCATCTCAGTTCATCTATGCAGCGCATCTTTTCACTTCGCAAAGCTGAAGGCACTGGCTCCGCCATTCAAGCCAGACTCTTGTTGGCTCATGAATCTTCGAATGTCCGCACAGAGTTTCTCCGGGCAAGCTCACCTTGGCTTGGACTGGCTATTCTATGCCGGGTCACTGACACAGCTCGTACTGTGGTCGGTAGAACTCCGGTGGGCAGCGGACGTCAAAAATAAATCGGGCGTGCTTACGTTTGGGCTTTTCAGCGGTTATTCGTGGCGCCTCCGGAACAGTTCACCGTCGACCAGAGGCCACTTGCCATCACCATGTCTGTCACCTCGTTCTTGCTTGCGCACCTACAATTCGCGAATCGTAAACGTGAACTGGCTTCCGCTGGTCTGGCAGGAGGCCAGCGTTTTACGACCTGCGTCAGTTCACTTTCAATATACACGCCCGCCTTCGTGCGTAAACGCGCGGCTCCAGACCCTGCAGACCAGGGTAATTCATCTCATGTGGAAAACAGGTCCAGTAGGCTGGGTGTTAAAGAGGCGTTGAACGAGTCATCGAGGGAAACGTTGTGCATGTGGAACGCTTATGAACGCATGTTAACGTTCTAACAATTAACTTGAACCCACGATGCCTGTTGCTCTTATAAACCGTAAACTGTAAAAGTAATCTCGGCCACAATTAACCCCGTTTAGGCCGAGTTTCCACGTATATACATTGAAAACTTCACTATAACTTCGGCTTATAAAGCTCACCAACATCATTTTGTACTTTAATGCGCATGCCAGGCGGACATCCGTCTTGTTACTCTCTCTGGCAAATCTTCTATGTCTCTCCGGGGACAGGACTGCCAACCAAAGGTAGCTCTGGCTGGAAATCCTGCACGTGGAAGCATGGATGGAAAGAGAGAGTGTGAGCAGGAGAAAGCGAGGGGGGTGTGAACGCGAAAGGCTTAAACAACGCAAAAAATCATAACGGACAGCTTCCTTAATACTATTAGATGAGTTCGCACACTTTCTGAACTTGAGCACCATTGTAGTCTTCTGAGAGACGATCACTTGGGACAATGTAGTGGAACTTTCTCTTCCGATCGTTTACGAATGCCCAATATATGTCAGTCGCCACGTCGCTACGCCTATCGCTTGCCTTGTAGAGCAGTGTGAGCCAGTATAAAGGATATGTGTGAACGTTTCTTCACATCTGGACATGTTGCGAGCCGGCCTGCCGGTCACATTAAGAAGGAAGGCATTATGTGTTTGTAAATTAGACACGGTATTTATAGAACGTCCCTTCAGATCACACGATCTCCATTTCATTTCACCTTCCCCTTTCTTTCAATCCCTTATACATTTTCCGTGGTAAAGGGTAGCCAAACGGAGGTCCGTCGTGCTAGCCTCCCTGTGTATCCTTACCCACCCTTTCTCTCTCTCTCCTCTCTCTCTCAATACTGTGAACGTAAACTTGGCTGGGCGAAAAATGTTGATTCCCACAGGGCCAACGCACTTTCAGAGGACGTTAAGCTTTGCCCATCTGGGGCGTTGGTTGTTTCCTGAACGTGTTTCCAGAGACTATTCATGGATTACGGAATCTTAAATCCCACTTATCCACAGTATAGCGCGCACAGCAGATCCACAGTAGACTAGTAACACGTTGTTTCTGACGTGGTGCGCTCGCATTTAAGACCACACCATGTAAAGGGGCCCGTAGCCATGAATTTTTTTCGGGGTGGGGGGGGGGGGGGGGCACTTGCTGAAAACCTTGATTATTTGAGAATAACACCTATTTTCATTATTTATTTTTGGTAAAAAACACCTGCTTCACCAAAACTTCGGGGGGGGGGGGGGGGCTAGGGCCCTCCTCCCTGGCTACGGGCCTGGTAGGGGGCATGCACTGACGTCATCGAGGCCACCATTCTGTTGTGCATCCAGAGCGGTGAAAAAGCTGCGCTTGATCTCAATCTGCTAATTTTCAGAAGAGCAGCAAGCTGTGAATGGCGTATGTTGACGTAGCATGAATACTCCCTCTTTGGACCTTGAGAGGCGACACCGGTCGATATTTGTTGCAACGGTCGCATGCAATGGAGCCGCGTATACCCGGTTTGTCTCGGCGGCGAGTCCTTTTGGCCTCCTCCGGCGTCGAAGATAAGCAAGCAGGCGAGGTCTAGAGCGCGGTGTCCGTTACGCAAGGGCCCAGAAGAACGCCCCCTCGTTCAACACTCCTCTAGCGGCGGCTACTCGACAAGGCAGCACGCCGCAGGAAGGTCAGCTGGCGGCACTGCCTTAGCATTGGCGGCTCGCAAGCACTCCGCTCTCGGGGTTCAAGGAAAACAAACAAATCAGAAAGGCTTTCTGTCCTGCTTATATAGCGCCCGACATGCCTGGCACGAACTTCTTTTTGTTTTTTTTTTGTTTTTCCACGATGAATTGCCTTAGGCAGTGGAGGCAGAATTGTGGAAGTTTCGCCTCTGTGTGTTCTTTCCTGTTATTACAAATATCTAAACGTAAATATGAGATTTCCTGAGCCTGTTTTTCGAAAGCTGCAATGATTGCAGTAGGGTTTACGTTAAGAAATGTTTTTGACAGTCAACAACACCAGGTAATAGCTATGACGAATAAAGCATGAACCTTGCTTTTACTCAAGGATAGCTATCGGAATCTGTTTCCGCTTTGTGTTTGCAGCATACATACAAATACACACAACAACATCATGACACGTCACGCAAGTACGCGTGACCGCTCTCTCATAATGCTTCAACGCAGAGCAGTGGGCGAAGGCTTCATATAATTCGGCAGACATTAAAATTTCAACGCCATTCAGAACCAGTAATCTTCGCATTGTTGGCAAAATTGGTGTGTAAACCGAACACGATTCCTCTATTTGCGGCGTTCTTTTCATTAAGATTCATTGCACACTGACTGTTTGACACGCGACAGCCTCCAACTAATGAAGGAGCACAGAATTCGAAATATATGGATAATTATTGCCGGCCGTACAAGCTTTACAGCAGTATCAGGCATTAAAGTTGTGAGAAAAATAAGTTTAAATATAACCTATCATTCTCTTAGTAGCGTTTTAATAGTTAATACGAATTTTGTAAACTGCGAATATGCTTGTACTATATCACGATCACGAGATTATCTGGATTTGTTTAGGCTAAGTAGGGCGGTGCTAGGTAGTGCACCAATACCTTTCGAAGAATATCTCGGCACTGTAATCCTGCTGAGATTGCTACGAAGGGTAAAGGTCTTCTACCAAGCGCACAAGCACAGAACGGGCTCAATCTTGTATTGTCTACTTGAGCGCTAACGTTACTGATGTAAGTAGATTACCTACGAATTATTGCGGGATAAAAAGTCTATTGGTGATTATTGCGTAATTTGTGCTGTACACCTCTATTGAGAACTAAAATTAAAACGGAATGTTATTTTGTTGCCGAACACTCTGTTATCAGATTGATGCAGTCGTCGTAGAGTCGCTTTGCATGAACTTAACTGGTAACCTGTTCTTACCTGTGCTAGGTATAAGGAAAGCGTCGCAGGAACATATCGACATGATTAATTGCGGCTTTTCGAAGTAACCACCAGTGCGCGAAGACGAAATTGTTTTACCTTCATTAATAATGCAAGCTTCAGTGCACTCGTACGCAGTGGCGATTAAAGGCTCTTAAATGCATTTTGTGCGATACGGACCACGAAACCTGAGTCACAGCAAAACCTTCGTAATTAATGAAGAAGGGTGCGCGTGGTATGCCACAAACAACCGCACACTTCTCGAAGGTAGGACACAAGCTCCACGCCGCTCAAGTATTCTCTCAGCCGTGCCAGCAATGCTTCTCGTTCTTCTCATCGCTGCGACCGGCGTAGCAGAGAAGTACATCACGACTGAAACGCTCAACGGCCACGTAAGGGGCGTCATAGAAGACGTGGATGGCGTAGACGTGGAAAGGTATTTGGGCATTCCGTACGCGGAACCACCTGTAGGAGAGCTAAGGTTCAGACGACCAGTGCCAGCAAAATCATGGCGTCCGACGACTCTGGACGCACTGAAGTTCTCAAGCCCTTGCGCCCAAGCCAACGGGTCTTTTCCTCCAGTTCCCTGGCTTGTAAATAGAGACCAGGTCAGAGAGGACTGCCTATACTTGAATGTGTGGAGCCCTCTAAGAAGGAACAATCCGCTGGGAGTTCTCTTCTGGATCCACGGCGGGGGCTACAGAACTGGAACCGCCTCGGAGTCCCTCTACGACGCCAAGACCTTGGCGGCTGTGGGCGATATCGTCGTCGTTTCGATCAACTTCAGAGTCGGTTCTTTCGGTTTTCTCTACACTGGTCCGGGCTCATCCAGCGGTAACTACGCTCTCTGGGACCAGCACCTCGGCCTTCTCTGGGTGCGGGATAACATCGCCCAGTTCGGAGGTGACCCTGGACGAGTGACCGTGTACGGCGAAAGCGCTGGTTCGATAGGTATCGGTGCGCTGCTCGTCGCGCCTTGTAACGCCGGTCTCATTCACCGTGCCATCATGTCCAGCGGAAGTAACTACTGGCTGGTTCCGCCGCAGAATGTCGTGGGCCACGCGTACACCGACCGAATCGCCAAGTACGTAGGATGCCTGGACCAGTCGAAGCCTTCGTCCAAGACTCACCCAAAGGAGGTTGTGGAATGTCTTCGCAGGGCGCCCGTCGCGAAGATAATCGATGCCGAAGATACCCAGTTTTCCGTAGAGCTAGTGACATTCACTCCTTCCCACGGCGACGACTACCTCCCGGTACCGGAGCTGGAGGCTATTGCCCGAGGCTTGTTCATTCCTCTGGAAAGCATTCTTGCAGGAGGCATGGCGGAAGAGGGCAGCATGTTCGTTTACTTCAGGGGGCCATCCTTCGCTAAGATCACGTCCGGGCCCAAACTAACGAAGCAGGAGGCAGCTGACTTCGCAGCGCGCCACTACTTCAGCTTCTTGCCCAAGGCGACGCAGTCGATGATTACCGGCAGCTATCTGCGCCGCGTGCCTGGCGTCAATGACTGGACAGGGAACTTGCGAGCGCTCATGGACACCCTGGGTGACTTTGTCATCTTCTGCCCGACCAGATTCTACGCCGAGGCGTTCGCCAAGACGAACCATCCCGTCTACTTCTACGTGTTCGATTACCAATACAAGCGCGGTCTTTGGCCGCCCTGGATGGGTGCGACACATTACGAAGACCTCCAGTTCACGTTCGGAATGCCTTTCCGCTTTCCCGAACGTTACTCGAATGCTGACCGCGAGCAGAGCAAAGCCTGCATGGAATTAATAGGCTCTTACGTCAACAATGGGTAAGCTCACTCCGCGTTTTCTGTCCTCTGAACTTCTTTCTGTATGTGTTTCGTACTTGGTCGCCTTCATTCTGAACAAGCTAATATTGCTTTCGCCATGACAGCTGTGTTTAGCTGACGACTATGCGGCATCAGGCTTAGCCTACTAATAAGTGCAGATTGCAAGCGATATGCAAAGGTAACGCCTGTGCTTATCTGACATACGCTGTCGTATACAAGGTGCTAAATATATTCTGGAATCCTACATTGCAGCAGAGTCACCGGAATGTTTGCCTACAAGTTAAACCATATTGTTATGGCCGACACAGTCACGTGACACGTTTTTTTTTCTTTAATTATCTCTATTGTAATTTATTCATTGTCTACCTTAGAACAAGCATTGGCACTATGACGCTTTACGTCTGATAACAGCTAAACGCACTGAGCTGTCGCGTTCTCTCTTCTTCCCGACTGGCGCATGTGAGCCCACAGTAAAAAGAGCTGTCGCTATAACGTTGATTGTTAAGTAAAAACACGTTGAGCAGATAGCATTCTGTTCAACAGAGCTGGCTACCAGCTGTTTTATGTCAACTTTCGAGCCTTCTCAGGTGCGGGGTTATGAGTTGTACGTCACAAGGAAAAACACGGAAGCTTTACAGAAGCTCTACCACCTTGCTCGTTTTGCCTCGCTCCCGCCTGCGTGGAGGCGTTTGTTCGACGCCTTGCTTACTTGCGTCGTAAATCAACCGAGATTAACGTTACGTAGGTATGGCTTACCACCCACAGAACAGTAAACCTTGCTCAGTCCGAGCCTTTGAGGCACTAAAAACGTTACGGCCGCCGTGAACTTCACACCTGTCAGGTTCTCTTCGGTTTTCAAAAAATCGGGCGAAGGTCTTGTTTTGGGGTCCAAAAATGCGAAGGCACTGGCTGACGGCGCCAGAAAAGCGAGCAGAGCACAGTTCTCGAAGTTGACCCCAGGAATAGAAACCGCCGAGGTTAGGCGCTCAACAATAATCTCCACGTTCCTTTGTTAGACCGACCGCAGGCCACCGTTTGTTTGGCGCTGACGAAAACGCGCCAAACAGGCCGCGAGTGAACACGAAACTCAACCTTTGCTTCATCGACACGAGGTCGTGGAACCATTCCAGCCCTGACTCTGCGTTTGAGATGTTATCGCTCCAGAGGAACGAACGCTCGCAGAAGTTTCGCAGTATACAGATCCTGCTGGCAGGCCTACTTGGGCGCAACTTCACGACACGAACTTGAGTGTCCCGTGGACAACACGTGTTCCGCTTCATTCTGGCTAATCAGTCGATACGGTGGCGACGTGGAAGCCTGTGTTGCTGCTTTCGGCTCCACTTAAATGCGGTTGCGAGTGCACCCTCTTTCGTGAAAGCAGGACGCTTATGCTGAAGCGGGCCAGATTGCTTATTGCTTGACTTTATCAATACCAGAAAAAAGGGTGCCCCCTGGTCAAAAACGAAGGAGGCGGTCGCCAACGACTGCTCTAATTGACCATAATGGGACTATTAGAGCAAGTGGCCCGTGACCATGTTTATGGCGGCGTGTACAGAAAAGACACAGTTAATTGTGTCCGTATAACCTAATGATAGCTCCGTTGTTACTTACTTCAGCGAACACGCGTCGCTGTGTGTAAACGAACGATTTATGTCTGAGACAAAACCGGAATTTCCTCAAGCTAAATCTCGCAGTTGGAAACACTCTCAGCGCCTTTTCGCCGTAGTCGCATGCGCAAAGGCGTAGCAGTTGGCCGTGTTATCATGACCGGTCCGCAATATATATATATATATATATATATATATATATATATATATATATATATATATATATCTATATACTATATCATATAATATATATATATAATATATATATATATATATATATATATATATATATATACACCGCCGTCGTTTAAAACATACTCAATTTTAATGAAAATCAATCACTCAAGCGTCAGGTACTGTTGTCCTAAGTAAAGTGCACCGTGTAGTTGGAATGATGTGACAAGCTTCCGTAGACGCTGTAAGCGTAAGGTTTTGATTGAACTATAATAAAGCTAGCAGAAAAGCAAGTGCATTTCCCAGCAAACCACATGCATTAACATCTATATGAGATGTATCTTCGTTCAGTCTAAGACACATAAGTTATTTTATATACACACTGCTGAATACTAACGATCTCACAATAGAAAAACGACCTTCCGAATCATGCTGCACCAATGATGTCCATGTGCAGCGAATCAAAGTGACAAGCAGGGCGAGCTGCTAGGTTAACATCTTAGAATTAACGGCGCGAAGCAAACAAGCAACTGGCTGAGTTGTCAGCACTCGTGCTGTCTGAATACTCATTCTTTGTTCGCTTGGTACCATGTAGGGTTTCGCAGTTTACAAACACATGCCCAGGACGGCTTCCGGTTTTTGTGCGCCGAATTGGCGGGGAACAAAAGCCTTGGCGAATAGCCCGCAGATTTTCAGCACTTTTCTCCCTATGTCGAGCCAAATATTTCAAACAAATATTCTTCTAAGCAATACACAACATTACAGGAGTTAGTCCTTAACATTAAGCGCCTTCCATTTATATGAAAACGTAGAAAGAGTCATTCCTTACTCTGACGCAACTTAAAACACGCTTTCCGCTTCGGTGTTAGAGAGTGATAAGTGAATTGGCCGCGAAGTTTCTCAGGGTACAACACATGCTGCTACTATCGCAGTCTTGGCGCAGCTAGGGCAAACATGTCAAATCATCGCCGCGCTGGAGGGAGACGCGATGAAGGCGCGCGTCGGCCCTTTAGCCTAGCCGTGGTCAGATTCACAAGGCGCATGCGTGACTGCTCTTCATATCAAAACGTTTGCAGCAGACGCTGTGCTACAGGTGCTACGCAAACGCAATTTCTTATCGCGCTAGGTTGAGCTAGCAAGTGAGCTCACGAAAGGCTCAAGGACTTCGACCTTGGTCTTTGCGCTTTGAGGCCCTGGACGTGCCATCCGTAAAAATAGCCGTGCGCTGGCCTTTGTCTCGCAGGAGGCCTGCGGTGCCGGGAGGCGGCGAGTGGCCTGCGTTCACCAGGCAGCAACCGCTGCACGTGTTCTTGCGTGCCATCAATGCGAGCATCGGATCGGACTTCCATGGGGAAGGATGCGACGTCTACCGCATGCTGTACAGGCTTCTGGGCGTCCCTGCGCCCTGAGGCGTCCCCCAATACGAAACCACCGTGAATGCAAATAAACCGGTGTAACTTGGCAATCAGATATTTCTATAGCACGCGTAACTGAAACGATGTACTCAAGAACAGCTCAACTGATTTACGGGTTACTGACTTGGCGCTTCATTCGGTCAATTGAAGTTGTCATAAAATTGTGTTGTTGCGCAAAGTACAATGTCAAAACTTGAACAATCAGCGAAGCGAAAAATATATTGTAGGCTAGTTATCATGGATAAACTTAAGATTAAGATATAAATCAGGACATTCACTGACTATTTTTGCTTTCTAGGATTTCTGGACAAGGTTTGCTGAGCTGTGGTCTTTGAAATTTTAGGGCTTAGATGGTAGTGTTTGAAATGAAGCTCCCAAATGCTGACAGATTGAGCGTGCTCATCTTATCCCGAGTACACTGCACGCTAACTGTCACAATGCGAAGAGCAAAATTAAAGCGAACTCAACCTCTCCTCTTGCTCATTGAATTTCGACATTTTCTTTTTCATTTTCGCCTTGCATGCGGTGCTGGAAAGCCATTCCCATTGATGACGTATTGCTTCAGGAGATAACGTAAGACAAGAAGCTAACGAGCGATAAAACATCAACGAACATCATTTTTGAAATCTGAATAGAAAGAATAGAGTGTTATCAACCTACAGCTGCCGGCGGCATTAGAGATATAGGAAGATGCGGTATATAAAACCTGATGCCTGTAGATGTGACGGTGACTGAGCGGACAGGATGTGAGCATTTCTGTGGAAGCCCCATGATGCAACTATAGCGAGATAGATAACTATGGAGAGGTGGTAACGTGAAAGCGAATTCTCATGTGGCAATAACTCGCTTGAACGCTTGAACTGCTTGAACATCCAGCTTCGGACGTGAAGAACGAGTGATTTCTTATCTGGACAGCGCCATAATTTTCTTAACGTCACGACTGAAACTGACGTGCTGCCGGTGGTATCTCAGCGCGTGACCGTTCTAAACCGCAGTGCTGTGGCAAAGATAGAAAGTCTTACAACAAACGTAGCTCTGTTGCCTTTTAGGAAAAGTGCTATGGTGCGTCCGTGCGTCGTCTGAGAGGCGTACGCAGGCGTTCTGTGGCAGAGACAGAGCAGCGGCTCCGCGTCGGCAACAAACCGGAGTGCACGGAAAGATGCTGCCTTTTCTCAAACCCTTCGGTTCTCACTTTTACGGCCCTGTGCAAGGCGGCTGGGTGTCTTTTATTCAGCGGCACGGCAAGCAAGCAACTTCGTTTACAAAGCCGCCGGCCGGAGAATCAAGGGGTACGACAGAGCATTTTACGACTCCGAGGCGCCGGCCAGCTAGCGCGCGAGAATGCGGTGCTGCAACACGAGAGGTCGACTTCGCAGATCGTTAGGGGCCTCAGCCCGCGAAGAGGCGTCTTCCAGCCAGCGCAGGACAGACCAGAAGTAGTACGGCCACGATAAATGATCTCGGGGTGAGGCACTAATGAGGCTCCTCGGAATAGAATCCATGACGGGTGCGGATCTCTTTAAGGTTGTTTCGATCAATCAACGGCGATAGAAATCATCTGCCCAGTTTTTGAGTAGTTAGTCTGTGGGATGCACGTCGGCTACAAGTAAAAATAAAGATGGCCGCGCTATGGAGGACAAGATGAAAATTGCAGGTCTGTTACTTTTTATGCTGTGGTCAGCCGTATGAAGGGCTGTTCGTCCTATTTTCTATCTTTCTTAAATTTCATATCATAATAAGATCTCATGCGTAGTAGTCGTAACAACTGTTTTACAGGGCTGTAGAAATGGCACCAGCTGAATGAAAAGCTTATGCGAATGTAAATCCCCCGTCTCGCCGATTTCAATTAGGGCGGGCATGTACGCTTGTGTGTAAAATCTGGTGTACTTCACGGAAGCTCAGTGCGGCCTGTTGCAGTGACAACAATACCCGCGCGCGAGCGCCCGGAATGGACGCTTGCGGCGAATGAGAGAAAGAAACAGGCGCAATAGCAAATAAAAATGAAGATGCAAGTTTCTAGTGCGCTTTCTGCAATAACGCGACGATAACACATACGTGTTCGGAGGGGCAGACCGAGTTGAAACGTTGTCATCACCATCATCATCATGACTACGTCCACTGTAGGGCAAAGGCGTCTCCCATGTTCCGCCAACTAAACCGGTCCTGTGTTTTCTGCTGCCGCGATATACCCGCAAAGTTCTTTATTTAATCTGCCCACCTAGCTTTCTACCTCCCCTGCAATCTGCCAAAACCCTGCAATCTGCCAAAACCCTGCAATCTGCAAAACCTGCAATCTGTGACATACTGTCACATCCGACATTCCGTACGCTCCCTGCGTATTGCTTGCTGCTTTCGCGCAGGGTGTCAACATGAGTGTCTGTCTTCTTCTATAGGACATTAAACAGGCAGCGGTTGTGCAAAGCTTGTCGCCTTGTTCAGCAACAACAACAACCACACACAAAATAAAGCTGAGTCACCTTTATGGTACATACTATCGGCGTTCTTTGTCTTTCTCGCGGCATTGAGTTACAGGAAGGAAGAGCGAAGGTAGAAAAAGCTTTATAAGAAGAACAATTGACGAGATCACAGCAGTCACTCAGGAAGCAAGGCAGACAGCCGATGCAGCAGTTGAAGTTCAGAACGCTCGGGACGATGCCTGCAAAGGAAAGGAGACCATAGAGGTACTGTCCCTACTGCGCATGTTGTGCCCAAGCGTTCTAAGTAAAGAATTAACGCTCTTTTTTCGAAGCCATCCTTACGCGACGTAGTTTGCAATGTCAAGTAAACTGTGAACCTTCAGAACTGCCATACATGGGTCCACTCTTACAGCTTTCTGGTGATTATTGGTTCTTAAGATTAGGTGCTGCGTTGTGATGTCAACATGCGTCATGTTAACCGCAATATAAGCGTCAAGTGTTTACGAAATTATGCGTCGGACAGACCGACAGACAACGAACTTTATTGGATCCTGAGGAGTTACGACCCCCTAACGGGAGGCCGTTGTAACTGCTGGCCGCGCCCACGTAGAGGACAGAACGCCGTGACGCTCCGCTCTTTCCTGGGCCCTCTGGATAGCCTGGGCTTGCTGTCGGAGTGCCGTGCTTCTGATGGCCTCCTCCCATTCGGCTTCGCTGGAGAGAAGGGTTTGAGGCAACGCGGGACATCGCCAGAGCATGTGAGCCATGGAGCAAAAGGTTTCACTGCAGTCGGGGCAACCGGGGTCAACGTCCGAGTACATCTTACTGAGAATGCCCCGCGACGGGAAAGACCCCGTCTGCAACATTCTCAGAGTAGCTGACTGAGCTCTGCTGAGCTTCGGGTGAGGAAGAGGATAGACTCTCCTGCCAAGTTGGTAATGCTTTGTTACCTCATTAAATGTCAGAAGGGATCATTCTGCTGAGTCCCTTCCTGCCCTCCGGAGCCTCCAGACCGCCGCGGCGCGTGAGTTCTCGCGCACGATCGTGGGCCAGCTCGTTGAGGTTGGGAAGCCCTCGAGAACGTTCTTCCCCATGTGTGCAGGGAACCAAGTGATAAAATGAGAGCCGGGACAAGCCCTCTTCTCTAGAATGGAGGCCGCCTCTCGAGCGACGTTGCCCGATTCGAAAGCTCTGATTGCCTCCCTCGAGTCGGTGTAAATGTAGGAACGCTCTGGGTCAGACAAGGCCAACGCTACTGCAATTTGCTCCGCTATACCCGGGGTGGCCGCCCTCACTGAGGCGGAGGAGCGAAGCTCCCCCCGCCCGTCTATAACCGACAACGCGAACATTCTCCTGTTCCCGTACTGCGCTGCATCGACAAAGACGGCGGAGTCCATGTCATCTTTAACTCTCCTCAAGATGGCTCGTGCACGGGCTTTACGTCTACCCTCGTTATACTGCGGATGTACGTTTCGCGGGAAGGGCCCCACCATGTAGGTCGCCCTCGTTTCCCGACTCAGTGTTGTCCGCCGTTCCTCCATGATCCTAGAAGCCATGCCAACCTCGTCAAGGATTCTCCTGCCAGCCTTTGTTGACGATAGCCTAACCACCTAGGCAGTGACCTGCGCCTCTATTATCTCGTCTATGTTATTGTGCATCCCGAGTTGATCTAGCCTGTCGGAGCTCGTGAAAATAGGCAAGCCTAGGACTTTCTTGATGCTCTTGCGCATGAGCGTATTTAACTTCCTTTTCTCTGTTTTAGTCCATATTAGAGCTGACGCCACATAATTAATATGGCTCATGAGAAACGCGTGGTACATCCTAACGAGGTTGTCTTCACTTAACCCCTTCTTGCGGTTGGACACCCTAGCGATTAACCTTAGCATATTCTCTGTCTTGGCTGTAACGTGGGTAATTGTTTTGGCATTACAGCCCCTCGCGTCTATGAGCAGGCCTAGGATTTTGACTGAGTCGACTCTAGGAATTTTCTGTCCACTCGCATATAATGCCACGGGGAGCTGGCTTAAAGGTGTTACACCTCTAACTCCTTGCCTTGCCGGTCTGTAAAGTAACAGCTCCGACTATCTCGGAGACAGCTTGAGACCCGTGTCCGCGAGGTAGGTCTCCGTCTCGTCCAAGGCCGCTTGTAAAGCTTGCTCGATGTCCGCTAGGGAACCCCCTGGGCACTAAATCGTGATGTCATCTGCGTAAAGTGCGTGACCTATGCCCCGGAGGCCACCCAGCCTGTCTGAAAGACCCTTCATGACTATGTTGAAGAGCAGCGGTGAGATAACTGAACCCTGGGGGGTACCCCGAGGTCCCAATTTGTATTCGCTCGACCGAATCTGCTCCGCTCGAATAGTAGCAGTTCTGTTCATGAGGAACGACCTGACAAAGGCCTGGAATTTGACTCCCAGGCCCATGCCCGCCGTGGCCTGCAGTATATATCGATGGAACACTGTATCAAACGCCTTAGTGAGATCCAGGGCTAGAATCCCCCTCACGTCCCGAGTGCCGCTATCAAAGATTTGCTTCTTCAGCATTAGCATAACATCTTGCGTAGATAGCCCGTGCCGGAAACCCATCATATTACTGTGGAAAGAGGCCCATACGCTCTATATACCCGGAAACCCTGTTCAAAGTCGCGTGTTCTGCTACCTTGCCTATGCACGAAGTTAGCGATATCGGTCTCATGTTGTCCAAATCAAGGGGTTTTCCAGGTTTTGGAATCAGTATCACCGAGGCCGCTTTCCATTCGTCAGGCACATCTCCTTCCTCCCATACTCTGTTGATCTCCTCAGTTAGTAGTTCCACTGCCTTATCGTCCAAGTTCCGTAATAGTCCGTTAGAAACCTTATCCGGCCCCGGAGCCGATCTGCTATTTAAATTGTGCAGCACCACCCTTATCTCCGATTCGGTGAAGGGCGCGTCCAGATCCTCCACCGTCGCGCACTCGATCTGCGGATAATCCTCGTCCTGCGTCGGCCCTATGGGGAGGTATTTATCCGCGACCGCATTCAAAAACGATTGTTCAGTACCTCCCTCCTGCTTGTGCCTGTGGATGACTTTACTGAGTGTTTGCCTTTGATTCCCCTTAGTCTGCGCGTCACCCAGGAGGTGTTTTAAGAGGTTCCACTTCCCTCCTGTGCGCATGGACCCGTCTACTGCCGCCATACCTCGTCCCACTGTAGCCTATTGAGCTCCACGCAATATCTCTCTATCTCTCTATTAAGCTCGGAAATTGAGCATTTTTAAAAGACTTTTTTACGTTTTTAGCATTCTGACGTCTACATGCTCAATACCGGTTTAACAACAAGCGTTCTTATCTAAGCCCATGTCGAATCACTGGCCCTGAACAAACACATTCACGAGGCTCGGAGTGGTTCGTCCGTCGGGATGGTAGTTCGTTTGAGTGAGGAAACTTTATTTCACACTGGTGACCGAACGTTCTTTTATCTACGCAAGTCCGCGTTTTTACGAAGGATAAACAGGCAAACATTTCTTCAATGGGTGTGTCCGTGGTATCGGAAAGATACCACGTACACATCTCATTGAGGAAATGTTAGTCTGTCTGAAGAAATGTTTTTCAGCGACTGCACTAGTGTTCTGTCATTCTGAAGGTGTTATGAAATGGTCTAGCATATTTTCTTCCTTTTTAAGATAGAGCGAATGGGAGTGAACGGTAAAGAGAAAGCGCAAGAATATGGTTTCTCTCTAATGACGTTTATAGTTCATTTCATATAAGATATTATACCAGCACACTGGGGTGCAGATTACATAGCAAAATAAACTCATAACCGTATGCAAGCTATCAGCATTCGGTGTATGAAGATATAGCTTAAAGTTCATTTTTGTTTAGTCTGTTCTCGGTTATAATTTAGAAGACAGAAGACACGACGTGTTTATTGAGTTGTGTTTTGCGAGTTATATCAGCAGAGGCGATAGCCATTTGGTTACCGGCGAAAGATATTTCAGCTGCGTGCGGTAGCCACGTAGTGCTTAGGAGTGGGTACTTAACGCGTAGTGCTATAAGTCCTCATACATATATCTCATATATCTCATACATTTATCATACAGCGTGCTAATTTCTAATCTGTTGGCTGGGTCATTCCTTCAGAAATTGACTTCAATAAACATAAAAATTTGTAGAAATTGAGCCACTGGATTGTGATTGTTGTTGTAACAGCGAATAGCCATTATTTGCCAATCCTAACCAGCTGCAACGATGGTAGTATGCAACTAAATTCGGTAGTTCAACTCAGTCAGAAATCAGACTTACCCCTTTACAGAACTTGTATAGAACAGGCCCCGCAAGGCAGTCTTCCAAGTATAATTGTCGGTACGATTGGAAAAAGAGCAATTTATAACATGAACAAGAAAGGTAGGCAGGCGAGGTTCAGCTTCTCTGCTCGACAAGCATGCACTACAGCAAAACATGCAGATACACTGGAATGGTGCGCATAGAGGCAACGTTACGTTGCATAGAGGTGCCGCCACCGAGCGGAACTTGTGAGCTCTGCTAAGACCGAAAAGGATGGCGAATTTTTTTTGTACTTACAATACAGTTCAGATTTAAAGCGACCGTACCAAAAGAGTACGCGCGATAGCCGTGTAAAGAGTTGTAATGGGCATTTCACTCTGAGTGTGCCTATTTATAGTAGTCCAGAAGTTCAGGCTACGTTCCACTCCTCCTCCTCCACGAATGAAAAAAAAGTTTACAAAAAGGTTGTTCTTTGAACCTATCGGGGTAGGCTTTCTTGCGCAACAAGCAAGCACTGCAGTGAAACATACAAGTGAACACAACGAAAACGCAAAGCAGCCAAGTGCCGCCGTCGCGCGGTTCTTCCGCATACTAGTGGCTCTGCGCCGGTTGGCGCTTTTATTTGAATTCGATCAACATTCGAACTTAACACAAGCGTCCCAAAGATATATTTTACAAATCCGTCAAAACGACAAAACCGCGAGTGGAAAGATTTGCTGATGTACTGAATGCGTGAGTGCTGTATTATGTGCCTTTGTATAGCCTTATGTTTATTTTCTACTTCGCGACAACAACCATTGAGCAAGAGAAGCGGAGTAACCGGCGTCACGCATTTGCATCAACCTCTCCTTATATACATTTAATTGAAAAAAAAAAAGAAAGAGCAATGCAAAGTTAGGGCAGCTTACCAAGTGGTCAAGCGCGAATTACGACCCCGGTAAAAGTATTGCATATTTTTGATCGGCATCATTTAATAACTTCTATTATCTTATGAAAAGTCGCAGTTACCTACTGTGCTACTTCGCGATAGATAGATGCAAGCCTCACGTCACGAAAACACATTGTCGTTCTCAAGGACTTCTTCGACAGCGCTGTGTTAACGATCAGCCTTCATCTTAGCCTCTAATCTTATCATAACCACGTTACAGGTATTTTTTTTTTCATTTACCCGCTTACTAACACGTTCAGTGTTTACGAGCTCAGGGACTGAACCATGAGCCTTTTTTTTAATGAATAAGACCCTATTCCTCTATATTGCAGCCGCAGGCTGGATGCGTAGGAATCGCCAATAACTTATTTTGTTTGTTTAATTGCGCAGTGAAATCATGCCCAAATAACAAAGCCCAGATTTCCTTCAAAGGGGCACCTTGATACAATTTAATAGATAGATAGATAGATAGATAGATAGATAGATAGATAGATAGATAGATAGATAGATAGATAGATAGATAGATAGATAGATAGATAGATAGATAGATAGATAGATAGATAGATAGATTAGATAGATAGATAGATAGATAGATAGATAGATAGATAGATAGATAGATAGATAGATAGATAGATAGATAGATAGATAGATAGATAGATAGATAGATAGATAGATAGATAGATAGATAGATAGATAGATAGATAGATAGATAGATAGATAGATAGATAGATAGATAGATAGATAGATAGATAGATAGATAGATAGATAGATAGATAGATAGATAGATAGATAGATAGATAGATAGATAGATAGATAGATAGATAGAAAACTGAACGTTTGGCAGAGATTTGTCGGCCTTCGCGACAGGAAACTAACAGTGACATCACCCTTTGCTATGTGCCTAACAAAACGTGCGCACGAAGACGCAAGCCGCAGCACTTAATAGGTGTCCTTGCAACCAACACCGCCAGCAGAGAGTTTGTATTGTGCCACCTCGAGGGTCAATCTGGGAAACGCCAAATTTACTCCGCTGTTTCTTCTTGGATATCGCTTCTTCAGTGCCGGGTGGCGGTGCAGGAAGCCATCAAAAGCCGTCCTCCACTCTTGGTTTACATTCGGGCCGTGGTCAGCAGACGCTTTCTGTGCTTACCTCACGCGCTGCTTGTCCACACAACTTTTGGTTATGTAAACAAGGCCAAGTCGGCAGTCTTCTGAAGCCGAATTCCTGGGGTTGCTTCGTCTCCGGCCCTGTCTCTCTTCTTCTCTCGAGGTGTTGTTTAACGGAACCATTGTCTGACGTCATTGCAGCTGCTCGCATGCCAAAACAGACAGCTGTTGCCGCAGACCAAATTCAAAGCTCTCTGAGGAGGCCTGGAATATGGAAACCGAGGCATGGAAAGGGTGGAAGGAAGAGAAGGAGAGAGGGTTATATAATGCGGTAATACCCTTAACAGTTAATGCGCTCGGCTGAGGAGCCAGCTGAATAACATAAAATTGCCCCGAGTACTTTAAAGTGGGTCTGTCAACGCATGTTTCTTCCTAGCATTCGCATTTCTAGTGTATTTATTGCCCAACTTTTCATACCATAGACAGGGTCTGCGGCTGGACAAGGTCTTCCTCATTTTTTGAAAGGTAAGTAGGTTTACGTGTTTTCTACAGTCCGGGTTACTCTCAGACTGGGCTGGCAATTGATCCACCTGTGTGTCTTTTTAGCTGTTGGCTATCTTCTACTAAATGTCCGTAAATTTAGTGTCGCGTAGATATTCAACTATAGAAAACATTCAATATACTTGCGCGCCGTTTTCGGCAATGTGAAGAGCATTATCCGCTGCGAAGACGCGTCCTTAAATCCTCTTTTTTTTTTCTGTGTGGAAGAGTTTACTAGATAATTTGTCTAGTGAACCCTTGGTTTCGGCACAGAAGCGCCGGTAGAACGATATAAGAAAAGCGTCACAATACATTTGAGCATAAACATTCAGAAATAGACGAGGTACCGCTGTATAATGCAGAGTGTGCAGAGAAATTGGTGACGAAGGACACTTTTATTTGGACATGCTGGCGTTGCTAACTTCTGTCAAAAATCGCCGTTTCTATATTTAGTGTCATTCGTACTTTTGTGTCTTTACGTTTTTGCGTCAACGCAGGAATTTAGATGTCGGTGCCGGGAAAAGACTTCGCACTTGTATTTATCGTCGCGCTCCTTCTCGAACATGAGCAGTGCTGTTGCCACGTCGTTGAAGCGGAGCGTGGCCGAGATGTTGTTCCGCTTGACCTGCGCATTTTGCGGGCTCTGGAAGGGCTAGTAGACGCACTGGGATCGAGGCTGCACATGACGTACGTGGACGCCGCCAGTGGACTGTACTTCGCCAGCGGTGCGTATATAGGGATTCTCTTTTAGCAGCGTGTTTGCAATCCGGGGAAGTATATCGCTATCAATTATGGCTACAATACAGTACTACGGCGACCCAAGTATACTGACTGGCATAACCCGGTTTCTATACCGTGTGCGGTTGCACACGCAGCCCATTGTCTTCAACGCGGCGGCGCCTCGGCTTCGCGCTACGTTTGTACGCGCAGTGGCGAGAGGGGTTGCGTGAGAGAGGGCACGGAGCCGCTCCCGCAGCCTTTCGCGCCCTGCTCCCTGGCCGAAGTCGAGATGCCCCGTTTCCCTCCTTGCCCTTTTCTGGAGAGACTCCTCTCCAGACTCCAAGGAACGTGCGCTGTTTTCTTGGGGAGCTCCTGGTCTTTCGACTCGGGGAGCGGTGGCGACCACAGCTCGATCGAGTCGGGAGTCACCCAGCCGCCATCAACCCCTGCAGCGCTCCGGCCATGGAGTGCGAACTACCGCCCCGGACAGGAGTGCAAAAGCCACGCGAGGTGAGATTAGCATTTATCATTCCCTCGACGTGTGCTTGCTATTTGTTAACGGTTGTTTCTCCCCAGTAGTGCGGAACACTCCACCGCTGAGATGTTCTGTTAACTTTATGCGCTACTCTATTCGTTGCAATTGGCATATACGTATCTGCGGTGAATAAACAGCTACAGTTGAAAGACTTGTCTCTGTCCCCACTGGCCTGAAACCCGCCGAGGTCGCCACTCAATGCGAACCGTGGGATAGGGGGTCACAGCTCTGACTGTTAGGGCTGCAACGTAGAACCAGCGAGAGTGACCGACACTGCGATAGCGCGTGGAGCGGTCCAAACGAGGGACAGGTTCGCACGCGCGGATCTGTTTGTTACAAAGTAAACCCTATAACCGTCCGGGGAGATTTCGCATATCTTTGCCACGACAAAATAATTTTGTTGCTCGACTGGTCTGGCGCCTCTTTTCGATTTACACATTTTCCTGGCTCTCGCTTTTTTTCTTTCGCGCATGCGTGTAGAAAATTAAGCATGTGTCTAAGGGCGTAAAAAAACACCTGCGCTAGAAAGTACAGATCTCGTTATAACCAGTAGTAAACATTGGTGCACTGAGTAGCGCTTTGGAGACCACAGCTTCAAGGCAAAGGTTTATCTCGAGCTGAGGGAATGGTTATGCGGACAGTAATAGTACCGAGCTACCGGTACGTAAGGTTGCAGAGTGAAGCTGCACAATACTTCAGCAGTGAACCTTAAGCAATGTATTTATTGAATCAGGCCGTTAAAGAAGCCTTGGTTCACCTTGGTTCCAATACATACACAGACGAAATAAGTACTGTGTAACGCACCAACGGCCGAATGAAATGACCCTCTTCAAAATGTATGTGCCCCCACCAAACATGACAGTAATGGATCTTATGCAGATGTCACAACCTGTTGGCCACTCCATGCTGTTGACATCGTCACAAATACATTTACACGACCACCATATACAATATATTTTGAAAATAACCCTTGCATGAGCTTACTGCGGGCGCCAGCACATACGGTGGTCAAAACAACTAATAATTCCTTATGCGCTTCGTCGATGACAGTATGAAGCATAATTTGATCTGTAACATGGCGTACCCAATCGCGTGGTGTTGAACGTACACAGAAACGTTTATTCCCAAACACACATCGGCAGCTCATCACTCGTACCCACAGTCGATGCCTGGGAAGGTGAGAAGATTTTTACTTTCAACGGGACACGTGCGACAGCAACGTTGATCACTTTTCTTTAAAATATTACGTGGCAGCTTCAGGTTGCATATTTCTTTGCTGTCGCAGAGCGGCGCATGCGCTTTACGCAACGCAGTTTTAGTGAAATAATCACGATTACAACTACCTGTTACCCCTTAGTTCACCACTGACCAGTGCTCATTTGCTTTTGTACTGTGAAATAGAAATAACGACTCCACGCTTAGAATCAGCTAACCCTACAAGCAACGCGAGTCTTCGAATCTTCGTTGCACCGATTAGGCGCATTGACTGAGTTAAACAGCATCCCTCCTTGATAAATGAACTGCTCGACGAGATGCATTGTAACGAAGCCCGAAGAAAGTTTCTATGTGTTCAACGTGGCCTAAAGAATTTGACGAAGGCTGTGCATTTCGGTGTCATAACCTTGAAGTTTCTGGTATTCACCATGACGGTCAGCGTAAACAAGACACGAAACACAAGAAAGTACCAGACGCAGGCACTGTCTATCAACTGAAAGTTTAAAGAAAAAAACGTGGTATATTTGTACAGAAAAGTAGGCACTGACAAAACCTTATCACCCCCGACCTACCTTCTAATCACATATGCTGCAGATACAAAACCTCAGCATCACTGAGAGCTATTGGGCGCAAGTACTTGTCCCCTTACGCTTTTATTATTTTAAATCCTTCTGCAATTTCACGCCTGCGCTGGTCCTTGCGCCTCATCACTACAGCGGTTTTGCTCAGCTCAGCTGCGCTGTAGTGACGTGGCAAATATGCCACGTTTTTTCATTAAACTTTCAGTTGACAGACAGCGCCTGTGTCGTGTACTTTCTTGTGTTTCGTGCGCTGGTTGCCCTGACCGTCATGAGTATGTTCCAACTAGCCCAATATGCTAGATATTACTTCAGTTCTGGTATTTCGCGTCGCATAATCCTGAACCAGTTTTACTCATGCCAACATTTCGGCAAGCTATGTTGAAACAAATGGAGAACTACAGATGTGTTTACTGCGTGCAATAAGGAAACTCCTAGTTAGTGACCTTCTAATACGGTATTACCAGCCGCTTACTACTAACAGATGTTATGTGCTGGGATGTCAGGGGAGCTAAATGTGTAGTTTGTTTCCTTGATCGATCAGCTGGCTACTTGGAGCTTTTGCTGGCTGATGACTACTTGGTATTAGTCGGTTGTTGCATGGGCTTCCTTGCTCTTTCACCCTCCTGTAGTTATCAACAATCAGAACATGTGTACTGGAGCCCCAAGGATCATAACTGCCGTCATGCTAGAAGCAATGAAGCTCACGCAGTCGCTGCATCTTCCCGGCATCGCTCTGTACCGCGTCTTTGCCGCAAGGCGGAACATAATGCAGTGAAGCCTTAGCAAAGACGAAATCATCATCACATACTTTTGCAGTTTACAGCAGCTGTGACCAAGGGTACGGGGGATACCCGCTGTTTCTTTCGTTTAACCTAAGCCGTAATCGCAATGCGTTTTTCGAAACGAGTGTCATGGCGTCAGCTGGTCATCACAGTCATGACAACATAGTTACGCGCAAGCTCACTTCTACAATATGCTCAGTAGTGCGACTTGGCTACAAGATAACGAAGTGAAGACGAGGTAGGTTGCAGAATGCATATTAGTTTTACTGTGATTAAAAATTACTATCGCGGCAATAAAAAAAGGGGAAGGGAAGTATCTCAATATTTCGGTTCTTTTTCTTTTTGTTTCCTTCGTTTTTTTGCGACAATAATCATTTGCACTGTTAATCCGAGGCTAGTGGCGTCAGAAGCGCGTTGATCAGGAGCCATTCCCACAACTGTGTATAGCAAATTTATGAGTGTAGTCGAATTACGAAAATTTTCTGCGGTGTGACTGGTACTGGAAGAGTTTGGACTTCGAGCTCTTGACTGTGCTTATGCAGGCGTCACACTTAATTCAAATTCATAGTTATGCAAGGAGTGAGTGAACCCATGAAATCAATCACTGACTCAAGTTTGCCTCTCACTTCCCTTATAGACCGTCTACAGAACGTTCTCAACATGGTAAATACCGGCACCGGGAACGACTCCTTGGGTACTTCCGGGCAGTTGCCCGCGAGTTTCCACGTGAGCGTTGAGGAAATCAGAGCTCTCCAAAGGAAAACAACACAGTTTGGAAATACTGCTGTTGAGCAGGTTCTTCAGACAACGAATGTCCCAATACGTGAGTATTTCAAGTTGAAGAGTATACATACACCGTTATTAGCACGCACGTACATGTACACTTCTTTATTCGCGTGGATTGTAAAGTTTAGTGATGACGCAAATATACAACTATACACAACTATATTGTTACACGGCGCCATCACACATGAAGTATCGCTAATGTTAACGAAAACACAGAATCAACTCGAACAAACGCTGCTTTTGCTAATGTTTTGTGCGCGTTGACGAGCACCTAGAGCCCAGAATTGCGAAACGAATAAAAAAAAAACGTGTTATTTCCTAAATATGGTTATATTTAGTGTATGTTCGTATTCAAAACTTACAGGCAAGAGAGCTGCAGACCGTTCTAGGCATCAACTCCATTTTTTAATACTTGTAAAGTCTTCGTAGTGTGAAACATTAATTGAAGTTGGCACGGCATTTAAACTGATTTAAAACTGCGCTCAGGACGGAACACAAGTAGACTTAAACAGGACAAGCACAGAGTGACAACTGAGTTGCTCGTCCTGTCTGCTTCTTTCACTTGTGTTCCGTTTTTCGTGCAGCTTTAAAGGGACCCTGCAACACTTTTTCAGCATGGTCAGAAAACGCTGCCGATCGGTAGTCGAGGCTCCCGAGAACACGCGAGCCTAACATTATAGCGCAGCACGCAGCCTGGGAATTTACAATTAATTCCTATGGTCAGCTAGAAATCGCTCCCTCTTCTCTCTACGCCATATACCAAATCACACGGCCGTTGGCTGATTTCATCATGGCGAGCTGCATAGTTACCGTGGCCGCCGCGAGATGTCGCCACGTGTCCGCTCGCGATCACATTGAAAGTATTAGCAGTGTGGTTTTCTGGGCCAGCTGGTACATGATCGAGTAGTGAAGGGTTCCAGCAAGTTTCAAACGCCGAGCACAAGTAGAGAGGAACGCACGGGACAGCCTTGTCCCGTGCGTTCCTCTCTTGTGCTCGCGTTTGAAACTTGCTGGAACCCTTCACATCGAAAGTATGCCACGCGTTCGAAGAAAAAAAGAAAAGAAAATATTCAAGATCATGACACGCGCTGATGAAGGGACGCATCTTCCTGCCCCCTTGTAAATCCCCTCCCTGCGTAGCTTTCAGCGCGCTCGCTGGTACGAAAGGAGAGAGAAAGCGCTTGGAGCATGAGACAAATCTCTGTAACTCCGCTTGTACTTGACCGATTCTAAAAATTTTTGCGCGGCTGTCGATTCGTGACGCAATACGCTATTTTAATGAAGCCATTGGGCGATTACTTGGAAAAGTGTTGCAGGGCCCCTTTAACTCTGTCTAAAAGTCATTTAGACATCCTTGTAGACTACAAAACCGGCTCCTCTCCATCTTTCAATCTCCTCCATCCAATGTGTAGGGTAGCAAACCGGTTTTCCTAAACCGGTTAACCGTGCTTGCATTTCCTTCTCTACTATTTATTCTCTTCTCCTTCGGACGCACGATGTGCTTTTCTTACGTCAGTGTCCCGCGGAGTACTCCGGCACAACTTCTGGACTGACCCACCCATTCCGGCTGGAGTGGAGCCGGTCGAGAACGCATCGGGCAGCGCGCCGCACCGCAGCGTCACTGAGAGCACGTCGGACGCGTGCATGACGCAACTGTTCTCCGGCGCCCGCTGTCGAGACGTGAACAGCACCTGTTGGGAGACCATGACGGGTGGGAAGCACAGGGGCTACAACCTCGCGCATCAGGTGCTCTTCCTCACCATTGCTTTCAAGGTGGGTGTCTCATCGCGGTTCGCAAATTTTTATTTTTCGAGTAATCGGCCGAAAGCAGTCACCAGAAACGGCACGGGCTGCGAAATGTGCAATTCTCTGGCTGCCGCCACAAGGTCTCGCGAGATCTCGTGGTTCTACGGTGTACAGAAGCGTGGGTTTCGGCGCCGCTGCTATATTGGGTGAATCCTTGCCATATTGTATCTTGACTCAACTAAACGAACAGTGCTATACGGCAGACGCATACGCATGAAAACGGTCGGGTTGGTGCATTCGACGTTTCATGACCTTAATAATTCACGTCACGATATACAAAAATAATAAAACATTCGTTTAACAGTCCAAAGTGGCGGCACCCGTGTGTATATGTGTTCGAAGTGGTAGCTGGCGGGTGATATTGCGGAAATGCGAAAACGAGATTCCGCGCATTGCGCGTTGTGGTGTTTTTAACGAGCTTTAAAATTGTTTTAATCGGTGCAACGTAAAAATTTTAAAGATCAAGATATGGTAACTGTCCGCATACCATTCTCGGCCGAACTGCCTGTGCCCGTGCGTCCTAAACTACGCGACGTTACTTTATAGTCATCAAATGATATTTCAAATAAAAGGAAACAACAGAAGAAGCAGGAACAACCGCGGGCCTTCAAAAACGAGCTCTTGTCACCTGGAAGAAGCTTCTCGAATAAACAAATATTCTATGGAAATATTAAAGCATACTTTATCCTAAAAGCAAGATGCTTACCACTAATCCTTGTCATTAATCTTCTGTGTGTGCATGTGCATTTTTTCTCTCCTTTTTTTTTTTTTTCTCTCTCTCTGTCTACACCTTCTTTCTTGCCCCTATTTCCTCACCCTAGTTCTGGGTAGCAAACCGGATGCTAATATCTGGTTAACCTCCCGGCCTTCCTCTTCATCTCTCTGTCTTGTTATGTGTTCAGAATTGTAAATGTTGTGATCGTGTGTTTTATGTTATGCGCAATTATTTGTCTCGTATGTTTTCCTGTGTTTGTCAAGCCATACAGAACATCTGACTTTGTACCTGTACAAGTGAGCTTATTTTACTTACCTGCACTCGTGCTCGAATATTTGTAACTCGTATTTGTGTCATTTTTATTTATTTTTTTAGTATTGCGTATTTCGCTTCCTAGGCGAGAGGGAGTAGTCGGAGCCTGCCATAAAGGCACCAACCTCTCCTATACACCATTTCAATAAGAAAGAAAAATCGTAATCTATAGCATCAACAATGTTCACCGGTGCACCACGTGGCAAGGTCGGGTCTGACGAAGATTATGCATATCACGTGGTGAGTGGACGCCAAAAGGTGAACGCTACGCCCTCGGACGTTTCGCAGATGAACTGCACGGCTGTCATGGAAAGATTCTCGGAGTTATACGGACAGCCACCAGCAGCGCGGAATTTGGCTTCAAAGTGTGCACAGGTGGCCAAAGAGGCACAGTCGGTGGCAGAGGGTGGTTTCCCGGATCGGAAGAGGGACCTTTTTCTCGAGCAAGGTAGGTAGCCCTGCAAATGAATTCCAATATGAATATCAGATCTGCAAGTGAAGTATTAGCATTTTAGCAACTTCGGTTATCTCGAAATGCTTGCTTCATTGCTACTACAACAGAACCTCGTTATAGCGAAGTAACATCATGATCATAAATTAGTTCGTTATATCACACATTCGTTGTAACAGTAGATCGGCAATCGGACTCCCGCAAAAATCCTAGATACCAAAAACACATCGTTCTAGGCCAAAAACATATTTGTTTTATAAGCGAGCTTTCGGAGTTTTAACATTCTATTCATGCCTTTGAGTTTACTCAACCAGTGAAATGCACCTTTTTTTATGCACCGGATGACCAAAATTTCCGCGACTTTTTTAACCACATTTCTGACCAAAATTTTTAAACCACAACTACATTTTAAAAAATTTGTGGTTGTGAATTTTCTTTCAATATTTATTCTTTTTACGCCACCTTTCGAGTTTTGAGCCTCGAACTAACCCAATGTGTCTTTTTTTTCCTAAAGGATCCGAATCCAGAAACCTAAATTTTATGGGAACGTAAAGCACGCCTAAGCGTCTTTCACATTTAAAACGTTTGTGATCAAAACGGGGCAATTCCCGATTTTAACTAGGACTACAAAAATGAGCCAAATCGTGCAGCTGTTCCAATCAAACTAAGTCAGATCCTTAAAACCAGCGCTGCGTCAACAATCGTGACCAAAACAACCAACATGGGAACAACCAACATTTGGTACTTACTGAAGGACATGATATTATAGGGCAAAACTCGAATAAAAATAGTAAGAGGCCGACTTTCCTGCTCCTGCCTATCAGCGTTTCTTTTAGAGTTTTGCGTTACAGTGTCGTGTCCTTTTATTGCTTTCCGTTTGGTCTAATACGTCAATCAATCGGCATCTTACGATACGTGCATATTCGGATGGACGCAGTCACCGTGTGCGGGTTCCTGGATCGAGGCGTGTTCAAGAACACGTCCTTCATGGAAGCCGCTCTGTCCTGGCAGCGGAACGACGGGTGCTTCGAATCGTGGATGCACAGAAAGCACCGGAAGCATCGGCGCAGAGTGAAGCGTGAAGAAAGAGTCGACGACGGTGAGTCGTCGCGCTGGCAGCAATTTATTCGAAGAGGGCCGATATAATGCGATACGTGCAGTAATCAATGCCACTGGCATACATGCTCACCTGTTGCGACCCGTGAAAACCACACACTGCGAGGCGCGTTCATCTGCCTCAAGTTTCAGTACGTAGTTGTCAGCTACAGTGATTTGGTGAAAAACTTACAACTTTAAATAGTCGCAGCCAGTTATGCTTCTGCTACACATAACTAAAGACTGAAAATAGCAGGAATTCTGCTATACCAACACCTTTCTTCGTAACCTTGTTGCGAGTCCTGTATTTGTTCATTTGCATCCGGGAAGAATAAAAATTACTGCGCGACACCGTAAATTTTGTCGCTGCCATGGGAGAGGATAATCTTCGAGGCTTTACAAATGCATCTTCTTGATGGTGACACACAACCAGCCTGCTTCCAAGCTTGTGAAAAGGGCGGTCAATGGAAATGAAGTTACGTTGATTGTACGCAAGATCCCACGGCCAAGTCCTCGCATCAATACCTGTTAAGAACAGAGCGAATTCTTCAAAAGAGCTTCGCATAGACGTTTTGGAAAGTTCATCCGTAACCGCGGTCATCGTGATGCACGGTAGCGGCCATCAGCGAACAGGTTCCAATAATATTTGTGTGTGCTTTTTTTTTTTTCATTTACCAGATGGATGTTCGATGCACATGACAAGCGTGGGAGCTGCAGCACTAGCAACCTGGTTGGGAACGCTCGTACGGGACGAGCTTCAAGGACGACGACTCGTGCCTTAAAGCGTGGGAACGGTCTAGTTGGTGACAAATGTTGTTGCGACAGCCGATGTTTCTAGCGCTCGTCTCCGTAGTTCTATCCGTCCTATCGCCTGCTCATTGCGCTGTTGCAAGAACATTTTTTTTGCCCATCGCATTGCCAACTCAGGGAGGTAAATAGCTGCTTACATCTGTTTCCGGTCGCACCATTTCAATACGACGGGGTCAACGCTATGACTCAGATCCTTGGCATGATGCTAACGGCAGGCGGAAGCAAGAAAAAAAAAATTAAAGCAAGTTCCACGCCTCTATAATATGAGTAAACAGCGGAGCTGACAAGAGTTACCGTATATGCTACCTTTAGGCAGCAGAGTTGCGCATCTGTCTTCCAAACGACGCTAGCAACCATGCGTTGCGGAGAAGCTGACGCTCGGGCCACTTTTTGTATTTCTCGATGGCGCCGCTGCAGCGAATTGGACTGACACCAGACATCAACTGTGAAGTTAATCACCGATCTTCGACACGCCAAACGCCAAACATGTCGATCGGCGACACGGTAGGCATGTCGCCTGCAAAAACGGACAGCGGCTTCACCGCATAGCTATGGTTGCTTGCCATACCTATGCGCAACTCTGCTACATAAAGGTAGCATATACAGTAATTCTAGAACTGGCAAGCACGCGCCGCCACCTGGTGAACGAAGGTTGAGTTCTTTCGTCTTTCTTAATGTATTCCTTTCTTTCATATTTCTTTCTTTCCTTATCTCTTTCTGTATTGCCGTCTCTCACCCCTTCCATCCTGCTAACCCTCACATCCCTCTCCTTCACCCCCACTTCTCTTTCCCATCCCTTACTATGCTGTACTGTAGATGGTTATGAAAGGGAAATCGACTACCACCCGTTTGTAGCACGAAGACACAAGGAACTATGCTGTACATGATGATGCTATAATTTACCCTCTCACCTCCTCCTTTCCCTCCTCCTCACTCTAAGATCAGTTCTCCTCGCCCTCACGCTATGCCATGCTTTACCCTCTCCCCTCTTCGTTTCCTTCCTCCTCAACCTCACCTCAGATCGCTCCTCTTCACCATTACTTCCCTTTTCCACACCCTTGCTATACGATTCTACAGAGCTCCTTGGCACATACCCGCCTTCTGTGGCTGGTCATGCGAACCGGCTCGGCAGAACGAAAAGGTTAAACAGCTCGGCCATTACAAGTGGAGAGCGATGCAAAACACGAAGCTTGGTTCACGGTGGTTCCAGCGTAATTTCGCGATAACAAATGCGTGCAGTCAACCACAAAAGTTTACGGACCACGCGAGCGTGTGGCTAAGAGCCTCTTCGCGCCATTTCCACTACGTAAGCGGCGATCGACAGCAGCGCTACGCCAAGACGCATCCCACCCTTAATCGATGGTCTGGCTATTTTCCCACTGGCCACGAATATTTTCCACCTTTCACTTTGTAACGCGACGCGCTTTTCGGCAGCCGGAGTTATGTGCTTCTCTCTCGCGAAACTGTTATCAGTCGCAATCTTTCTCACAAAGTGACATCTATACCGTACGGCACACAGTTCGAAGCACGCCGTGGTAGCTTTAATTCTGCTATCAAAGTAAACTGTGACGCTCGTAGCGCAGACAAGCGCTTTCCGCGAAAACAACGAACTAACAGTGTTCTGCGCGGCAGTAGAAAACTGATATACCAGCGAGTAAGAAGAAGACCTGTTTCCGGCCCAGAGCTGCAGTCGGCGGTAGACGGCGCACGTCTAGGTGGCGCGGGAACATGTACTGATTGAATGTGGCGATATTCACCCAGGTATACGTGTGGGCACGAGTCTACATGAAGCCTTGGGTTTTAGGGACAACAATGGAAAGCTGAACACGCCCGCGATAGAAATAAGTAAGAGACGGTTAGAGTATTGGTGGCAGAAAAGTAGAGATAAAGTACAAAAATAATAATTGGGGGAAAAAAGGTTATTCTGCCTTAAGAGGCAGAGAGATGGACTGTGAATTTATTTTTTTTGTTATAATAACATAGATTTAATCAATGTAGATAAGGCATTAGGACAACATGAAACAAGGAAGTTTTTTTTTCTTTTTTTATCCTTCGAGCCTGGTGGCAGACATGTCACCGCCCCGTTATAAAGGGGACGCTCATAGCATCCATCCATCCATCCATCCGGGCAGACAGTCTGGCTGGTCTGGCATGCGCAAGCGTGGTTCGCAAAGTTTTGCCGCTGACTGTACCTTCTGTTCACAGTGGTCGATAAGAGGACATAAACCGCTTCGTGGATTTGTCTTAACAATCGCAATGTGGTAATTTGCTAAATATTGGCTATCGCATGACTTCAGCTAAATTTACTGGCGCACATGTTCTGGGAATGTGAGGAAAATGTTAAAGGCATTGTAATCCAGATGTTCTCTCGGCAAGGTGGGCCGATGCCATGCAAAGCTCTTTATTTATTTATTTTTTACTAGAGGAGGCGCTGTCATGAGCTCGCCAAACAAATCTAGGTTAGGTCCAGGAGGCCCGCGAAGCGGCGACTAGGCAAGGACTGCACGTCCCGACGTGGGAGACCTGAGGCCGAGTCATCAAACTGCAGGTCATTCAAGAAATGTTTTTTTAATAGCCAACCAAGCAAGACTTCCGCTTCTAACACAGCAATGATCACAAAACCACTCAACAGAGCTATGAACGAAAGCGGTGGAGATTAATCGAGGGTTCGTTTCGTTTGCACTGATGCTACCGAGGACTTCTGATTTGGAGCAATTTTTGGAGCAGCAAAATTTCCGTTTTGGAGCACTTTGGAGCAGCAAAATTTTCATCTTGGAGCACTTTGGAGCAGATAATTTTGCATCTGGGAGCACTCTGGAGTAGAGAATTTTACATCCTGGAGTGCACTACAGAAGCATATTGCAATAACATTTAAGCACCGGAATATTACTATGGGGCTCTTATGAAGGCTAGCAATATTTCGATTCATTACAAATCTCATGGAAAAAGTCATCTCAAGAGAACTCCATACTTCACTCGCTAATGAAAAAATAAGGGCTCATGCAGTTGAGTGTTCTGAATTAACCTCTTCGGCGATTATTTTCGACACTAGCAAATAAACAGAATACCAGATCAATAAAATTGCACTTTATGAAATAACACGTACTCTAAATACATCTATGTGGTTATCAGCAGACATTGTAGACAAACGCCGTGATGTACAGCAGTGCCTCAATGCCAAAGAGCCACACTGTCCCTAATGCATTCCCCTAAGAAAACTCCATGGCGAAAGCCAGGTTCTTTTTCTTCTCGATCGACGGGTTGATCCTCCCCCTCCTTCTCTGCAAGCTTTCTGCACCTCACCTGCTTTTGCGCTAGCTCCATGATCGGCGCACCGATTACGGAAGCAGTGTAAAGCGACGATGTCGTGATGGCGTCATCTCGTGACATCACAATATATGACGCCATGATGACGTGACAAGTTTTGCCGATCTATGACGTGATGACAACGCCATCGCATGATTATTTTTTGCATCAATTGATTGACACCGCCGACGGTCAATTTTCGTGTTTGATAAAGCATCTGATGCTTTCGCATTAATATTGCGTATTGAACGTTAACAACCTGGCCTTACATACCAAACTGTCCTCCACCATGTCACCTCCTTGCCATGCGCGAAACAGCTTCGCTTATGTAGATGTAGATGTAGATCCTGTACAGCTGGCTCACACCCACTCAGGGGGATTGGCCAAGAATCGGGTAGCTTAGAAAAAATTATTTTAAAAATCATCCACTTCACACAGTGAAATGGCTCCTCAACTTTTTTTAAATGTTTATTGTGATAACAATTATATGGCCGCTCTCCGCGGATTTTTGCCGTCGCCATTGCCGTAATTTTCTGTATAAAGACCAAATTAATAACATCACCACGCGCATTCTAGCCGCGGGTAAAAGCTCGCGAGCGCTGGCGACGAACGTGGCTGAAGCGGAGATTAAGCTAGCCGGCTGTCTGTCTCCGTCGCACGGACAGCGCATGAGGATACATCTTCCCGCGTGCGGGCCTGCCGTCCGATTGCTCATCAAACAGAGAAGAAACGCCCCGCCCGTCTTTCGTAAGGAGCATGAAAGGACGCCAGGGGAGCGGGGGGGGGGGGGGGGGACCGCATCGTTCGAAGGGCGCAGTCGCTTGCGCGCGCGCCATCTCGAGGCATCAGGAGACGGCTCGTAAACTTGCTGTGCTCTCAACGCTTACTTCGTGTTTAGAGAACTCAGAGCAAGAAAACACTTCGTTTCCTGGAGCGGCCATATTCCCTTAAACCAGCGTTTTGTTGAGTTACGCGAGATCGGATCCAAAAGAGTTAGCTGCTAGTCTTACTTCGTTTAACAATACAATTTATTGGTATCGCATTCATTGCTTCGCCCTTAAGCGAAACTGACTTTTTTTACCCGTCAGCTATTGACCCCCGAAAGCGGGGGGCGGACGTGTAAATGGGGTAGCCGCTTCACTGTGGGCCGTCAGCGACGGGCCCGCTACTGACAGCTGCGTATTTGCGGCTGCTCCGACCGGGATATATGCTTTTATTAATGAGATGACATTTTTAAAAAGCAAGCAAAAAATTCGAATTGGAATTCCCTAGCACGTGAGCTCAAAAGGGCAGGGCCTTTTAGAGGGTATTTACCGCAGAGTGATTAAACTCGGACGTGCTGGTATAAGCAATTACGGAAAAGCTCTTCCGAATGAAGATCCATGGCTAAAGTATATCTGAGGAAAAGTGTGAACGCGTTTCCACCGTTCGCAGTGCTCTTCCATAAACGCGAAAGCAAGGAAAATTCGATATTGTTCCATATATATACTGCTAGCGATCCCAGATTTCATTCCGCGATGTCCGGAAACAGAAGTGACAGACATTTTAGCAGCACACATGGAGTTATTACTGAACATTGCTTTCCTTACGTGCCGTGCGACGCTTGAAACGAGCTATCAGCAGCGTTTCTAGAACAGGACGACGTCCCGCCGATGAATCGCCCGTCGCACTTCTCGCTAACCGAGAGGCCTAGACGTCACGAGCCCTCTGCGGAGAGCGCGTTTTGCTGTCGAGCCGACTTGCAGAACAGAAGCTGCGTGGGCACCGCGCATGCATCGTGCTTATTCGGGACGCACGCGCGAGCGCTATTTATTCAGCGGAATAATTCTTGGTCCATGGTTGCGACTTTGGCAGCCCCAAGATCAAGCTGCACATGTTCTGACGCGCCGGCCGTGCGATTGCCGGTGATAGACGCCCCCGAACCCGAGACTTTGGCGCAATTTGGCGCAATTTTCGTCGATATTATCAGGATGGCGCAGTAAATACAATTTGGCGCACTTTGGCGCAGTTGCGCAGGAGTGGAATCACTGCGTTTGTTAGACAGTACCTAATGAAGCCAACAAACAAATAAAGAAGCCACCAGAGAGAAAAACAAGCCAAAGAAACCAACAGACCAACAGCGTTCTGCTGAACAGAGGTATCGGCTTGAACCTTTTT
>NC_051178.1:136969074-136986628 GCF_013339695.2 Rhipicephalus sanguineus
CCACCCCCCTCCCTGGTTACGCTAGTGTTAAAGGGACCCTGCAACATTTTTTGAGCATGGTCAGAGAACGCTGCCGATGGTAGTCGAGAACATGTCAGCCAAATATTATAGCGCAGCGTGCGGCCTGGAATTTACAATTAATTCTCAAAGTCAGCCATAAGTTGCTCCCTCTTCTCTCAACAAATGATGCCATATACCCAAATAACGACGCCATAGACCAAATGTCCACGGTCATTGGCTGACTTGGGCATCGTGAGCTGCATATTTACCACTGCCGCCACATGCCCGCACGTGCGATCACACTGAAAGTAAGCCACACGTTCGGAGAAAAAGAAAAAAAGAAGAGAAAGTGTCCAAGGTCACGACGCACACTGATGAATGGTTGTAGCTTCTTGCCCCCTTTTCATCCCCTTTCTGCATAGCTTTCAGCGTGCTCGCTGGTACGAAAGGAGAGAGAAAGCGCTTAAAGCGTGCGGCAAATCCCCGTAACTCCACTCATACTTGACGGATTCTAAAAATCTTTGTAGCAGTCGATTTGTGAGGCAATGAACTCCTTTAATAAAGCCATTTGATGATTACTTGAAAAGGTGTTGCAGGGCCCCTTTAAAAAGGCGTTCTCTACCAAAAGACATGGCTGAATGAAGGGGGATATGTTGCTGGAATGCCAATTAAAATGTTTTTTTTTTCATTTCCTGATGAGAACAACATTATCGTCTTAGAGTAATACTTTCTTCCCTGATTATGTGATGATTGAAGCTGCTCGTCTGTTTACTGTTTTTTTTCTTTGTTCATTCCACAAGACACAACTGTCGTGTTCCAAAGCACGAGCCAACAACAAGGCAGACAACGAGGCCCCGGATTTAAAGTGTAACTAAAGAAAGGTATGTTAAATTTGTGAAGTAACATGTAGTTCATGAATGTAAAACATGCATACCAAACGCCATTCAAGGGGTTGTAATTCGTTAGGATGTTTTGCCTTTTAATCTGTAAGCGTATACTAAAAAGGCAGTCCTGAATCTTGTTTTGCCACAGTGCACAACAATACATGTGAAATTTCCCAACCCATCTAAACAAACCTTTATGGTAAGTTGGAAAATTCCCAACAGAAATATTGGGATTGCCAACAGAGAATTTCTTCAACAGTACAAGAAACTTACAAAAATCGTCCATTAATTCAAAGCTTGATGACCGATCTTATTTACAGTGCCACTCGTCATACAATACATGCCTTACAAGTGAAAGACTATACGTGCATGAAACTTGAACAAAGTTTTCGGTAGGTGTAACAGGCATTCGAATCAAATTTCAAACATACGTCTGACAAAACTAAATACATTAACACTAAGAGCACTATACTATGAAGGCAATATGTAAACATACTGTGGCGGAGGTGAGATGATGGTTTAATGGATATTTACAACAGTGAATCGGCAGCCAAACAAGATGGCTGAGAAACCTCACGCGCAAGCACTTCACGCCCACTCGTCGTCTTCATCTTCGGATAGCACCGCACTAGCTCATGTCCATAACACACCGTAACAATATATATAAGAAATGTTGGCACCATCATGCTCAACAGAAATGGTGGCGGAGGAAGAACTAGAGCCTACCATTTTATGATAGTTTCACAGTCTGCATTGCAGACTGCGCTCTCTAGACCTTCTTCTTACGAAGGAAACAATTGTCATTTTGGAAACATTAAGAGAACATAAGTATTGTTACGATCGGCCCCCGCGCCGACTAGGAAGCGGCGTCCCCTGTTCTTCGAACTGGGCGCCGAAGCGCTGCTTGTCTTGACAATGGTTCAAGCACGTGAATTGTCCTCCCGTGATGGGACGTGAGGCGCCGTGCAGTCCGGCCCATCCGCGTTCGGCCAGACGACCATAATGGTTTCCTGTTGCCAAATCTACCTTGACGAGACAGCGGCATCCGCGTGGTTGACAACCAGCCCCCTATTTGATCGACAAGGTGCTTCGGAGCTGCAGACCTTTTGTGTTCGAGCGTGGGACCCATCGCCCTACGGCCTTCGCATGACGGGGACCACATGTTACACCCTTTCGTGCAACAGCAGCAGAGTGCGGTGGCCACGCCCCAGTCGACGACGCTGACCTGGGCGAGTGTGGGTGGCACCCTCATTAGTGTTGTGTGGGACGCGATTGGACCGTCCCAACTTGCAGAAATTCCCCCGTCTAGGGATCTGGCGAAAGAGACCCTTTAAAACGAGCCCCCGCGGGCTCATTCGACGCGCAATCGTCGTCATGTAGACAGAAGATCCTCGTCCTGTAGGACGAAATCGTCATGTAGAAACAAACTGCTCGCCCATGTATATAAAACCTCTGTTAAGTTTGCCTTCCTCCAGCCTCTTCCTCCGGAGTCTCTGGCGCCTCCAAAGGCCGGTCGCAACAGTATGCACAAGACCAGCACAACTTATCTGTCAAGTTTTCTGCCCCACCGTGAACATTTCTGGAATGCAAATGATCCTCTGAATACTGGCACACTGCACCGTTTTGTGGGAGATAATCCAGAGGCAATTTTTTGTTGTCAATGGAAACGAAGCAGGGGTTATCTTTCACCACACGTGACTGATCCTATTCCTGACTTCAAGCTTGGCTGAAGAGAATTGGCAGAATGTACCCAATGTCTGTATGGTGATGAGCATCTGCTTCTTTGGCACAACATTCACATGCTCTTAATTAAGATTGTTTTCTCTTATTTTTATCTCTCTCTCTCTCTTTTTTTGGTTATCATAACGGCTCAGCCTTTATAGCATTATCCACATCTCGGTGCGCTCAGTACTGAATGTGCACTTCAAAAATGTGGAAGCAAGCACTGGACCAGGGTTGCCAGGTTTGGCTACTTTTTTAGGCCAGTGGTGGCAGAAAAAACGTCTTGGCTACTTGGCTACTTTCCTGTTCCTTCCATTTGAGCCAAATAACCAATATTTGTTGAAACAATATTTCTTGAAGTATACAATGCATGTATACCTACACACGCAATAATGTGCAGTACACTCACAAACGCATAAAAACAAATAGAGAAATCCTATGTGCTTGCCTTCTCCTATTCGCGGAACTCGAATATGTACTTAGAATTCGACTTAGCGGCTCGGATGAGCTTCTTGTTTTCTCTCGCCATCTTTATAAATTCTTCACAGCTGTACACCACATTATACCGCACACAAAGTTCCGCTTTAACCATTGGGATGCTTAGCTGGTTTTTTTCATCCGTCCACAAGTTTCCCATAACGCTGAAGACGCGTTCCACGAACGCATTGCTGCAGGGAATCGAGTAGACATGCTCCATTAGGTTCTGCAAGAGGGGGCACTTTACCTCTTTTAAGAACTTCAGCCACATCGAGCTTGATTTCTCGTCACATTTTAGAAGTCCAGGCAGAGCATCCTTCAAAAGACAAAGCTCTGAGTAGAGTTCGTCCCCTTCCTCTTGAAAGTCAATGCCAAAAAGGTTGCCCGCATTTATTACCACCAATATAGTGGTTGCACCTTTGCGCAAATCCAATTCGGCGAGCATCTTAAACAGGGAGTTCTCGAAGTCAAACCACTTTTTGAGGTACGCAAGGGCCCTGTCATAGACATTCACAAGGTCCAGCTTTGCAACTTCTCCACCAGGAAGGATTTCGAGTCCCAGATTAGCCTTGGCACCGAAGAACATATCATCCCTTCGATTAATCAGCTGTTTCCTGAGCTTAGTCATTACAGCGTAAAGTTCTATCGGCTCAAGGTGACTCTTTTCGGGGGTGAGGATTGCTGAATGGAACATTGAGAGGAACGAGTGCATGGAGCACTCCGGACACTCTCTGAAAGTCCATCGGCTTGGTTGCCTATAAATCTCCAGATTATTTTTTCGTACTCCTCCTCTCCTTGACTCAGAAAGTATGACCTGATGGGTGTCCAGTTCTTAATTAATCTGTCTAAGGCTGTAAACAAGCTTAACCAGCGGACCGAAATATGACACAATACTTTGCTATATTCCTGATCACAAAATTCAAAGAAGGTTTTCAATTCCTCTACACATTTCAAGCTAGAAAAAAATTCTTTGAATACCTTTAGTACAAGAGTTTCAACATCAAACTTTAAAGACTTGACTGCGTGCTTGACAGTGTTATGCACAACATGGCAATTGCAATTGGCCTTCAACAAAGTCGGCTGATCTTTCTGCATCTTCTGGAAAACTGAGTTATGTTTCCCATAATTCACAGAAGCATTATCTGCGCTATACGCTACAGCTCGCTCCAAAGAAAGGCCTACCTTCTCCAAACTTGTTGCCAAAAGTTCGCAGATGCTGCCGGAAGTCTCGTCCGCCTGCTCACAAAAGTCGATGAGAGCATCAGTTATTCTGGCACCACTCACATCGTAGAAACGCACTGCAATGGGGAAAAGTTTTCTGTTTCCCTTGTTGGAAGCGTCAGTGGAGAGAGCGAACGGAAGGTTGCGGCCTGCTGGACGAAGTTTTTCGACTATGCACTCCACTGCGTAAGGCGCCAGTACATCTTTCACGAGGTGTTCCATCTTTGTTCTTCCGAGTCACATTCTGGAAGCAACGTCTGAATCTGAGAAGACTTTCGGTGCCAACTTGCTGCCGCAGTCCATTGACAGGTAACTGTAGTTGTGCTTGATTTCATGGAATATGGTGCCCAGTTCCGCAGCAGTCACGTGATCTTCTGCGCTAGAAATGGCTGGAACAAAGAACTTTTTGACTGTACCCGACTGTTTCAAGGCGAGGCTTTTATGTTTATGTTTCTGCATTGATGAATGATGCTTCACAGCGCTGACGCCATCAAATTTAACCGTAAACGTGCTTGCACATACGGTGCACCTTGCGGCTGTGGCATCGTCTTGGTGGAAATTGTTGCATGGGGCCTCGTTTCACAGGCCACCTATTGCAAAACGAGACTTCAAATTGTAATGAAAGTGAAGAGGACAACTGAAAGCACTCTGTATCCTGGGCGCTCGGCACTCGTTGACATTAGAAATCGAATATCCGACAAACTGTTTGTCATTTCTTAGGATTTGGTATGAACTGCGACTCAGGAACATTAACTGATCTGACTTCGTTATCACGCAAGAAGTAGTTGTGAATAGGACTACAGTAAATGCTTTAATGCTATTACCCCAGCAACTGTAATCTTGAGCACAGTCATGCCATACTCTTTTTTTATTGTTGCCTAAGGCAGTAATTTCTAGTCCTCTTAAGAAAAGTCACACAAGGCGTGTGAAGAGTGTCACTAGAGAGCTTTACAATAGTGCTGGTATGATTGTGTTGCTTCGGTGCATACGCTACTCTAGAAAAATGACATGCTTACCCAAGTGGTTAGCACATGACGTATGCACGGTGGCACCAAACGCTTAATGCAAAGCTCTGCGTACCCTGTCCTGAAGCTGTCTATTTTTGCAACAGTGCAAGCTAGAAACTTCGTTATCCTGCACCAAATCATTGCTAAAGTCAGCAATTTATGCTTGAATCTCAGCAACTCTGATTTTGAAGGATTCATGTAGAACTTATTTAGCTTTTTGCCAAAAGGCTTTTGCATTCAGTGATATAAATAAAAACGTCACCATTGTTTTCACACATGTGTGGATACTTCTGGCTACTTTTACTGCTTACTTTTTCACTAGTTCTTCCAATTTTTGGGCTATTTTTTTGCCTTTTCAACCTGGCAACCCTGCACTAGACACAAGAGACGCTTCACCAAATGTCAGACTATCAACTGAATGTTCCTTTGACAAACAGTGCTCATAATTACCATCTGTGGCTGGTGCACAAATCTTGCCAAGAGTTTCATTTGCAAATTCAGTTTACTCCCACACATGATCAAAGTCTTGGCAATTACAAAACACACAAAAGGCCAAGAGATATAAAGTTAACATTATTAAGGTCTCTCTTCTTACATGTGTTTCAGACCTTGGTGTTTAATTCCATGAACGCAACCAATTGATAAATTTGAGATAATCCGTGCTAGCCCTGCAGAAATAATTTTACGAATGAAAAAATAGTAATTTATTCCACTGAAATAGAGAACAACCTTCACAATTTATATCATAATGTCAAGCAGTCAGCAATACTACACAGGCAACTTCCTCCAGTTAAACAACACAACTGTGAAATGACAAAAGAAAATTACTGAGCATGAGCCGACATCTGTGCAAGAGCCATCTAACAAGGTGCAACTCTGCAATTTCAATCACACGGGGTCACACAGGCAGCAATATAGGTCACCCAGTCTGTTCACTTATGTCACTTTTCAAAACTTGCATCATAAAACGTCCTGGTGAAACCAGGCCTGCAGCACATGTGAGCAACCATTAAAAAATGGACACACAATGTGCCCACATGGCCCATCAGACACTGTGTTGATCAAACATAGTTGGGCAAATATTTTCAAAGTGAGCTTCTTGAAAAAAACAACAAATAAGTTTATTTTCATTCATAAAAGGTCGAATATGCAGAGATCATGTGTGAAACAATCAACTGCTGCGGTATGTGGTATGTGAAGTGAGTGTGCATATATATATAGTTTGCGCAGTTTCGAAGGTGCCAAACTTAAAACCATTCCACATTAAAGGGGCTCAATGGTGTAGTCTGCTTTCTCAGTGTAATCAAAATGTACAAAAGAGTTATAAAATTGCAGAGCTTTACTGGAACTACAAATAAGTGTTTTGCTGAGCACTTGTCTCACACTGATTTCCACTATTTGGAGATAACGTAGACAAAGAGTCGAGTGAGAGCAAGGATGAATGAAATTTTCTGAAAGCAACGGCCAAGGTACCTCAGCTTTCACTGCTACTTTATACTGAGAAAATGATGGAGATGGGCAGAAATGGTGCAGTAAAAAAACAATGAAGGCCGAGGAAAGACAGCTGCATATGTACGACAAGCACAGATAAACCCATATATCGTCTCCTTTGCTGTGTAAAACAATAAGTTGCCGATTGTCTGGAACACAGGGATAACAACACCAGTTTACAATAACAGTAATGAAACATATATATATATTTCCTGCGCTCCTCAAGAATCTTAATGGACAGAATCATGCTGCCGTTACACACAGGGCAAATGAAAGACACGTTCTGTGTAAAACTCAGTGAAGGCTGCTGTAGCCCGATTGAACGAGTATCATGGAATCACACTTCGAATGCCGTCACACTTCGATGTTTACAAAACAAAAGAGTGCAAAGTCGACGCAAACTTCCGTTCCCGTCTGGGCGGCAGAGCGGGCAGAGTTGCATGATTTATTAAATGCAGAGATTTGTCATGTGGGTATTCAGCGACGCTCACCTCAGCCAACAAGTCCCCTCTGACGACCACTTCCTTTTTTTTCGGTTCTTTTTTTTTTACCACTCTAATAGCGGAAAATAACAAGTGCAGGAAACGACCGCGGAGCCACAAATGTATACGGCGCCGCGACTAGACGAGTGGTCTTTGCAAGCAATGCGCTCTCTGCACAAGCATCGTTAGAATTTCGTGTCAACCACCTGTTCCTGAAGTGCGCATCAAATTATCACGGCACGCTCGATGTTTATAGCGGGAAAAAAAAAAAAAAAACGAGCAACTTCGCTCGCGCACGGGGACACTAAGCGCTTTATCCGATTATGTCACTGCTGAAGATTAAATTAAATTTAGACCCATCAATATTACTTCATATACACAGGCACGCAATCGCGTAGCAATGAGATATAAAGGGAGGGGAAGTGGGTGGAATGAGAATATATATTAGTGCCTACTGATCAGAGTTTTAAGCGAAGGTCAGTGCGGAGTGTTATATAATATACGGCGGAAATTATATAAACCGAACACACGCAATAAAATGTCTTCGCCAGTTCCTACTTTTCTTTGTTTGGTTGGTATTTCTTACCACAAATGAACAAAGGCGATCAAGTGACCGCCTGCAACCGCGCGCGTGATCTTGCTCGTTGTCTTGCGGCCTCAGTGACAAATACACTCTGCCGAGGCATTGCACGGTCGTACAGGAGACGCGTAAACATTCTTATCTTTAGGCAGCTTTGACAAAGGCGCCTATTTCTGGTAAATAAAACGAAACGGGTTCCGAATGCGCGCGTAGCCGAGTGGAAAAGGAGCGTTCTTACCTCAGTAACGGTCTCATCCCGTGTTTGGCAGCAAGGTGGACGGGTGTGCACCGATTAACAGAGTCCCCATAAAAGCAATTGGGATCAAGCGACTTGCGCAGTTCAGAGCAGCTCTCGTAGATCTGAAGCGCCGAATACTCGTCGCCGTTCTCTAGGTGCCTGCGAAACTTGCTCGACGTGCTTCCCATGACCAAGTCAGCTGATCGTCGCTAGCACTCGCTTAAAACGTCGTTGCCTCGCTACAGCGAGACAGTTCATTCCCGGCGCGAACCCGGAAGCAACCAAAAGAACCTAACCTAAGAAAGTCTACGCTCTCTCTCTTCAAGTCATCGTGGCACGCTGCAAGCAAAGCCGCAACCGAGAGACAATGCCAACTCTCAGACTCATTCAACAAAGTTTCGCACAGTCCACTATCTGAACATCGCGCGGCGCTCGCACCTACAGTTGCACAGGGCTCCGAATCTCATCCGCGTGGTTACACAACACCCTGCAATCTTCTCGGCAAAGTTTCCTTCGTGTAAGGTGCTCACAGGAGCTCGAGTCGCACGATGAACACACAAGCACATGACTAACATGACGCTTCGCCACTCGAGGCCATAACAACGGCACAGCGGGCCAAGCGGGTGCTCCTCGTATCTCGTGACGAAGTTCGCTAAATTTGGCGAGTGAGCGAAAACGAAACCGAAAGCATCGAATCCCCTTCTAGTACACTATACCTTGTAGCATAACAGCGCGTAATAGGGTTGCGCTGTAGAATAATTTTCTTTCTCTGCGATACGTTTAAGCCTACTGCAAAGAGTTATGTTTAAAACCGCCCATATGCAAGAGGTGTGCCACGTTTAGGTGGTTTAGACTATTGTTTAGGACCTGAGGCGCCTGAGGTTTAGGTGTTCTGTTGATGCGCGCTGCAGGCCATGTTCTTCGGCCTGCTGCAGTGGATGATCGGCCGCTAGGTTATTCTAGAACACTATAGCTAGGTCCCTAGTGCAGTTTTGTTACAATAGAGTACACTCTAGCTATTCGCCGCGAGATCGGGCTACAGGTGGCAGCACCGTCGCCGCGCTAGTGTGGATAGAGTGACCTAGAATAGGGGGAGTGTCCAAAGCGCCGCGCGAATACATGGGAGGAGCGAGGGCCTTTTGCGGTGAACTTCCGCGCCGCGGCGCTGCCGTGCCGGCAAGGGTGAAAGGTGAAAAGGCAAGGCAAGGGTGGCAAGGCAAGAAAGGCAAGGGCAAGAAAGGCAAGAAAGGCAAGGGTGAAAAGGATAACATTCGCTCGTATAGACCGCTAACCATTACATCGGTGCTATACAGGCTGGCGATGCAGGCAGTAAAATTAAAAATAGAAGCGTGGGTAGAACAAAATGATATTTTGGGAGAACTTCAGAATGGATTCGAATTGACAGGCGGTTAGACGATAATTTGTTTGTTCTTACCCAGTGTATAGAAATATCGAAAATAGAAAACAGGCCCTTATACGTAGCTTATCTAGATATTACCGGGGCGTATGACAACGTTAATCAGGAAATTTTGTGGGATATACTGAAAGAAGTGGGCATAGGTGACGACTGTATACAGCTTTTGAGGGAAATATACCGAGAAAATACAGTTTGTATAGAATGGGAAGGAATAAGTAGCAAGGACAGCGTTGAAATTAGCAAGGGGCTGAGACAGGGATGTCCTTTGTCCCCGCTGTTATTCATGCTGTACATGGTGAGGATGGAAAAAGCGCTAGAAGGTAGCAACATTGGATTTAATTTGTCACACAAGCAGGTCGGCACGGTGGTTGAGCAGAAGCTTCCAGGTCTATTTTATGCTGATGATATTGTCTTATTTGCGGACAGTCAAGATGATATACAGCGACTGGCAGATATATGCGGAAGGGAATGTGAGGCTCTAGGACTAGGATTTAGTGCAACAAAATGTGGATTGATGGTATTCAATGATCACGAAGACCATGTGGTCTTTATACAGGGCCAAAAAATACCGAGGGTAAGCGAGTACAAGTACCTCGGAGTATGGGTAAATGAGGGGGATAGATATATGGAGGTACAAGAGAAAGCATCGGTAGCAAAGGGAAAGAGGAATGCTGCAATTATGAAGCACAGAGCTTTATGGGGATACAATAGGTACGAGGTGCTTCGAGGGCTGTGGAAGGGCGTGATGGTCCCGGGGCTTACATTTGGGAACTCAGTAGTGTGCATGAAGTCAGAGGTACAATCCGGAATGGATGTAAATCAAAGGACGGTGGGCCGCCTCGCGTTGGGCGCTCACGGGAAGACGACAAATGAGGCTGTAAAGGGTGATATGGGATGGACAGGCTTTGAAGTGAGGGAAGCTCAGAGCAAAATGAGATTCGAAGAGAGGCTGAGGAAAATGAAGAACAGTAGATGGGCAGAGAAGGTTTTCAGGTATTTGTATAGAAAAAGCGTTGACACGCAGTGGAGAAAAAGAACTAGGAGGCTCACCAGTAAATATACGGCTAGCAGTGCGGGCGATATGGCAACAAGGAGCATTAAGCGGAAGGTCAGAGAGGCGGAGAGGACTTATTGGATGGCAGCGATGGAAAAGAAGCCGGCTCTGAGTAACTACCGAAAGGGAAAAAACGAAATAAGGAGGGAAAGGTTTTATGATAATTCAAGGGGAAGCGCTTTACTGTTTGAAGCAAGGTCGGGCTGCCTTAGAACGCGTAGTTATAAAGCGAGATTCAGTAACGAAGAAGAACAATGTACATGCTGTGGGGGAACTAAGGAAACGATGGAACATGTACTGATTGAATGTGGCGATATTCACCCAGGTATACGTGTGGGCACGAGTCTACATGAAGCCTTGGGTTTTAGGGACAACAATGGAAAGCTGCACACGTCCGCGATAGAAATAAGTAAGAGACGGTTAGAGTATTGGTGGCAGAAAAGTAGAGATAAAGAACAAAAATAAATAATGGGGGAAAATAAGGTCATTCTGCCTTAAGAAGCAGAGAGATGGACCGTGAATTTATATTGTTTTGGTATAATAACATAGATTTAATCAATGTAGATAAGGTATTAGGCCAACATGAAACAAGGAAGCTTTTTTTTTTTTTTCTTCGAGCCTGGTGGCAGACATGTCACCGCCCCGTTTTAAAGGGGACGCTCATAGCATCCATCCATCCATCCGTGGGCTTTCTCCGCGGCGAAGGCCGCGTCAAAGCGGCGAGCGTCTGCTACGCGCGTCATATTTTGGCCGCTATTAGCTAAACTTGCGGAAATTTGGGCAATATTTAATACTGCGTCACTGCAACATAATACTGCAGCGACTCATCACACAGATAACGCGTTTGTTAGTTTGCGTGTTGCGAAATGGAGATTTTGTATATATCCTTTCAGCTGGTTTGTCACCGCATTCGTCCACACTTCCGCGGCTGTTTGAGGAACGCATCCTGCGCGCACTACATCGTGAGAAAAGGCGCTTAAGTTACTTTCGTGTGGAATGACGAACCTAAACTTGCTGCAGGAGAGAATAAACTGGAGATAACCAGGAGAACGTAGCACACAAGGCACGTAGTAACTAGCTCGTGCATGCTAACGCGTTTGCACCCTTCACATCCTATCTTTTATTTCTTGCATTCGATTTGTTTTACAAGGCTGCCTCCGGTGCTCTGCTGTTTCAAGGCATTTCATGCGAAGCCGAATGTGTCAGTCGGCGTGGCCGCGCTACCAAAAGTAAAAAATTACTCGCGTCTCGTTCACGTGGTATACACGAAAATTGGCACGGAGGGGCACGAATGTATGTATGCCCAACACGACCGATAGGTCATGGCATCACTAACTTGACATGCTTGCAATTTGCGTAACGACTAACAATAATATTATGGTGTGTGGTGCGCAAACCCGCTTTCTGTAGCCACAAATAATTCTGACGATGTGTGGTCTGACGATTTCTTTCCGTAAGGTTATAAAAAACGTGGTGGTCACCAATATCGATGTAAACATGTTAGACTTACCCATACATATTGAAGAACTGACCGCATAGGTAAAATGTATGCGAAAAAATTACATGAAAAAAAAAACGGTCTCTTATGCATTCGCCTGAGATGACTCGAAAACGAAAGCCATCTTTTTCGTCAGTCGTTGCATTGATCCTCCCTCGCCCCTCTCCGAAAGCCTTCTGCACATAACGTGGTTTCGGACTGCCGACAGGATCGAAGGCATTGCAAGCTTTCTGCACCTCACCTGCTTTTACGTTGCCTCCGTGATTGGCCCCCGATCACGGAGGCAATGCAAAGCGACCATGTCATGTGATGGCGCCATCATATGGCGTCACGTTGAATGACGTCATAGCGACGTCACAAATTTTGTTGACGTCATCGCATGATGATTTTGTGCATCACTCGTGTTGGCTACGCGGGACGCCGACGGTCAATTTTCGTGTTTGATGAGGCATCTAAGGCTCTACCTTAAAAAAAAAAAAAAAAAACAAGACAAATCAAAGCAAATGAAACGATTACAGTGCACCATCGTGTATGTCTCACTTCATGTTACGAGCGATCGCCCGAAAACAAACGTGACTGTCAGTTCAGAGCAGCTGATTGCGCGCGTCTGTGGGACAAAAGAGGCGCATGTTGCATTTTTTCAGGCTAGGTACATACTACATAAGGGATCACTAATCACTACATAAGGGCATTTGAACAATTTTCTGAAGTGATTGAGATATTACAGTTCTATTTGTCAATTTCTTACTGTATTTTTGTTCAGGCAGCTTGTACAGCAAGAATGGGGGCATTTGTAACTTTGTTTCATGATGTCTGGATATTTGTAAAGCATTTTCTATATTACGCCTTTTATGCAAAAACTTGTGGAATATGGTTAGTTTACCTGGCATTGCTTTTCTTTCAAATGTTTGCGCACGGTGAGCCTTGTTGTACGCTACCTGAGAAGCAAAAATAAGCCAACAGCATTGCGGTCGTATGGCCGTCTCTACTCTTTTTTTTTTTCCCTTGCGTCTTCCTGGTGTGCTCCGTTCATAATAAAGAGCTAGTGGAGGCTAATGAATTATCGAATAAAGCGGTGTGCATATGGCTAGAAAACCAGTAGCGACTACGAGTAAAAAGCTAGTAGTGTGAAGCGGTCACTGCGCGCAAGTATTTCAGCTGACTGCGCGTGCAATTTGCTTTTTTTTATTACTCTTAATTCGATCATCCGTGATGCTATTGCCCGATTAGTCGTGCGAATAAGGTTTTTTTTTTCGTTCTTTGCTTCTGCGTGCCCGTTTTGCGCGTTTTTACGCACGCACCAACGTTCTCGAACTCTGTGACCGGAACTAGGCCACGCTGATGCCGCTTGACACACGATTTTTTTTATTCTGTTGTTGTCCCAGCACTAACACAACGCTTAAAGATGGATCAGCTCCATTTCGCACCGCAGTGTAAAATTTAAGTAGACTTCAAGTGCCTTGTGTGGAAACGCGGCGCAAAAAACTACAGCGCGTAGCAGACGCCCCTCGCTTTCCGCGCGCTTCCCGAGCGCGGAAAGCCCACGGGTCCGGCGCAGCAGCGGCGCGGCGCGGGAGTTCACGGAAAAAGGCCCACGCGGGAGCCGGCGCTTTGGACACTCCCCCTATTCTAGGTCACTCTAGTGTGGATAGGCGGTTGTCGGTGCGTATACAAACGTGCACAACAGCGCTTCGTTGTGAGCGATGTCACCCGATTTCCGGCAAACAAAATGCGTTGACTGCAGCTTTGTGGTAATATGTGCGCTCTTCATTCCCGAATTAATGCACGAAGCCCGCCGAACGTTACAATTACTTGTGAGAGAAGCGCATTCTGCCAACGAACGGGTTGCTCGCCTTCGGCGACAGTCGGCGTTTTCGCAATGGGTGACGTTTTCTTGTTGTTTTATTTGTACATGTTTAGCTTGTGTTCCATCTACTAAGCACTGCTGACTGTATTAACTATTTACTTCTTGTTCATTTGGATGCCCCTCAACAAAAAGAAAGCCCGTATTCCTGCACGATGAGTTGAAATAGCACTTAGTGCACTGCGTGCTCAAATATTCATTCGCATTTCTTATTCAGTTCTCCATGAAATGTAGGACAGTTGATAGGTTTACTGAGGAAAGCTACGTGGCTGACAGCGCTTTAGCGCTACGGAGACGTTTAACACGCACACGCTTGTTTTTATTCCAGTAACATTACACAAAGGTAACTGTACAGCGCGGAAATTTCTTCGATTGAATACTTGCACGACAGTAATGGAACAAAGGTCCGGTTATTTCATGGGACCAAAGTACGTTTTTTCATACGAATAATGTTCGCTGCCTTCCGTCAATCTAAACAACGCAACACAAACGCTCAAGATAATGTAAAGAAAAAAAGATGTGGCTTCGCGTGAAATTACTACGACATAAATGTAAACTCCGCCGTTTGGATTAATTTTGACCATCAGCGCTCTTTAACGCGCACCTTAATCTAAGTATACACGGGTGTTTTTGTGTAAATTTCGCCACAAGTTAAAATTGCGCAAGGCAAGTAGCGTAACGTATAAACCACACCTAACCACAGCGCTCGAGTACAAGCGAGCCTTTTTTTTACCACCGCGCCGCTAAAAGGCTATATTCACATGAGATTTAATACATCTCATCTTTAGGGCAACGTCAAGTGCACATTGCAATGCGCTTGAACCACAGAGCGGCACCTACACTGATACGACTCTCGTGAACGGAGGGTACGACGACCACGCACAGCACTCTCGACAAGTGCACTCTCTGATCTTATTACAGTACATATACAGCCGATCAAGCCCAAATGCTTTACATCGTGTTAGGTATACGTACGAGCGGTTAAAGTTGCACTAACGCAACGGATCAAACCGCCTTTTGAGGATCTGCATGACGTACGCGCACATGCAAACACAACGGGGCTAGCAGACGACGCATGGAGCAATCCACACTAGGCGCGGTTCAGCCAGAGGCCGCTAGGCGGCGACTCCGCTCGATCTCGCGGCCAATAAGCTGTAAAACAAACAGGCGCAGGTTTATTGTACTTTACTGCGCAACGATCTTAGGCAGCATATGACGGACAGTCGCAAGAGAGCACTAGAACTTTCACGGAGACTTCGCTTGACCATGGATTCGGATTACTCATAATGTTTAACCCTTCTGGAAACTTGAACTAGAACAAAGGTTAATGAAATTACACTGAAGTACAACATTCTTCGAGCTTTTTCTCCGATTATTCCAGGTAAATGCGACCCCAGACCATATGACATCCTTCGGATATCCTCCATTCCATGGACTGTTCGCGTTCGCATTACGAACGCGAAAGATGCGTGCGAGGGCACAGTATACTTTTTAGAACACTCCAGCAACGGTGCGCCAAGGCAGATGGCAACTTTACACGCGCAGTGGAGCCTCCGAACCTTCTCTGAACCAGGCCGTGACTGCACCATATGGCTGCACGTACTTACATCCACTGAGAAAGGGGGTACATCACTGTCTGCGAGGTGCAGCTCACGCGCCTCACAATCACTATATCGCAAGAAACTGGTTGGCGTTTTCATGCATACAGTGGTAGCATTATCTGTTTCCCTCCATTACACCCAGGGCCGTAACTAAGGGGGTTTTGAGGGGGGTTCCGACACCCCCCGAAATCTTTTCACGCTTTAACTTTTCGAGTGATACTAAAATACTTGCACGCCTTCACAGCGACCACCATTTGCCAAAGTAAGCCGTTCTACACAGAAACACCCCCCGAAAAAAATTCCTGGGTAAGGCCGTGATTACGCCAGCGTGGGAGCTCACGGTCATCGACCGAGGTTAGACTATGCCTGTGCGCTTGCGACTGGAAATTAAGCGAACTTTTACTTCGGCCTATAAAACTAAATTACAAACCTTGTTTGTTGTGGCTGCACAATACTTGGAAAACAAAATCGATTATCGGAACACCTTGACTAAATTCTGATTACGTGCGTGAAATTTATTGCATGTGCAAAATCGTTCCAACTTTTAGCTGCCTAGAACACCACGAATGAACAGTAATGAAACAAAATCTGTGATCGTTTAACTAAGATTGGCGCCATAGAGCACCTCGGTTTAACGGTAGCGACGTTTATTGCGGGAACTGCAGCTCGTTCTCCTGCATTTTCATTTGGAACAATTACGTTAACCCGTCTCTGGGGTGCGAAATGTGGTTCGCAGTCTACGAAGCATGATTACTCGCACCATCACTTTGCAGATATGTTTCAAGTGGTGTTTCACACAGACGACATTACCATAGAGATGGACGTTTGTGTCTCTGGTTTTAGATAGAAAACTTGTGCGCCGTGATGAATTTCGTCTGGGATTCTCACACCGCTGATAAGCCAAACAATGTTTTAGGCTGTAACGACGAACCTTTTAACTCATAATGTGCATAGTATGATCCGGTGGTGAATACTAGTCGGATTTACCACATTTTTGTGGTGCATACCCGTTTATGATGGACCGTGACGACGACATGACACGCCAACAAGGAGAGACCCCAAGGTGATTCGCCCCTAAAACAAACGCATATTCGGCTTCAAACAATGAATAATGAATACGTAAACTTGTTTCGAGTACACCAACGGCTCAGCACAAAAATGGTGCCGAAAGAATGACTCACATCATCGCCCGCTCCTCCTCTCAGCAAGTGGGCCCGCAAATGGAGGAATCTGACTGTCTGCTCCCTTTGACGGGGCTGTTTTGAATTTTTTTTCGGCTTGCTTTTAAATATATTCACTAGCTTGAAATAGGAACTTTGCAGAGAGCAAGCCACTAGAGTATCCTTCTCAAACACACAAGTTGCAGAGGGCATAGAGCATTACCGCACTGGTGATACGAAGCTTACACTTGCTGCCTTTAACAATATACCATGCACTGCAACGCCCTGATAAGCGAAGGCTTAGTTTTACAGAAATCATTGTGCTTACATCAGAAATTTACATTTGGACAAGCACTGTTCCCTCCTGACAAAGGCCTGGTAATCACGCAGGCAGTAAAAACTCAGTAGCCAAAATCAGACAGCAGATACTCTAAAAAATTCCTGAAGCATCAAAGGCAACGACTGTGCCTTTGCAAACGTTTTCAATACAAAGAAAACACGTGACACCATCATAGTAAACGATACTGACTCCATCCTTTCTTTTTTATTTCTGCCAAGAAGGGAGGTTGGAATGGCAAGGGCCAGTATGCCAACAGTTGTTCAACCACCCCATATGCACAAGTTTTTCTGGGGGACAAAAACTCCTTTCAAACAACCAATGCTGTCTGTCTTTTCTTTTCTCCTCTCTTCAATACAAACTCTGTACAAATAAAAATAGAACTAATTGCCCAAGCACACAGGGAAAAGGGACGAGCAGAAAGGGGTTATCTGGAGAGTGCTAGAAAACGGAGCAAATAAAATACACAAAAGTCGCAAATTTGAGAACTAAGATCGTCAAGGTAAACCACAGGGAGACAA
>NC_051178.1:136986728-137010407 GCF_013339695.2 Rhipicephalus sanguineus
TGATGAGTTTTGGGCCCATTTATCATACTGTGTGGGCTTCATTTTGTCTAAAGAAGTGAACAAACTGAAGCAATCGTTAGTTCAGAGCTTTGTTGTCAGTATCCTGCCTTTTTTGTTCCATCTTCGAGCTGTTACTTCAGCATAATGGTTCCACTTTTGTGCTTGAGAGAGATACCCATGGATTGGAAAACTACTACAGTTGTGGCCTTATTCATCCCGAGCGTATAGTACTTCAGTGTAATTGTGCTTGCTTCTAATGTAGCATTTCTGCATGAGGATTGCTAGGTCAGGAATGTTGTCTAGGCTGAAATTACTTGCTTTTTTTTTAATCCAGAATCATCTTATTGAGGTCTTGAGTAGCACTATGCGAACGAGTGTACAGTCGACGACCGATAATTCGGACTCCACGGGGAACGTAAATAAGTCCGAATTATCGAATGTCCGAAAAAACGAATGCATCAGAAAAAATATACTTTTATTGACACTTCAGGGTCCCGGTGGCCGAAAAAAGTTGTCATTGCGTTGCTGCCCGCACTTCCGCTTACGTGCAACCAAGCCCGCCTCTATCTCGCCAGTGTGATGTGATCGCTATGGTGGCTATGATCGCTGTACGATGACGAGCTGGTTTCGTTCGTGAAGGCAACGCGTCTGTGCGGCACACTTAGCAGTCGCACAAAGAGGCAGCATGAATGGCGGCGCGGCGCGTTTGGGTTCTCGCCTATTAAATACGTGCACTACGCAAATGCACCAGGCCACATGCACTATCGAGCAGTTGACTGAAGATGCTTATCGTAAGGCTTGTCAGTGATTGAGCCGTACTGGCGCGTTTGCCACCTGCCGCCATCGCGCCTCCCTGCATTTCCACTGCTTATCCGTATAAGACATCGCCGTACGGCGCCGTGATAGCGGCCCATTTGAATTTCCGCTCCGATTCACCCCATAACACGTCGGCATCGCGACAAAGCTGACTTTCGGACTCTGCCACTGTCGCAAACAGGTCGACTCGCGAAAGCGCTGGTTCGAACCTACGACATGATAGACGCGGCAGAGGTGGGGCTTCAATTATTGCCTTTCGGACCTGCAGTTTGGGCAGAAAATCCGAAAAATCGGACGCCGAAGAGTTTTAGCGTCCGAAATTTCCGACGTTCTTGACCATTGACGTCTATGGGGCTGGTGACGGTGCCGCGAAAGCATCTGAATTTTCGAGCATGTCCGGAAAATCTGCAGTTGACTTATCTGCCGCGTTCTTCTTCTTCTTCGTTGTCGTCGGCGCGGCCTTCGGCGCTGGCTGTGAGGGCACCGTTGCGCCATTTAACTCGGATCTTTTGAGACAGCAGAGCGTAAAATAAAGCAAGTCTCAAGATAAAAATGAATGCGCGCGCAGAACGCTTTACTGCAGACGCATTCGACAGAACGGCGGCGATACGCGATAGCAGCGCAGCGCGGGGATACAGGAACCGGAATGTAGGATGTTCGCGATGTCGATAGGATTTCCCACAGTTGACCAGTGCCTCCAAGATCGGCATTTCAAATCACAAATCTGAGGCATAAAGTAGCGATCGAAATAGAGCATCATAGATCACCAATTAGCTTTCGTTATCTCTGAGGCCATATACTTTGTATGGTACGGGTGCCGGAGGTGATAATGGCTGGCGATTCGGCGTGCGCGACAGTCTCGGACAGGGTCCGGATTATCGAATGTAGATCTCGCAGCTGTCCGAAATATCGGTCGTCTTTACACATTAACTTCTATGGGATCAACGGCGGTGCCGCGCGACTGTCTGAATTACCGAGCATGTCCGAATTATCGGTGTCCGATTTATCGGTCGGCGACTGTATAAAGTTTGCCTAGGCTGTTCACACAATTGTCGCATGTGCAGCCATTCTTTTTTTTTTCTTTATGAGCACAGTTCCTCTTTGCAAATTTTAGCTTTTCACGCAGTTTTCGACTACAAACAACTTCGCACGGCAGATGACAGAATACTGTCGCCAAACTGTCCACCGTTGCTGTACTCTCATTTGCCATCATGAAGTCTGATGCGTGGCTCTCCTTCTGTGCGTGCCCAGGTTGCTTGCTGGAGGGACCTGACCCTGCCATCTGAAGCCTCTCGTGGAGCAGGCAATGCCCACACTCATTGAGCTTATGTGCGACCAAAGTGTGGTGGTGCGTGACACAGTGGCCTGGACTATAGGGCGTGTCTGTGAGATTATCCCCGAGGCAGTGGTTGCTGAAAACTACCTGGGTCCTTTGCTCCAGGCATTGGTGAAAGGACTGGGTGCCGAACCTCGAGTTGCTGCCAATGTCTGCTGGGTAGGTGTTGCGAGACAAGATGTGAACTCATTGTGTTACTCAGTTGTGTTGCACTGAAAATGGCCAAAAGAACAAAGGTGTGACACAGTGTTCTTTGTGCTAGAAAAAAAATTGGGCTAGATTGAGCATGAGAAGTTGGATGTTGTCTAATGCAGACCGTTGAATTAATCTAGCAGTACAACCGGTCGGTGAAAGTTTCAGCATTCTCAGTACAGATTTCTAAACAGGGACATTGTTGTCATAGATACATATTTTACTGGGTGCATCAATTTGTTGTAGAATTTTTTTTTTAGCTGGCATTGCATTTTTGCACTCCTCAATATTCTTTTTCTTATAGACTTGGATAAGTTTTGTTGATTGCCAGATGTCTTTCATTGATGTACACACAGCTATATCGCTTGCTTTGTTTACCAATACTGTAATGTAGTTTCATTAATCAGTCTGTAATGCATGCCCAGTCTTTGTGGTCGGAAAAGAGAAAAGTTCAATTCGTCATTAATGCTATGCATGCTTTGGTTGCGTGCACAAATTTTTTCATTTTGCTGGTGCAAGGCATGCATGTAGTTGGTTTTTGCACGTGACGCAAACTTGTCCTTGTTGTTGTGCTGTATATTTTAACATTGTTGGCACCTTCTAGTGGATCCACTAAGAATGTTTTAAAGTAAAGCAGGAACATAGAACTTGCTCATCATGCAGCTTTCTAAACTATGCAAGGCATCGAAATTCAAAACTTCCAACCCCAAGCCACTTTTGTGGGATCCCTTTGACAGAGTGTGCCAGAGATTGCTCACTATCTGCCAAATCCTCAATTTTTCTCGTACAGTGCGCAAATTTTCATGATCTTGTGCAGGAGGTGCAAAATTAGTTCCTGAAAGCTTATGAAGCAGGGCAGCTATGAAGCCCATCACAGCTGCTGTAATTGTGTATTGTGTAACTGCCAGCAGTAAAATACCCAGTGACAATACATACATCACTGGTGCATCCCAAAAGGGCCATTTGCAACATGCAGCACCACAAGTGCCCCAAAATTCTTGTATGATGTGATCAATGTAGTCTTTTAAGGCTGCATGCTGCGCAAGATCACTAGCTCCAAGAAAGCAATGCGCTGTAGGTGATGCAGCTCAGGTCAGGCTTATTGCTCCTGCCATCATTGCATTGTTCTGTTCCATTTCAGTATGTTCTGATATATTCTGCTTCATTGGTGTTTGCCATCAATACCGGCTAGCATCCCAAGACTTAGTGCCACTCTGATATTGGGCATAAGGGCTGAAATTTATTTATTGCAGGCTTTCAACAGCTTGGCGGAGGCAGCGTTTGAAGCTGCAGACACTCCTGGTGATGGATCAGAGCCAGAAACTTACTGCCTGTCGGAATACTTCGAAGTTATAGTGTCAAAGCTTTTGGAGACAACAGAAAGGTATGTACCGCTTGCTAGAGGTGTGTGCATTTGCTTGCCAGTGTGCTCATGCATGTGTGTATGGTTCTTCCGTTGCTCTCTCTTTTCTCTAATGCACTTGTAAATGAAGTGGGGTAGTCATAACATCTAGGGAAACGAGAAGTTTCTCTATGGTAAATTGGCAAAAGGAAAGGGGGATGGGGATTTGATGTTGAAAAAAACATGGTTGATCCTTCTGTCATAGGAATCGGTATAACACGAAAGTAAACGTGTCTTCACAGATGTAGTTAAGGGGGGACGCGGCTTTCGTATCGCAAAAAATGGCAAAAAAATCGATTTTCTGAAAATCAAGTTTTCAGTTTCTGGAACCCCTTTTCTATCTGATTCCAAAATAACTACACTGAAAACCACCCAGAAGTGCTTCGAAAAGTTTGTTTTGCCCTCCGAGGTGGCGAAAATTATTGTGGAAATCGCAAAAAAAGAGCGATCTTCAAAAAATTGTAGCTCCGCGATGGTGTGACCGCGAACCAACTTCTTGGGCTTGTTCGAAAGGGCATTTCTCCGTGTTCAAATTCCCCGCCTCAGCGGGCTCCTCCATTCAGAAAGAAGCGCACAAAAAGCAAACACTGGAGAGTCTTTCCGAGGCCTCCGATTGGCCGCGTCCGCCATGTTGCCCCAGCTCGCCTCACCATTGGTCCGATGCTCGCTCCGGGAGATCGTCGTCTGCCGATTGCACGTCGCGAGTTCACGGCTGTCGAGAATCGCGCTACTTCGTGACACGTTCGCAATTGTTCTGTGTTCACGGCTCGACGATCACTTAGAATATAATTACGCTTTAGTTTGGAGCTGCATGAGGAAGTTCGATCTGATTACGATGGTGCGCCGCGCTCCTAGCGAACATCGCAAACGCGAGTCTCGGACCGACTCTAGCGTTGACTTCAGCGTCGGATTCGCGGTTAGATGTTTTGATTTCTGCTTATCAGCACTTCTGACATCGTGACGAAGGCCATCGCGGGACGACTCTTTGTACTCACGACCACGCATTACGCACTTCGAAGCAACGGGCACCACGGCCTGCGCACCTACTGCTCGGAGTCGTCACTAGGCCTAACTCCGCCCACGGCGCCGTTTAGCGAGACGAACCTCGAACCTTGCGGGCAGGAACAACGCGCTAGCGTACCCGCGGCTATGTGCTTCTTCGCAAGCGAAGAAGCACATAGCTCGCCGGCATTTCGGAACCGCGATAGGCGGATCGTCATCGTAGCTTCGCATTCGCGAATCGTCACCGAACACCGCCACCAAGCACATCATGCGCCGGCTCCACGGACCCCGCGGCCGAGCACTTCGCGGTCAGAGTGCTGTCAATAAGCACTAGTGATGTAATTTAGACGTGCTTGGAGCCGTGCTTGGTATCGCCGCAGGCGTTTATGAATGTTCTGAAACAATGAAAGCCTCGTAGACTAGCGTTGCCGCGATCGGCCGAATGATAATACGTTTCATACGCGAGAATGGCAAAAGAACGTGTATGAAGCAGGGGGACGAATTTTTATCTGCCCGACTTGGGCGTCACTGAATAAACTGCTCAAAAATCCCTGTGCCACTAACGTCTTGGCCATAACTGTTTGTTATTTGGAACGAAGGCATCGGCTATCATGGTGTGAGCCATTTTCTGTCACAACAAACCTCTCTCTCTTTATAAAAAATATTCAATGATTAATTGAAATCAATAAGCAAGACATAATTATGCTAATGACAGCATAAATACAAGAAATATGTGTAATTATTTCAGTATATGGCCTTATTAGATTGCAATATCTTCTTTTCTGTCATGTCTATCACACCACTCCTTCATACAGAGAACTTGGTTTGAAATCCATACTGGTTTTTTGTAGATCAGAAAAAGGAGGTTATGAAAAAAGAACAAAGGCACACTGGAGAAAGGCCACATGTCCAAGAAGTGAAACACCATAAAAAAAACCAAAGACCACAATTTTTAGGTGTTTTAGAGAAGGCCAAACTTTAAACGCAGTTTTCTCAATACTGTTTTTTTGGCATGTTGCTCAGCTCGTGGAGCAGATATCTTGGCAACTACTACACAGATTTTGATTCCGTTTTTTTTCTTTTAATCCTTGAAGTCTTGTTGACAGGATGACATTATTCTTTACCTTGCTTAGGGCATAGTTTTTTTTGTATGTGATAATTAGTGCATGAGAAGTTCTGATGCAATACATGAAGCTGATGGGGATGTTATTTGTAAAAAAACTAAAAGGAATAGACAATTTTTAATAATGTCATCCTGTGTAGTGTTCTTTTGAGTAAAGATCAAAACCACTTGGACCTTCCTGGCATGTTTTGTTACAATGCTAGGCTTTTCACCAGCAGAGTATGTCATCAGATTATGTAACATAGTGTAATTTGAAAACTACTCGAGATATCGCAATGAAACTTCATATATAGCTATTCGAGACACTCTTCAGTGTGCCTGCCAAATTTCATTACTCTAGGTCAACAAACAAAAAAGTTTTTTTCGATCGCCACCTCCCCCCTTAAGCGTTTGTTGTGCATTGTTTCGCCGTGAGGGCGAAGGAATGAATGCCATAGCAACAAGTTGTAATGTCATGCGAAGAACGGCAAGCAGCTCGAAACTTCCAGCGCGTTGCTCAAGCAGAAAGGACGCATGGAACAAACATACACAGGATGAGCTCGAACTAACAACTGTCGCAGCTCGACAGTTAAAGCGCACTGGTCACATACAAAGGAGGACGCAGGAAACGAACGCACAAGTATACACGGGATGAGCGCGAACTGTCACAGTTGTAACTTATTTGTTTGTGAGCAGCGCGCTTCTTTCGCAAAAGCGGCCGCTGCAGTGAGCGAAATGACCTTCGTGCTCTCTGTAACTTGAACGCAAACTTGCGGTGAGAGCGCAAGACGCACAAGATAAGCGCGCGCAGGAGCGACCACGCCCTGTAGAGGCACACGCTCATCTTAACGCGGGGGGCGACGACATTTAAAGCGCACTCTTCGAGCCCTTCGCGCCCTCTTGCTAGTGATAACGAAAACACGCTGATGTACCCTGATCTCTGAGTACCGCCACTGGCAAATGGTGTATATAAATAGCACGCCGTTAGTATGTCAAAGAACGTGCCGTTTGTGGCGGAGTCGTTTCGCGTTGCGCGCTGGGGATCGAGAAGTCGTAAGTTCGATTCCATGTGACGGAACTTTCTCTTCTACAGTCAAACCTCGATATATCGAACACGGACATATCGAATTATTGCCTATATCGAACGGTTCCTATATCACGTGGGAAATCGCATGCATTTTTAATTTTTTATTTCGAACGAAGTTTGACGTATAATGGATATATCGAACTCGGCCACCCCAAACCGCCCGCGCTTCGTTGACAGGCGGCGAGCTTTCCCGCAACTCTCGAAAATAGCGGTAGCACGGTGGGCGTTTACGACTGCTGCACACATCGATGGCGCTGAGTGCGCCACTTGAACATAGCGGCATACGCACGCCGCAGCCTTGCAGCAACGACGCACTGCACTTGTTGCACCAGCTCCTCCTTGATAGTATCGCCAGGCATCCGTCGCATCGGTCGTTGTTGTGCTCGTGTGTTAGGCCTGCCACGCGTTGTGGTGTGTGTAGCGATGGCTGCAGACGCGAAGAAACGGACGACCCTGACTTTTGCAGCAAAACTGGAAGCAATCCAGCGCGTTGAGAATGGTGAGAAGAAGTCTAGCGTCGCGGACGGGTTAGGCATACCAAGGAGCACATTGAGTACTCTGCTCAAAAACAAAGCCGACATAAAGGCCAAGGCCGAGAAGAGACAGCACTCGGGCGCGCGGCGTGTACGCAAAGCTGCTTTTGAAGATGTTGAGAAGTCTCTCCACAAGTGGTTCATGGACGCAAGGGCCCGAAATATTCCTGTATCGGGGCCGATGTTGCAACAGAAGGCAAAGAACTTTGCATTCATTCTCGGCGTCGAGAATTTCAGTGCGAGTAGCGGCTGGCTACAGCGTTTTAAGACTCGTTTCAACATTGTCGGGAAGACTGTGTCGGGAGAGAGTGAGAACGCCAATGATGAAGAAATTCAGAAGTGGCTTGATCATGAGTGGCCCAAAGTTCTCGCCAAGTATGAGCCGAGCCAAATCTTTAATGCTGACAAGACGGGCCTGTTCTGGCAAATGCTTCCGCGGCAAACGCTGGACACTCGCGGGGACAAGTGCCACGGGGGCAAGCAAGGCAAGGCCCGTGTGACGGTCCTATTGGCTGCCAATATGGATGGGAGCACGAAGCTGCGGCCACTTGTAATTGGCAGATTTAAAACCCAGAGGTGCATGCGGAACTGCCCCAATATTCCGGTGACTTATGCCTGGAATAAGAAGTCGTGGATGACGAGGGATATTTTCCTCAAGTGGCTGAAGGCGTGGGATTCGGACCTGGTGTGTCAGGGACGGAAGGTATGCCTTATCGTCGATAACTGCACGGCACACCACACCGATGCCCAGCTGAGCAACATCGAAGTGGTATTTCTGCCGCCCAACACCACTTCGAAGCTCCAACCATTGGACCAGGGCATTATCCGCACATTTAAGTCTATCTACAAGCGTCGGCTGATCGACATTTTGCTTGTAAGACTCCGGATGGGCCAAGATCTGAAGATCGATCTTTTGGGCGCCATCCAAATGCTCAAGGTGTCGTGGGAAAACGTCAAGCAGTCGACGATAGCCAACTGCTTTCGGCATGTGGGCTTCGGTGGACGCACTGACGAAGCATCAGTGGAAGAATCCGAGGAAGCTGGGTTGGCATGCGCAGATGAAGAAAGCTAGCTCGCCGAAACGTGGAGCAAGCTGGAGAGCTTTGTTGGTGCGGAGCCGCAAAGCATGTGCATCGAAGACTTCGTTGGAGGTGACGACAGCACTGGTACAACGGCGGAGCTAACGGATGTAGAGATCGTCGCCGAAGCTACCGCTGAGCAGCCGAATGAAGACGCTGCCGAGGTGGATCCCGCAAGCGCTGATGGTGCCCCGCTCCCGACATCAGCTGAGGTCGTAGCCGCTTTGGCCCTTGCGCGCCGCCACTGCAGCGCGATTGAAGGCACCGGCCTTTCACTTGTGGATCGCCTGGACTATGTTGAGGACGCAGTCGTCAAACACGCCATTGCCAACAAAAACCAGGCTACTCTTTTTCAGTATTTTAAGCCAACACAATATATACTTTGTTTGAATCTTCAAGTGAGTATTTACTGCACCACGATTGGTTCGTTGGTTGTTTTCCACAATTTCTTGACGCATTTTTTTACGTGATTTTTTATATCGAATTCTGGATATATCGAACTATTTCGCGATCGCCGTGCCGTTCGATATATTGAGGTTCGACTGTAGTTTTTTCTTTGCCATATGTTAGTCTTTATATTTTACAACGTCATATCCATGACGGAAATGCGTCATTGGAGCCGTGGTGGACCCTGGCATAAAACACTTTCGTGTTAAAAAAAAAACGCATAAAACAACGCCCATCAACAGGACAGAGAAAAGAAATGGACAGGACGAGCGCAGACTAACAGCTGCAGCTGTGGCTACATGGTAGAGCGTCTGCTTCTAATTCGGTAGGTACCGGCTTCGACTCCCAGTGCCAACCAGAAACCCACCGGTTTTTCCTGGGGGGTAGAGGAGCACACCAACCTGGCGCTCGGTTGTTCTTGGGTACTCGTCTCGAAAGGTGGCCCTATCCGCCATTGCTGTGGGAGGCAGAATTGCTGCCGACGGGTACCTAACTGTAAATTGGTACAAACGCACTCCTGAAGCTCGGTAGAATGAAGTACAGTAGACTCTCGTTAAACAGAACCTGAAGGGACCAGGAAAATATGTTCCATTTAACAGGACTTCTGTTTACTGAGAGATGAACAGGGGTGCAGAATACCAGAACGAAACCAATCTTGTCAGAAGCACTCGTTACATTTAAGCAGATTCCCGTTTACCGAGAGTCTACTGTACATAGTCACTTGAGAGGGCACCCACCCTGTATGAAATTGGCAACATGGGGCCACCAGACCTAAAATTAAGGTCCTTTTTTTTTTCCTGTCCATTTCTTTCCTCTGTCCTGTTCCTGGGCATAGTTTTGTGTTTTTTACCATGTCTTACAAGCTAGCCCCCCACTGCATGCTCCTTGATACTGAAGTAGGCTGGTTGTTAGTCGAGTCTCTGTACAACGAAAAATTCTTTGTTCCCCGTCAGCGGTCCATAGGAGTCAATGCATAAATGTGCTCGCCACAACGAACTTGTTGTCTTCTGCCATTCCGCTTCAGCGAAATTTGGTGATGCAATTCCAGGCTCAATAATTTAATTTGCCGTGCAGTAAATACGATCTCGAACATTTTGGTGCATTTTAGAACATAAATATATGTCTACAAGGTCTAAATCACGTGTTGGCACCACCAAAAACCGCCACTGTTGACTGAGCATGGGGGCCGCCATTGCTTGATAGCAACGGTGATGATGAGACTGCCCTGCTTTTGCCACTGGCTTGAGTTGTTTCTTAGTCGCAGACAGTCCGAAACCGAAGCTCAGTCACTCAGTTATCCACGCTGCAGCCTGGGATGCAATCACGGAACGATGCCTTTTCCGATGCCAATGCTTTTCGTGCTTTTTGCGCTTGGCTAGTGCGGCCAGTGGTCAGAGTGGCGGTTCTTCCGAGTTATCGACGGGACCAGCCAGCCGCAAATAGCGGATGATAAGAACAGCATAGAATAAGGCATAAGTCATCGCTCCGCGTTAGCGTGCCTGCATCTCGCCGTTGTCGATACCTTATTGTCGGTGGATAGCTAGTGTTAGTGTGTTAGTGCAACTGTGCAATTCATGTTGCATGCCTGTGCCTCTGATTCATTCGCGGAAGCCGTTGTTTCAGCGTGCTTTTCAACATGGTATCGCTATGCATATAGGAGAATTGCATCATGACGCTGCTGGGAAAGAAAAGGAAGAAGATGACACTTTTTGACTTTTGGAAATAAAAGTTTCTTTGTTCTACTAGCTCAGGTCAGCTATGCTTTTTTCAATTTCACAACGAAATTTTTTCCGCACACCATCAGTTTCTCGTAGCGGGGTTCGACTGTATATGCAAAAAACAGCTGGCATGTATATGGACAGTTGTCAATAAATGCGGCGGCGTCTTGCAGGGCTGATGGGGGCCAGGCAAATCTCCGAAGTGCGGCGTACGAAGCTCTTATGGAGCTCGTGAAGAACTCTCCACGTGACTGCTACGTGTGGGTGCAGCGCACAACTATGATCATCTTGGAGCGGCTGCAGCACGTGCTCGCCCTGGAGGGCCACATCCAGAGCAGCTCCGACCGTGCTCAGTACAACGACCTGCAGTCGCTGCTGTGTGCTACATTGCAGAGTGTGCTGCGCAAGATGACCCTGGAGGATGCTCCGAAGATCTCTGATGCCGTGGTTGCGGCCCTGCTGCAAATGTTCAGTTCAAGCAGTGGTCGTGCGGGCGGAGGTGTGCAGGAGGATGCGCTCATGGCGGCATCTACTCTTGTTGAAGGTACTGGCCACATTGCTCCTGTTGCCTCGTCTTTCGCTTCTGCGCACTGCAGCCTCTTCCATTCTGGTGTACCTCAAGTGTAAGGTGCATGTTAACACAAAATGTTCTGAAATTTTTTCTCACTAGGTGACCTCGTCATTCATTGGCTTACACATGAAATACTTATTTAAAGGAATGCTGACACAAATTTAAAAATTGTTTGAATTGTCGCTGTAAATAAAACTACTGGTGTCGAGAAACCTAAAACGAGTATTGTGGTGCCTGGGAATGCATCGAATATATTTTAATTACCGCTACCTTAAAAAGACGCATTCGGTTTCGATATTGAGGGGGCGGCTTCTCACTGACGTTTCATAGCAGTGTGACGTCACGCGGATACAGAAACTCGCGACGTACTAGCACCTAATCTGTCATCTGCTCGTGGTGCACATAAACAACGATAAGTGAATTGTCGTCCAGTGACCCTGACAGTGATTTCTGCGATTTAGGCTGCTTGAAGGACACAGAGCTCGCAAAGTAGGTGAAACTGTGTTAACTCGTGGGGATAATGTCAATTGCAGTGAGGCTGGCTTGCAGATGCTCAGCGACGAAAACTTCAAAGTGAAATTAAAATATTTTGTACGTGGTTTTCCGAATCCGTTGTGTGGAGAGCGTTGACACTGCATACCAAGGAAACGAAAAATGTCCCTTTTGCGATGTTTCAAAATTGTGTCAGTATTCCTTTAACACTGTCAAACAAATGCTGTAACACACCTCCAAATGTATATTGGTATGCTATATGAAATGTTTGCAGTTTCTGGACCTTAAAGGAGCACTGACATCAAATTTACGCATGTCAAGATTTTTGCATCCGCGAGTAGTTATCTACCCCCTAGTAGCGATTCGCAACCGAAAATGCAACTGAGGGACGAATAACTATCTGTTTTATTGATTTATATCACCGGTATCTAGCACGATTCAAAACGGCCGGCAAGCCCGCCATTTCTTAGCTTTGGCAGCGCTCCCTCGCGGTCAATTCCAGACCGCGCCCTTTCTGTGGACCACTTGTCCACAGAAAGGAGTGACGTGAGGATCAGCTGCTCAGCGAACATTTCGTCTGCTAGGTGCACACGTTCAGTCATGCCTTGTCACCAGCATCGCCGTCGTCGCCGTCAAAAGTATCGACTAGTGTTGAAGGCGGCATTCTGGAACTTCGACCCTTTGCAAAACAGTTATTCAAAAATGGACGCTGTTCCAAGCAGCAACGAGGAGGTGCCCGGGGACGCACGCTTGGGCCATACTCGCTGGTGTGTCTCAATTAGATATATCAGAGAATTTTAGCGTGCACAGCATTCCGGTATGTGCAAAGAGTTCTATGGAATATCGGCATAGCGAATGCACAGCAGCGGAGAAATAGAATACGATAGGTTTCTACAATAACAATTCTGCGCCGCCAGATGGCCCCACCTATCCAGCCTCTCACGGTTACTGCTGCAGTAACCCGGTATTACGCTAGCGCAAGGAAGTCCACGGACGAACTAACATTCACTAATAACGCTACATACGTGTTACTTGTTAGCGATGATATTTATCTATAGGCTGCTCCACTTCGATAACTTGTGGTCGTGTTGGCGTGTACCGTACGTGTAATGAAACGCCACGCACTTTCCGCTTTTTCTGCGCCTCGACAAGCAGGTCCGTACTACGCAGCGGTTCCTCGACATGCTGGCACGTAGTCGCTCCGATTGATCGCACTAGCGCTGAGGTTCACACGACAAATCAGTCGATACGACACGATGAATCGCAGGCACGGATCGGGACAGCGAGGAGAGCCACTGGCTGGGAGTGAGAGCCGGTGAGAGCGTCGCCTGGCGTCGGCGGCACAATAAATACACTCAGATCGTCGACGTCATTGTTACTAGCGTATCGTCACTCAGGATGGTATGGTCGGAATGTATCACACCTCTTGCGTAGCACTAGTGTCGATGTCGCAGCGTGATCAATCTTCCGTTGAGCTTTCGTACGCTGTTTGCCCTCGAAATAAAATTGCTTCCACGCGACGGACGCCATTCAAATTTGGCCAAGGAGACCTATGCATACCGAGCAATCGAATGAAGGGCACATCTCGACTTTGAAATTTGATGTCAGTGCTCCTTTAAATACAGCATTTCACTAGGTACAGTGTTCTTTTTTTCTTTATTAGGTAGGTGCTTTTGTTAGCAAAAAAACTCCCAATTCCTTGAGGACACAAGTTCTGTATGGCCTTTTTGAATGAACAAAAAGTGGTATGGGATTTTGAACTTGTTGGAGGGAAGGCGGATTATTTGCTATAGTGTAAAAATTGCAAGTGGGTGTCAGTGATATTGCAAGCCACTGACTTGTTCTGGCCAGCCTGGTGTAGGTGTTATAAGCCATGCTGCGACTATCTGGCTCAAAGCTAGGGCAGGCGTAATAGGCGCTAACTCTCATGGAAAAGAGAAAGTGAGAGGGGCTGCACACTTCGAAAGGAAGTAAAATTGAAAGCAAGGTTTATCCAGGACTAAACACAAAAACACAACGAAATTCAGTTTGAACGGTAGTGAAGGAAGCTTCCATGAATTAGACTCCAATTAAATCTTGACTGAAGCTGCCATGTGTTTTCTAGGGGATTGAAGTTTTTCCTTTAGATCCTGAAGTTAGACTTCACCGGATGGTTTCAACCTCAAGCAGACAGCTGCCATGTGTTTTCTAGGGGATTGAAGTTTTTCCTTTAGATCCTGAAGTTAGACTTCACCGGATGGTTTCAACCTGGTTGCTCATCTTGCACCTGTTCTCAATTGGGACTTAGTTATTACATTTTTACCATTCTAACGTGTGCCTTTCTTAGTTTCCACGAACTTTTCTCCAAAACTTTCTCTGGCAGCACAATCTAACAGGAAAGCAAAACCACCTTGAACAACTTATTAAGAACAAGCGTGGCCCGAATGATGGCCATTGCCATCGCAAGATGGTGGCCATGGATGGCAGAGTTTGCTTGACGATGGTGGCACACTGCTTTCTGTCAATTTCTAGTGCTCTTTCAGTTATTACAGTCGCCGAACGTTTATTCGGACTCTGCGCGAACCGCCAAAATGTCCGAATAATTTGGAGCCCGAGAAAAAGGATTCCCCAGAAAAAGCACCTTTATTGGCCCAGCGGCCGGAAAAAACTTGTCAATGTGCGTCTGTACACACGCACACTTACGCGCGACCAAGCCAGCCTGTATTTCACCCCTGTGGGTCGGCAATAGCACTGCAACGGCCTACGCTAAATCCGCATTTGATTGCTGTAGTGTAGGAGGCGCGTCATCACGGCAATCACTGTCCACATGCACTGGTTCGAGTAGCTGACGGATGATCTTATCGTCCAACTCGGCGAAAACTCCCAAGCAACTTCGGATTGAGGTCAGCTGCCTTCCACCTGGCATTGCTGCTTTTTTTTTTTTGCCATCGTCAGGGCATTGTAGTTGCCGCGTTTCTTTTCAGCGGCGCACATGGAACGGGCGGTGTCAGAGCAATTTCAGCAAATCAGGCTTCGCACGCCAAGCAACAAACAAGGGACCGAGACACAAAGCTCGGGATGCAGACCTGGCCTAGCGACAGAAACATCTGACAATGCAAACCCTCAAGTGCCTAAGGGAAACGACGTTGGGCTAGTTGATGTTGCAGCGCTCGTGTTGTCATACTCTTTGTCTGAGTTAGGATCCGCGTCTTACTCGTATGCGCAGTCATTCACCTCAAACGCCGCACCGAGCAGATTTCGACCTTGGCTTGGCTTGGCCTGCTGTTTGGCCGTGGTAGCCATTCAATGGATACTTGACTGGCTAAAGCCAAAAGGCAACCATTATCAACCATTACGTGTAGCCAACAAACATAGCCTTCGAGATCGGCAATTTCTGCATGGATTTTGACACCGGTATGATCTCTAGCTATAGCCAGTGCAACATTTCAGTGCTGGCAACCTAGCAAAAATATTGTAAACATTGCTGAGAGCTTGTAATGGCGTTCAACATCGCACTTGATCAGCCAGCCGGAGTCCGAAAAATCAGATGGCGTACTGTGGGGCATCTGAACTTTTGGTCGTGAGTTTACATTACGAAAGCTGAAGGGACCAGGAAAATATATTTCATTTAACAGGAGTTTCGTTTACTGACAGATGAAAAGGGGTGCAGAATTCAAGCACAAAACCAATCATGTTAGAGGCAGTTGTTCCATTTAAGCAGCAATTTTATTTAAGAGATTTTCATTTATTGAGAGTCTACTGTACTTCAATGGGGCGAGTGGCGGTACCGCGAACGTGTCCGAATAAACGAGCATGTCCGAATTTTCAGCGTCCGAATAAACCGTCGGCGACTGTATCAGTGTTCAGAGAATGCAACAAATCTTGTCACGTGTTGTGAGCGTTAGGGTGAATGGCATGCATCGCAGGACAGACTAGTGATGCGGGTAGTCTGTCATGGTCCACTATCCTGTCTGCGACTGTTCAGATGCTGTTTGATAAGTATAGGACATCAAAAGTTCTATCGACTATATGGATGGAAGTGCTGCATAAGAGTGGTGATTGCGGCTAAGTAAAGTTCCATCCCCCCAAGATCGAGTTTGCTAGTTTTGTCGTTTTTTCATAGCTGGAATCCAGCTAAGCTTCTCATGCTTGAAAAAGTGCACATTCACGTTGTAGAGTTTAGCTTCTCCAGCGTCAATTTTGTCTTAATTTTGGTAGCTTCATACCAGTTTGAAGCTGTGATTTGGTTAAGTTTGGTTGTTGGCTGCACTTTGGGGGGGGTGCTATCAGCCCCTGTAAAGCTGTTTGCGCCTCATGGCACACTCGCGTCTCGCGGATAGGTTGCAGTTAAGTTAAACGGCCGCCGAGCGAGCAGCGACGCTGTACTCGCACGGGTTAGGGTTAGCATGGTGGCGCCAGCAGTGCCGCCTGCGGACAGAAAACATCAGCGAGCCTCTTTGGGTTTGGTGGAGTGTGTGGATGGATGTCTCCCGCGGTGGGTCCGTGGGGGACGATACCGCGGCTCGTTTCCCGTGGGCCCCTCGTGGCGAGTCGAATGTCGGCGATGTCACTTTCGCGGTGCATTGTATGTCTTAAGTTGTCTTGGGAGTGTGTTATGTTTTCCGGGTATTGTATTGGCATTGTATAAGGTTATTTCGCGTGGTAGTAGTTGTGTATCAGATTCGGCTGGCGGGCTCGTCGTATGAAAAAGCAAGTGAATAAATGTAGACGTGTTGGTTGTTGCACGATCACATGACTGTCTCAGTGTGTTCCGAGAGCACCAGATATCTTCAGACCCCACAACTTCCTTTTATGAAATGTATATTGCAGGGCCACACCGGCCGTTAGACCAAGCAATACTGTTTCCATGCCATGTACGCAATGCTCTTTTCTTTGGTCATGCAGTTCTGGGTGAGAAGTTTGTCAAGTACATGGAAGCCTTCCGGCCTTTCCTTGCCATTGGTCTGAAGAACCATGCAGAATATCAGGTAGTGTGCTAAGAGCCCACTGTCATTGGGAGGAACATGTTCACTCTTTTGTGCATTTGCCTTTGTTTTGGACGTTTGACTGAAACAAGATGTTTTTCCCCCCTCCCAAATGCTTACAGGTGTGCTCAGCTGCTGTGGGTCTGACAGGGGACATCTGCAGGGCTTTGGGATCTCAGGTCCTTCCTTTCTGTGATGACGTCATGACAATGCTGCTGGAAAACTTAGGGGTGAGTGCGCGCGGCAATTTTTTAAAGGACTGTGCTCTGACTGTACTCGATATAAAGAATTATTCAATTTTTAACGCAATAGCATTAAAGAGCTTGTTTCGTAGAACTTCCTGTGTCGGTGTTGGCGTCGTCAGTTGTGAGCGAAAATTGCGTTGTCCGTGAGCGAAAATTCGAGATACAGTCGACGTCCGATTTCCCGGACCCTCAAGTGACCACGAAAACGTCTGGAAAATCGGGCAGTCCGGAAAAACGAATGCACGTGGAAACGCACCTTTTTGGTAGGTATTTTTCGCTGACGGAGAGCGTCACGGCCGGAGTACAAGATTCCCATTGCAATTCAGCCAATGCATTGTTTAGGTGGCTCTGAAAAGAGCTGTTTATATATAAAAAAAAATACGACTTGGCCGGCGCTACCTCATAGGTCAGCACTTGGGCGCAAAGAAGTCGCTTATTTTCTTTTGCACAGTCCGCTTGCCCGCGATCATGTCTGCCTCAGTCAACGTCATGTTGCTGCTGCACACCGATGACAGTGTCATCAGTGCTCGCGTCAACTCCGAGCTCGTTGGCTGTGTAGGAGCTGGCTCTTCGTCCTCGGTGTCAGAGTCGTCGGAATCCTCCGTAACTTGACGAATGATTTCGTCATCGGTCAACTCCGCACATAGCTCGAGGTCTTTGTCAGCGTCGGCGAAGCCCTCAAAGGTTATCCCGGCTGGAATCGACACGCCGGCAGCGCGCAGATCGTCGAAGGCAACGTCCGCGGATGGCAGTCCGTCACACACGCTGTCCACTTGGGGCGAGACGGCCGTCTCGGCGTCGAGTGTGAAGCCCACGTGGCGAAAACAGTTCCGCAGAGTCTCTTGCGTAACCGCCTTCCACGATTCCGCTAGCATGCTGACGGCAGACCTGAGGTCAACAGCGTAGCTTTTCGCGCTGTCGGAGCAGAGCACCATGCGGCTGAGCACGCGTGATTTGTAATGATGCTTCAAGTTATGAATCGCGCCTTGGTTCATCGGCTGCATGATTGCTGTGGTGTTCGGCGGCAGAAATTCAATCTGTACAGCCTTTAGGTCCTTGATGTGGCTATGCGCATGGCAGTTATCCACAAACAGCAGAACTCTTCGATTTTGCTGCTCAAACCTTCTGTTCAGCTTGCGCACGTACGCTTCGAATAGCGGCTGTGTTACCCACGCCTTCTTGTTAGCTTCATAGAGAACAGGCAGAGTTACTGCCCCCTTGAAACATCTTGGATGCTTTGAGTTGCCTATTACTAGTAACGGAAGCTTCTTGCTGCCTGACATGTTGCTGCCAACGAGGACAGTAAGCCGCTATTTGCTGTGCTTGCCGCCGTGGCAGGAGTCACCAGCAAATGCAAGCGTTTTCTCTGGCAGCAGCTTGTAAAACAATCCAGTTTCGTCGCAGTTGAAAATATCATTAGGTGGAAACTGCTGAAGCAAGGACTGCAGCTTTCCATCCCAATATTCGGTGACAACGGAATCGTCGACGGCGCCGCTTTCTTTGCACATCTTCTTGAACTTCAAGTCATTGCAGCTCTTGAAATTGCGAAGCCATCCATCGCTGAACTTGAAGTCCTTCACGTTCATCTGAAGCGCGAAAACCTCAGCCTTCTGCTTCAGGATGTCACCTGACACCGGGATTTTCTTGGCTATCATGGCACTGAGCCACACGAGGAGTGCTTCCTCGAGCTGCGGGTAAACACCCTGACTCACATTCTTCTTTCCAGCCCTGGTAGATTTGGCAGCCACTTTTAAGATCTTCGCCTTGTTTTTGATGAAGTCCGAAACAGTTTGCTTCGAAATTCCGAACTCCCTACCCACCTCTGTCTGCGACCGACTGCTTTGGACTTGTGCAATGATGGCGGCTTTCTTCTCCATCGTGAGCCTACGCGGGGGCTTTGGGTGCTTCGAAGGCGCGGACGAAGACGAAGGAGCAGTCGGTGCCATCGCTGTAAACGGCGAATCCGCTCAACAAAAAGCGCAGCACGAAACAGCTAGGAACTCGGTGGATGCTGAAGGTCGGGAAACGTGATCACTGAAGATAGCGCGCAGCAGCAAACAATCGACCGCAGAGCTGGCAGAGCTGACAAAACAACACGTGAACGAACACAGTGAGGTTTGGCTTGGCTAAGCTATGGCTGGCAACGGATTGACACGTGCGGTTTCAAGGTTACAGCAGCCGCAGCGCGGTGCGGCAGTGCTGCTGGCCACACCTGCGATGCAAGTATGGTGGGTTCGAGGATATGAAAACAACCAAAATGGTGGCGTCTGTGGTGACTTTGGGTCGACGGTTAACAGTAAAAAGTCCGGGAAATCGGATGGCGAAGGCTATAAGCGTCCGGAATTTCGGACTTTTTAATACATTGACTCTGTGGGGAACTTGACGATGCCACAGATAAGTCCAGGAAAATGGGCATGTCCGGAATTTCGGGCGTCCGGGAAATCGGACGTCAACTGTAGATGCTAGATGCTAATTAAATCTTCGGTTGGAGTGGGAATCGGACCGAAGACTTCTGCGTAGCAAGCACGTGTTCCATAACAGAGCCACGCTCACGCTCGGTATTGCTTCAGGGAAGAAAACACTATATAAATGTTACGTAGTGCGAGGAGTACTGATAATACATGTAATATTGCATGGCAAAAGCGTAGAATCCCACCTGGCTTCAAAACGTGAATTGTGCGACGAGTGGTTGGTTTAAAGGGACTGACAACTGCCCAGAACATGAAATGAGATGACTCCACTGATGGAAAGATTGTCCGTCGCAATGACTGAAACCAACCCTGTTTTTTTCGTGAGAGATGGTTTTATATTTTTATTCCTTAATTGTAAGTCGCAAAATATGGCCTGTGGCACCTCTGGCGGCAAAAACATAAATGATCCGATGAACCCGGCCACGTGACTGTTGATTGCTGTACGCGGTTGACGCTTTTTTTGTTAGTATTGAAATATTGTTCGTATCTTTATATTAAAAGGTATTACTTCATAAAAATGTACATGTAGGCATGCGTTAGTAGTATGCATTAAAGTGGCGCTGCCTTCGCGTGACATAATGATCCAATGCTCATCAGCGCGTCTTGAGCTACTTTTCAGTGTGCTCATGCAACCGTGCACGCAGTGTCCAGGTCACTAAGATATTGGAGCGACATAGTTTTGCTACCTACACTTGGTCTCAGAAGTGACGCGTGCTGCTACTCGGCGCGGCCGCGCATATGCATAGTGACATTTTCGATGACTTGGCTTGGCTCGTACATCGAGAGAGTAACGACGCCGGGACAAGCCACCCGTGACACATGTGCAGGCAACCTTGGACGCATGCCCACAACGCGGGACAAATACAGGGAAGGCGTATAATGCCACATCATCTCATTGTAACAGCTTGTTATTTTCAAAAATAGTTGAAAAGCTATAAATAAAGGTGGTTAAGCATAGTTACAGGAACTCCTGCGAAAGCAGAACAGTGATAGCTTTCACAAATCGCGAGAAGGGCTGGCGGCATCACTATCAATTCTCAGCGTTGCTGGAGGAAAAGTACGTCCGTGGTTAGAGCCTTTCAGATAGAAAAATACTGCTTGTAAAATAGCCACGTGCTTTTGAGATCAACTACTGCAGCTATACAAACATTGTGTAGGGTTGGGCGAATAAGTGAATTTGAGGTTCAAAGCGAATCCGAAGCGAATAGTGATTTGGTCAAATAATTTCGAATCGAATAGTTCAAATAGTATTTACCGCATATTTAAACTGAAAGAAATATGTACATTTAACCTGGAAGAGTGGCTTCGCGGCAGGACAGATTTTTCCTGGATGGGTTGTTTCACGGCACAGCAACCAGACTCTGCAGTGAAACCACCTTTACAAGGGGTTATGTGCGGTCAAATGTATACATATGTTCGTTCATTTCGAATAATCTAAATTCGTATTGAAGCGAATTCGAATACTGTAATATTCGTTCGAATATTCAAAACGCCCGAATATTCGCTCATCCCTAACACTGCAAAGGGTAATCTTTCTGTCGCACCGTAAAAAAATCGGTTGAGAAAAATCAGTTGTCGGTCCCTTTAAAGGCCCATTAATTACAATGGACACGAGCATAATTATTATTATCAACAACAGTATCAGCAAGGTGTGCGCGTGTTGCCTTGCGGACCTGTAGTGGGAACCTCGCTAACTCTCAAGAGGAATTATGTCGTAGTGGGCACTTCGCAGTTGTATTAGCAAGGCATTGCAGGATAGTTTGAAAGGGCTGATAGTTTGAAATGGCACCTTTCCTTGCGGCACAGTTTAGGTGTTCGCCAAGAAGTGAAGCCAGGCTAGCGATTAAAAAGGCAATGTGAACGAGGTCCGATTGCGCAATCGCGTTCTACTCTTGAAGGCAAAGCTCAAGCGTCTACAAAGTTTGTTTTTTTGTGTTACTTATGTCCATGGAAGTCCAGTGTCTCCCCATTTCGATATAGTGAAGTTTAGCAGCTGCCACAGAGGGGAGATAGAGGCACTAATTCAAAGTTGTGTTGGTGCCAGTATTCAAATAATTATGTGTAGTTTTCTTAAAACACCTTCCTCTCCTCTGCCTTCTTCTTTTCCCTCTCCTTTTCTTGCATTTCTGGCATGTTTGTGGCTCACACGTATTTAGATTGAAAAGCAATTACAGTCGAATCCCGCTGTAACGAATACCACTACAACGAAATTTCCGCCACAACGAATAATTTTCGATTCCCCGTCAGCCGCCCATAGAAAACAATGCGAAAAATGTCTCGTCACAACGAATACTTTTTCTGGATATTTCCGCTTGAACGAAGTTTTCGCAAGTGCCACCACATAAGGAAAAGGAGCTTGCCTAGGACTGCCGCGAAATTCCGCTAGAAACTCTACCATTTCTCGTTGCCAGAGCCGTGCGGCCGCATCGCAAGACCCGTGTCTTCATCGGAGACATGCTTTCTGCCACCTCCCGCACATCCCGGTAAATTTTTCGGCATTGAGATGCTCGGCGACAGATCGTCCATCCACCATGATGCTGCCGGCGGGTTTGATGCGTGTGCAGGCCGCGGAAGAATCGTTGATGAACTCCCGCCATTGTTTTGACGTAGCACTCAATAAAACTACTGCTCGTCGTCACAAGCCCTGCGATCGTGAATGACATTCATGGCGTTTTGAAGGCACACGCGCCGCCAGCGCGCACCTAGTCCAAGCGTAACTGCATTCTGCCGTAACCGCTGTGAATACAAATGCGGTCGTGTCGACGCGATCACGGGCGACCACGAAAGTACGCGCGCATCCATCGAACGTACGCGCACCGACTCAATGCAATGCTGCGGCCAAAACCACTGTAGACGCGATCACAGATAGCAACGACGCAGTTCTGAAGGCACACGCACGGCCAGCGCGCACAGATTCAAAACGGAACTACCATCGCTACCGTTTGCCGGAAGCGCTGCGCAGAAAACCGCGGCAGAGACCGCGGTCGCTATCGTCGCGATTATCGATAGCGAATATGCTGAAGTACGCAGCTAACACACCGGAAGAAAGATTAAAGGCAACAAAGTCGTAAAACGGCACGAAGCGTTTCGACTTTCCTTTCTCTCGCTTATGACTGTGGTAGTGCAGAGCTTCGGCACTTTGTTTTCACTTAGCCTCTACCGAACTTTGGCACGCTCCTTCGCGCTCGGCACGCTTCGAGGGTAGCCTGCATATAGTATTTGCTCGTGTATAACCCACGTGTATAACTCGCCTATTGACGCAAAGCCGCCTTCATTGCGTTGCCGTGAAGCCAACTTGCGCAACGAAATTCGCGTATAACCCGCACCCCGAGTTTAGCGCTAAATTTTCTGTATATTTTGTGCGTGCTATACGCGAGAAAATACATTCCCACGGTGTGCAGCGAAGTGCGTCCGAGTTGGCGACAGTTAAATGCAAAGGACAATGCATGCGCTTGCCGGGACCAAAGGACGAGTCATGATCATCAGATCTTCCTAACTTTTGTGGTCTATAGATGAAATTTCGCTGCAACGAAATTCCGCGACAACGAACTTTTTCGCGCGTCCCGTCAATTTCGTTGTAGCGGGATTTGACTGTACACAGCTATGTTATTACCGTCTTTTCAAGAAGAGATGTTTGTATGCCTACAAAAGGCATTTCTTGGTACAGCTCAGACCACTTATAACGTAACCGCTTACAGTGCAGTATCGGCTATAATGCGGTTTTTTCTGACTCCCATTTACCCTCCCATAGAACTCCATGTATACGCATACCGCTTATTGTGCAGTCCCCCGAGATGAAAGACCGGTTATAATGCGGCCGCCGGAACGTTCTCAGAGATGCGAGGGAGCGAGCGTGCTTCTCAGCGGAGATGCGACGGCGTTACGAAGGAGGAGCGGACGCGGAACGAACGAACAAGGAGCGGGGGGAGAAAAAAAAAGGGGATGGCGGTGGGGGGCAGCAGCCCGGCGCGGTGTGCGTGGGGTGAGGAGGGGAGCGGGTGCGTGGCCGACGGAGAAGCCTTTGCCCCCTTGACATGCGCGCTTTGCCCCGGCCGCATGACATGCGCGCTCCGCCACGTACGGGCGCCCGCGTCCGCATCAGGAGCGCGTTACCGCTATTTGTCTCCGTCGGGAAAATACAGTGCAGACCACTTATAACGTAACCGCATATAGTGCTAGGACCAGTTATATGCGGTCTTTTTCGACTCCCGTCACCCTTCCC
>NC_051178.1:137010507-137106005 GCF_013339695.2 Rhipicephalus sanguineus
GTTTTAATCTGCCCAATGTACAATGGCGCAGACTTCGTCGCTCCCTCCATATTGGCCGCCACTAGGACCGTCACACGGGCCTTGCCTTGCTTGCCCACGTGGCACTTGTCCCCGCGAGTGTCCAGCGTTTGCCGCGGAAGCATTTGCCAGAACAGGCCCGTCTTGTCAGCATTAAAGATTTGGCTCGGCTCATACTTGGCGAGAACTTTGGGCCACTCATGATCAAGCCACTTCTGAATTTCTTCTCATTGGCGTTCTCACTCTCTCCCGACACAGTCTTCCCGACAATGTTGAAACGAGTCTTAAACGCTGTAGCCAGCCGCTACTCGCACTGAAATTCTCGACGCCGAGAATGAATGCAAAGTTCTTTGCCTTCTGTTGCAACATCGGCCCCGATACAGGAATATTTCGGGCCCTTGCGTCCATGAACCACTTGTGGAGAGACTTCTCAACATCTTCAAAAGCAGCTTTTGCGTACACGCCGCGCGCCCGAGTGCTGTCTCTTCTCGGCCTTGGCCTTTATGTCGGCTTTGTTTTTGAGCAGAGTACTCAATGTGCTCCTTGGTATGCCTAACCCGTCCGCGACGCTAGACTTCTTCTCACCATTCTCAACGCGCTGGATTGCTTCCAGTTTTGCTGCAAAAGTCAGGGTCGTCCGTTTCTTCGCGTCTGCAGCCATCGCTACACACACCACAACGCGTGGCAGGCCTAACACACGAGCACAACAACGACCGATGCGACGGATGCCTGGCGATACTATCAAGGAGGAGCTGGTGCAACAAGTGCAGTGCGTCGTTGCTGCAAGGCTGCGGCGTGCGTATGCCGCTATGTTCAAGTGGCGCACTCAGCGCCATCGATGTGTGCAGCAGTCGTAAACGCCCACCGTGCTACCGCTATTTTCGAGAGTTGCGGGAAAGCTCGCCGCCTGTCAACGAAGCGCGGGCGGTTTGGGGTGGCCGAGTTCGATATATCCATTATACGTCAAACTTCGTTCGAAATAAAAAATTAAAATGCATGCGATTTCCCACGTGATATAGGAACCGTTCGATATAGGCAATAATTCGATATGTCCGTGTTCGATATATCGAGGTTTGACTGTAGAAGAGAAAGTTCCGTCACATGGAATCGAACTTACGACTTCTCGATCCCCAGCGCGCAACGCGAAACGACTCCGCCACAAACGGCACGTTCTTTGACATACTAACGGCGTGCTATTTATATACACCATTTGCCAGTGGCGGTACTCAGAGATCAGGGTACATCAGCGTGTTTTCGTTATCACTAGCAAGAGGGCGCGAAGGGCTCGAAGAGTGCGCTTTAAATGTCGTCGCCCCCCGCGTTAAGATGAGCGTGTGCCTCTACAGGGCGTGGTCGCTCCTGCGCGCGCTTATCTTGTGCGTCTTGCGCTCTCACCGCAAGTTTGCGTTCAAGTTACAGAGAGCACGAAGGTCATTTCGCTCACTGCAGCGGCCGCTTTTGCGAAAGAAGCGCGCTGCTCACAAACAAATAAGTTACAACTGTGACAGTTCGCGCTCATCCCGTGTATACTTGTGCGTTCGTTTCCTGCGTCCTCCTTTGTATGTGACCAGTGCGCTTTAACTGTCGAGCTGCGACAGTTGTTAGTTCGAGCTCATCCTGTGTATGTTTGTTCCATGCGTCCTTTCTGCTTGAGCAACGCGCTGGAAGTTTCGAGCTGCTTGCCGTTCTTCGCATGACATTACAACTTGTTGCTATGGCATTCATTCCTTCGCCCTCACGGCGAAACATGCACAACAAACGCTTAAGGGGGGAGGTGGCGATCGAAAAAAAACTTTTTGTTTGTTGACCCTAGAGTAATGAAATTTGGCAGGCACACTGAAGAGTGTCTCGAATAGCTATATATGAAGTTTCATTGCGATATCTCGAGTAGTTTTCAAATTACACTATGTTACATAATCTGATGACATACTCTGCTGGTGAAAAGCCTAGCATTGTAACAAAACATGCCAGGAAGGTCCAAGTGGTTTTGATCTTTACTCAAAGAACACTACACAGGATGACATTATTAAAAATTGTCTATTCCTTTTAGTTTTTTTACAAATAACATCCCCATCAGCTTCATGTATTGCATCAGAACTTCTCATGCACTAATTATCACATACAAAAAAAACTATGCCCTAAGCAAGGTAAAGAATAATGTCATCCTGTCAACAAGACTTCAAGGATTAAAAGAAAAAAAACGGAATCAAAATCTGTGTAGTAGTTGCCAGATATCTGCTCCACGAGCTGAGCAACATGCCAAAAAAACAGTATTGAGAAAACTGCGTTTAAAGTTTGGCCTTCTCTAAAACACCTAAAAATTGTGGTCTTTGGTTTTTTTTAATGGTGTTTCACTTCTTGGACATGTGGCCTTTCTCCAGTGTGCCTTTGTTCTTTTTTCATAACCTCCTTTTTCTGATCTACAAAAAACCAGTATGGATTTCAAACCAAGTTCTCTGTATGAAGGAGTGGTGTGATAGACATGACAGAAAAGAAGATATTGCAATCTAATAAGGCCATATACTGAAATAATTACACATATTTCTTGTATTTATGCTGTCATTAGCATAATTATGTCTTGCTTATTGATTTCAATTAATCATTGAATATTTTTTATAAAGAGAGAGAGGTTTGTTGTGACAGAAAATGGCTCACACCATGATAGCCGATGCCTTCGTTCCAAATAACAAACAGTTATGGCCAAGACGTTAGTGGCACAGGGATTTTTGAGCAGTTATTCAGTGACGCCCAAGTCGGGCAGATAAAAATTCGTCCCCCTGCTTCATACACGTTCTTTTGCCATTCTCGCGTATGAAACGTATTATCATTCGGCCGATCGCGGCAACGCTAGTCTACGAGGCTTTCATTGTTTCAGAACATTCATAAACGCCTGCGGCGATACCAAGCACGGCTCCAAGCACGTCTAAATTACATCACTAGTGCTTATTGACAGCACTCTGACCGCGAAGTGCTCGGCCGCGGGGTCCGTGGAGCCGGCGCATGATGTGCTTGGTGGCGGTGTTCGGTGACGATTCGCGAATGCGAAGCTACGATGACGATCCGCCTATCGCGGTTTCCGAAATGCCGGCGAGCTATGTGCTTCTTCGCTTGCGAAGAAGCACATAGCCGCGGGTACGCTAGCGCGTTGTTCCTGCCCGCAAGGTTCGAGGTTCGTCTCGCTAAACGGCGCCGTGGGCGGAGTTAGGCCTAGTGACGACTCCGAGCAGTAGGTGCGCAGGCCGTGGTGCCCGTTGCTTCGAAGTGCGTAATGCGTGGTCGTGAGTACAAAGAGTCGTCCCGCGATGGCCTTCGTCACGATGTCAGAAGTGCTGATAAGCAGAAATCAAAACATCTAACCGCGAATCCGACGCTGAAGTCAACGCTAGAGTCGGTCCGAGACTCGCGTTTGCGATGTTCGCTAGGAGCGCGGCGCACCATCGTAATCAGATCGAACTTCCTCATGCAGCTCCAAACTAAAGCGTAATTATATTCTAAGTGATCGTCGAGCCGTGAACACAGAACAATTGCGAACGTGTCACGAAGTAGCGCGATTCTCGACAGCCGTGAACTCGCGACGTGCAATCGGCAGACGACGATCTCCCGGAGCGAGCATCGGACCAATGGTGAGGCGAGCTGGGGCAACATGGCGGACGCGGCCAATCGGAGGCCTCGGAAGACTCTCCAGTGTTTGCTTTTTGTGCGCTTCTTTCTGAATGGAGGAGCCCGCTGAGGCGGGGAATTTGAACACGGGAGAAATGCCCTTTCGAACAAGCCCAAGAAGTTGGTTCGCGGTCACACCATCGCGGAGCTACAATTTTTGAAGATCGCTCTTTTTTTGCGATTTCCACAATAATTTTCGCCACCTCGGAGGGCAAAACAAACTTTTCGAAGCACTTCTGGGTGGTTTTCAGTGTAGTTATTTTGGAATCAGATAGAAAAGGGGTTCCAGAAACTGAAAACTTGATTTTCAGAAAATCGATTTTTTTGCCATTTTTTGCGATACGAAAGCCGCGTCCCCCCTTAACTACATCTGTGAAGACACGTTTTACTTTCGTGTTATACCGATTCCTATGACAGAAGGATCAACCATGTTTTTTTCAACATCAAATCCCCATCCCCCTTTCCTTTTGCCAATTTACCATAGAGAAACTTCTCGTTTCCCTAGATGTTATGACTACCCCACTTCATTTACAAGTGCATTACAGAAAAGAGAGAGAGCAACGGAAGAACCATACACACATGCACGAGCACACTGGCACACAATTGCACACACCTCTAGCAAGCAGTACATACCTTTCTGTTGTCTCCAAAAGCTTTGAAACTATAACTTCGAAGTATTCCGACAGGCAGTAAGTTTCTGGCTCTGATCCATCACCAGGAGTGTCTGCAGCTTCAAACGCTGCCTCGGCCAAGCTGTTGAAAGCCTGCAATAAAGAAATTTCAGCCCTTATGCCCAATATCAGAGTGGCACTAAGTCTTGGGATGTTAGCCGGTATTGATGGCAAACACCAATGAAGCAGAATATATCAGAACATACTGAAATGGACCAGAACAATGCAATGATGGCAGGAGCATTAAGCCTGACCTAAGCTGCATCACCTACAGTGCATTGCTTTCTTGGAGCCAGTGATCTTGCGCAGCATGCAGTCTTAAAAGACTACATTGGTCACATCATACAAGAATTTTGGGGCACTTGTGGTGCTGCATGTTGCAAACGGCCTTTTTGGGATGCACCAGTGATGTATGTATAGTCACTGAGTATTTTACTGCTTGCAGTAGTACAATACACAATGACAGCAGCTGTGATGGGCTTCGTAGCTGCCCTGCTTCATAAGCTTTCTGGAACAAATTTTGCATCTACTACACAAGATCATGAAAATTTGCGCACTGTACGGGAAAAATTGAGGATTTGGCAGATAGTGAGCAATCTCTGACACTCTCTGTCAAAGGGATCCCACAAAAGTGGCTTCGCGTTGGAAGTTTTCAATTTTGATGACCTGCATAGTTTAGAAAGCTGCATGATGAGCAAGTTCTATGTTCCTGTTTTACTCTAAAACGTTCTTAGTGGATCTACTAGACAGTGCCAACAATGTTAAAACATACAGTAAAACAACAAGGACAAGTTTGCGTCATGTGCAAAAACTAACTACATGCATGCCTTGCACCAGCAAAATGAAAAAATTTGTGCACGCAAACCAAAGCATGCATAGCATTAATGACGAAATTGAACTTTTCTCTTTTCCGACCACAAAGACTGGGCCTGCATTACAGACTGATAAATAAACTACATTACAGTATTGGTAAACAAAGCAAGCGATATAGCTGTGTGTACATCAATGAAATACATCTGGGAATCAACAAAACTTATCCAAGTCTATAAAGAAAAAGAATATTGAGGAGTGCAAAAATGCAATGCCAGCTAAAAAAAAAAATTCTACAACAAATTGATGCACCCAGTAAAATATGTATCTATGACAACAATGTCCCTGTTTAGAAATCTGTACTGAGAATGCTGAAACTTTCACCGACCGGTTGTACTGCTAGATTAATTCAACGGTCTGCATTAGACAACATCCAACTTCTCATGCTCAATCTAGCCCAATTTTTTTTCTAGCACAAAAGAACACTGTGTCACACCTTTGTTCTTTTGGCCATTTTCAGTGCAACACAACTGAGTAACACAATGAGTTCACATCTTGTCTCGCAACACCTACCCAGCAGACATTGGCAGCAACTCGAGGTTCGGCACCCAGTCCTTTCACTAATGCCTGGAGCAAAGGACCCAGGTAGTTTTCAGCAACCACTGCCTCGGGGATAATCTCACAGACACGCCCTATAGTCCAGGCCACTGTGTCACGCACCACCACACTTTGGTCGCACATAAGCTCAATGAGTGTGGGCATTGCCTGCTCCACGAGAGGCTTCAAGATGGCAGGGTCAGGTCCCTCCAGCAAGCAACCTGGGCACGCACAGAAGGAGAGCCACGCATCAGACTTCATGATGGCAAATGAGAGTACAGCAACGGTGGACAGTTTGGCGACAGTATTCTGTCATCTGCAGTGCGAAGTTGTTTGTAGTCGAAAACTGCGTGAAAAGCTAAAATTTGCAAAGAGGAACTGTGCTCATAAAGAAAAAAAAAAAGAATGGCTGCACATGCGACAATTGTGTGAACAGCCTAGGCAAACTTTATACAGTCGCCGACCGATAAATCGGACACCGATAATTCGGACATGCTCGGTAATTCAGACAGTCGCGCGGCACCGCCGTTGATCCCATAGAAGTAATGTGTAAAGACGACCGATATTTCGGACAGCTGCGAGATCTACATTCGATAATCCGGACCCTGTCCGAGACTGTCGCGCACGCCGAATCGCCAGCCATTATCACCTCCGGCACCCGTACCATACAAAGTATATGGCCTCAGAGATAACGAAAGCTAATTGGTGATCTATGATGCTCTATTTCGATCGCTACTTTATGCCTCAGATTTGTGATTTGAAATGCCGATCTTGGAGGCACTGGTCAACTGTGGGAAATCCTATCGACATCGCGAACATCCTACATTCCGGTTCCTGTATCCCCGCGCTGCGCTGCTATCGCGTATCGCCGCCGTTCTGTCGAATGCGTCTGCAGTAAAGCGTTCTGCGCGCGCATTCATTTTTATCTTGAGACTTGCTTTATTTTACGCTCTGCTGTCTCAAAAGATCCGAGTTAAATGGCGCCAACGGTGCCCTCACAGCCAGCGCCGAAGGCCGCGCCGACGACAACGAAGAAGAAGAAGAACGCGGCAGATAAGTCAACTGCAGATTTTCCGGACATGCTCGAAAATTCAGATGCTTTCGCGGCACCGTCACCAGCCCCATAGACGTCAATGGTCAAGAACGTCGGAAATTTCGGACGCTAAAACTCTTCGGCGTCCGATTTTTCGGATTTTCTGCCCAAACTGCAGGTCCGAAAGGCAATAATTGAAGCCCCCACCTCTGCCGCGTCTATCATGTCGTAGGTTCGAACCAGCGCTTTCGCGAGTCGACCTGTTTGCGACAGTGGCAGAGTCCGAAAGTCAGCTTTGTCGCGATGCCGACGTGTTATGGGGTGAATCGGAGCGGAAATTCAAATGGGCCGCTATCACGGCGCCGTACGGCGATGTCTTATACGGATAAGCAGTGGAAATGCAGGGAGGCGCGATGGCGGCAGGTGGCAAACGCGCCAGTACGGCTCAATCACTGACAAGCCTTACGATAAGCATCTTCAGTCAACTGCTCGATAGTGCATGTGGCCTGGTGCATTTGCGTAGTGCACGTATTTAATAGGCGAGAACCCAAACGCGCCGCGCCGCCATTCATGCTGCCTCTTTGTGCGACTGCTAAGTGTGCCGCACAGACGCGTTGCCTTCACGAACGAAACCAGCTCGTCATCGTACAGCGATCATAGCCACCATAGCGATCACATCACACTGGCGGAGATAGAGGCGGGCTTGGTTGCACGTAAGCGGAAGTGCGGGCAGCAACGCAATGACAACTTTTTTCGGCCACCGGGACCCTGAAGTGTCAATAAAAGTATATTTTTTCTGATGCATTCGTTTTTTCGGACATTCGATAATTCGGACTTATTTACGTTCCCCGTGGAGTCCGAATTATCGGTCGTCGACTGTACACTCGTTCGCATAGTGCTACTCAAGACCTCAATAAGATGATTCTGGATTAAAAAAAAAGCAAGTAATTTCAGCCTAGACAACATTCCTGACCTAGCAATCCTCATGCAGAAATGCTACATTAGAAGCAAGCACAATTACACTGAAGTACTATACGCTCGGGATGAATAAGGCCACAACTGTAGTAGTTTTCCAATCCATGGGTATCTCTCTCAAGCACAAAAGTGGAACCATTATGCTGAAGTAACAGCTCGAAGATGGAACAAAAAAGGCAGGATACTGACAACAAAGCTCTGAACTAACGATTGCTTCAGTTTGTTCACTTCTTTAGACAAAATGAAGCCCACACAGTATGATAAATGGGCCCAAAACTCCATCAGACATGTGCCTTGCTGAGGGCACAAGCAGTGAAACACTGCACTGTGTCTGCATCTTCAGTACGAGTTGTGTACGAACAAGCCCAAGTTATTAAACAATTGGAGAAAAACGAATGCAGTACTCACCGAATGTCATTACTGCAGCGTCTCGATACCTCCAGTCGGGATGTTTGATGTGCTCCCGTACAAAAGGCAGACTGTGGGAAATCATATCATCCTCGCAACAGCTGGCCATCAACATGAGGCAGACACCAGCTGCTTTGCATGGGTTCCAGTCATCCTCATCGTCATGCTCCTCCTACAACAACAGCAGAAAAAAGAAAAGAGAGAGGAACAACAGTGAAACGTTCGCCACACGTCTACATGTCGGAAACCACAGCTGTACCAGTTCAGAGCTCCTCAGCAGAAATAAAGGAATGACATTTGGTATGAACCACTCAGTGTTATGCAAGTTTCAGACTTGACTCACTACCATGTACACAAAAGAAATCTGACTACAAGCGCTTACAATGGCAACATCACAAGCAAGACAAATAGATCCCATCACATCACCTACATCATTGCGTTTATGGATATCTGACACTTACTTGAAAACACAGGTAATTCATTTCGAGCTTGCTTGCTGAACGCTCTTCTGCAAGTCCTTGCAATATTTAAGGACCTTAACACACAAGGTCGAAGGAAAGAAGTGTTAATTTTAAGGGCTCGTTTTTCTTTGTTATACACAATGTTAATGAGCACTAACAGACAATAATGCCAAGGAAAGTACAGGGGATGTTATTAGTAGTAAATGTAAGGTAAATGTGAAGAAAGAAAAGTGATCGGACGCGTTATTCGAAGGTCGCAGGTTCGGTCCCTGCCTGCGGCAAGTTATCTTTTCGTCCACTTTTCTTTCTACACATTTACCTTACATTTACTACTAATAACATCCCCTATACTTTCCTTGGCATTATTGTCTGTTAGTGCTCATTAACACACAAGGTTGTTACACTGAAATTTCAATGTACCACCAGTAATTAGTAAAAGTTCTCAGATAGCAACACCTTGAACATGTACTCCGAAACCGCTAGTGTAAACAATTACACATAGTGACTTCACAATATTTACGCACAGTAGCCTCCCGTTAAACGGAACCTGAAGGGACAAGGAAAATATATCCCGTTCGTTAAAGGCCAACTCCGGCGATTTTTTGGCCATGTCAAAGTAAGGGTGCTTTTATGTTCCTGAGGCGCTCCTGTTACGGGCCCGATAGCAGAAATACTCGGCAAATTGGAGAATAATTTTAAATAAGCAAAAAAGCGCAACACCGAAACCGAAACCAAACCGAGTGTGCTGTCTACGTATGACGTAGATGTTGTTACGAACGAACCGGAAGTCGTGCAAGGCATGCGGTCACGCCGGCGCCGAGTATGAAAACTGTGACAGCCGGGACGACCAGCGAAGCGCCGGCCAAACCAACGCTGTCTGTCGCCTTGTGCACAGCAGACGCCCGCTGTAGCGGCCGAAGCGCCGAAGTTAGCGGTGCCCTCGGCTGCGTCACTTCCGTTGCCTTCCCAATACTGACGTCACAGACGCAATGTTGCCAATAATTGTGGGAAGCCAGGAGGGCGTTTGCAGACAATCTTTAAAATTCATTTGCAAACAATCTGCGCATGTCTCAAGCCTGTAATTTGGCATAAATGACGGAAACGTGCAAAGGAACGTACCCAGCGAATTTCATTGAGATCTATCGACTTCGAAAAATCGCCGGAGTTGGCCTTTAACAGTAGTTCTGTTCACCGAGAGATGAACAGGGGAGCAGAATTCAAGTACAAAACCAACCGTATCAGAGGCAGCTGTTACATTTAAGCAGCAGTTCCGTTTAAGGGGGGACACTGCTCTTAGAAATGTTTCTTTATTTCTTGATCGATTTTGATGAAACTTAGCGACTTTATGTATATCTGTGTGCTGATTTCAAATTTATAATTACTTTTCTAGTATATTGTGTAGTTTTTAAAAATACAAAATATTTCATGTGCCCATTGGGAAGCAAAATTTTTTCTAAACTGAGAGAGTTACTAAGTAAATCAGCATATCACAATAATCTGGAATCAGAATTGAGTACAATGCAACAAAAATGGATGTTCTAAACCCATTTTTAACAAAAGTTATTGTATGTTGAACGTTCACCACCGAGTCAATTTCAAGCTGAAATTTCACTTGTGAATGTTCAACATATTGTAACTTTTATTCCAATGGGTTTAGAACATTCATTTTTGTTGCATTGCACTCAGTTCTGATTCCAGATTATTGTGATATGCTGATTTAATTTGTAACTGTCTCAGTTACTTCTTTCTCCCCAAAGGGCACAGGAAATATTTTTTATTTTAAAAACTGCACTTTATACTAGACAAATAATTGCATATTTGAAATCAGCACACAAATGTACATAAACTCAGGCAGTTTTATCAAAATCAATCAAGAAATAAACTTTTTTTCTAGTGCCATGTCCCCCCTTAAAGGCCAACTCCGGCGATTTTTCGAGGTCGATGGATCTCAATGAAATTCGCTGGGTACGTGCCTTTGCACGTTTCCGTCATTTATGCCAAATTACAGGCTTGAGACATGCGCAGATTGTTTGCAAATGAATTTTAAAGATTGTCTGCAAACGCCCCGCTGGCTTCCCACAATTATTGGCAACATTGCGTCTGTGACGTCAGTACAGTAAAAGCTCGTTAATTCGGATTTCACGGGACCGGAAAAAATGTCCGAATTAACCAAATGCCGAATTAACGAATGTACACGAAAAACAACATTAAAATCAAGTTGGAGAAGCATACCTTTATTTGCTGAAGTATTTTGTAATGGTCGTCTGCGTTTTCGCGCAGCTTCCGGCTGACATTACAATTTTTCTTAACTCTTCCAAATGGCCAACAGCACGCAAACTGTAAGAAGTGCTCAGGCAAACGTCCTCTAATATCAAAAGAGCCTCCGAGACTTCCCGTGAGGTGCGATGAGTTCGCGACATCATTAAATAATTTCTTGATCGGGCAGGAGACCAGTCGTGGCGCCACAATCATCAATCGCGATGTAGTCCTGAAGGGTCATATCTGAGGGAAGGACAGCATCGAAGGTCGGGCAGTCATCGTCGGTGGACTCTGCTGACACCTCGCCGATGCCATCGTCAGCTACTGCCGCATGCTCGGGCCTCACATGTAAACACGGTCACAACGGGGAAAAAAAGAGAACTCCGCAAGAAGAGACGGTGCCCACACAACACAAGGGAAAATGGCGTCGGAGGCCCAGTGGAGCTAGCCACCCTAGTGGAGCGAAGAAAGAAGATGCCGACGTTCGGTGACGCTGCGATCGCCCCCACTAGTTGATGACGATGGCGATGTCACTCAGGTTTCGGTTTCGCTCCAGTGGTGCCAGCGCTACCTTACCACACTTTTGTGTAGCGGCAGCCGTCAACATTTGTCCGAATTAAGCGGTGCGGAGCCCAATTCTGACGAATTAACGAAGGTTTGGTGCCATAGATTAACATGCACTTCGGCCGGGACCAATAGAGCCGTCCGAATTATCCGAATTAACGGGTGTCGAATTAACGAGCTTTTACTGTATTGGGAAGGCGGCGGAAGTGACGCAGCAGAGGGCACCGCTAACTTCGGCCGCTACAGCGAGCGTCTGCTGTGCTGGCCGAGACACTGTCAGTATCAGACGCGGCACTGTCAGTCGCAGACATTACAGCTTACACGCGGCGTGCTCACCTCTCCACTGTGCGCCTGCTCGTCCCGGCTGTCACAGTTTTCATACTACGCGCCGGCGTGACCGGCATGCCTTGCACGACTTCCGGTTCGTTCGTAACAACATCTACGCCATATGTAGACAGTACACTCGGTTGGGTTCGGTTTCGGTGTTGCGCTTTTTTGCTTATTTAAAATTATTCTCCGATTTGCCGAGTATTTCTGCTATCGGGCCCATAACAGGAGCGTCTCAGGAACATAAAAGCACCATTACTTTGACATAGCCAAAAATTCACCGGAGTTGGCCTTTAAGCGTGTATCCACACGACGGACTTCCGGAAATCTTTTCCGCAGACGATCGTTCCGCTGCCTGTCCGGCTGCGAAGCACATCCAGACGACGGACGAAGCGAGTAGACGGACGCGCCGCAGCAAAAAAAACATGGCGGCACTGTGTGAAGCGAGAGCTGCCCGCTTCGAATCTTTAAAGGGACCGACAACTGGCCAGAATGGGTGATTAGATCCTGGTGGAAATGAAAAGGCCGTGAATTATAGTGACAGATTCCAGAATACTTTTCGCGATCCGAGTAGGATTTATATTATTAAATCGCGTTTAAAAGTAACAAAAACCGGTATGTCGCGCCGCCTAGCACGAGCGCCATGAACCAGACGTATGCAGTCTTAAGCACTTTGTTGTACGTAGTCTAATGCTTTTACACGCACCAGAACGAGGGCTGAAAATTTGAATATGTATGTTATTGTCAATTCCCGTTTGTTTCTAAGGTAAAAGAAGTAGATGCGGCGCTGCTTTCGTGGCTTCCAGTGAAACGGAGGCTGCGGCGCATGCGCGCGGCGTCCGGCGGCGTTTCCCGCGTAGCTCGACTCTCGTCTGCTCTCGTCGTATCGGACTTTTTAAGAGTAGCACGCGAGTTTGCGCTGCTGCTCGCAAAATGCCATCGACTTACTGTTCTGTGGAGGATTGCTACCACTTCATGAACAGCACTGCTGGTGTATCCTACCACTTGTTTCGTTTTCGAAGGCTTAGCTTGGCTTAGCTTGACTAAAATGTGATAAAGCGACCTGTGTACGGCCAAAGTACTTCTATAAGCCCCAGAAAAACGCTATAACTATTGTAAAATAATTTAATAGGCTAGAAAGCAGTAGTCGCGGCACCGCAGGCTTTGCAAACATTGCCTTTTCATACTTAGGGCATAACTTGTCACCACTGCTGGCGTATAATCGCTATCGCACTCACCTCTCACTGTTTGCAGCATGTGATATTAGGACTGCATAATCGCTGCAGATCGAAAAACTCTGATTACAAATGTTTTACGGCGTTCTCCGCGTTACCACTCCGTGATTAGAAGCTCTGACCGGTAAGCTTCCCATTGCACTCAACGGGTACCACAAAAGTTGGTTGTCGGTCCCTTTAAGCTCTTCGTCGCGCATTGCGCGGGCTGTTAGTCCCAAACTGACGATTGTGTCGGCTTTAGGTTTGTGTTCTCAAGCTTCGCCGGCAACGTATTCATGACAATTTGGTACTGTTTCCGAGCGCTGTACTCGTTTTCTGAGAGCTGTAGGCTTTGCGAGTACCTCTATTGGCAGAACATGAGCTCGGTGATCTGCAATAGCGCGAGTGCCACCAAATCTCAGAGGTTATAATAATATGCGAAGGCTTGCTTGTTCCTTTTTTTCTCTAGATGTCGCGAGCAGTCTCAAAGTCGAAAACACATTCATCGCTAGCAAAAGTATTGAAGGTTTTTATGTTTCAGTCTATGGCGCAGAGAAAAAGAAAAAAACAGCGCTTGTTGCCAGACCTATAATGGCACCCTTGGCTAAATCTGTTGTGTTATTCTGCGCGAATCCGAATGCGAAAAAGAGCTTGACATTTTCCGTCCGCGACGTGGGGTCACAGGATGCGCCGTCCGCGACGGAAAAGACAGATTCGTTTCGTCGTGTGGATACACGCTAAGAGATTTCTGTTTACTGAGAGTTTACTGTATAGGGAACCCAAGCTCAAGTTTGCGGCGCGACGACAGCGCCGCGCCAGCCGCACTGCGGCTCTGTCGGAAAGCTCTGAACCTTCGCGCGGCCGACTCAGCCCTTTCACGGTAGCGGTAGCGCACGTGCGCACGCATTCTTCTCTCGGTGCGGGTAACTGGGAGGCCGTCAGCTGGGTACGTTGAACCGAGAGGCTTGCTGTGCGAAGCTGCGCACTTCCACGATGGCAGAAGCAACCCCGCGGAAGCGCAAGCGTGGTCCGAAGTATTGCGGTTTAGTGGCCAGCCACAACAGTGCAGACAAGGCACACGATTCACGTGTTAAACTGTATCGGTTCCCGGGTGTATCGCACGAGAAATAAAGGCGGCAAGCCTGGATAGCTGACAGCGCTGTCTCGCCTTCTATTTTGGCTGTCTGAGTTCATCGCTTTCGTTCGTTCCGACTACCTGAATCGGTAAGTAACGGGGCACATGCACGCAGCGACTACAGTAATGATTACTCGCTGTCTTCTCGCATTGTTAAAGTCCAGTTACGGTTGTAGGTGAAGCAACTTTGTGTTTTGATTCCCCGTGCTCGTGAGACCTACCCGTCGTTGTTGAACGTTCACATTCGCGTTATACCATTAGCGTTGCGCGGTTAGTTGAATTCAACTGAACTCCGCACATTGTCAGAAGTTCGGCGACTGCATTTCACGCGTCGGGAAGGCTGCTTTATCACGCCGGAACGGACGTGTGTGCATTTTCAGCAAGCTTTGACATCGTTCTGCAGGTTTGCTTTGTTTTTGTCACTTTATTGGGGTGATATATATTTAAGCCGCTAAATAAAACTGGCACTTAATACATGCTTTGCAATTGCAACCTTGAAGTAACCACCTTCTGACTTTGTGCGATTTTCTAGCCGCGTTCACGCAACAGGTTTTATACGCCTGTCAAGTCGATATCATAAAAAGAGACTGCAAGCATGACGCGAGAGCCGAAAAAACGAGGCGAGCAGTTCATCTTGCTTCACAGTGGTTGAAGCTCAGCTAGCTGCCTCGCGTCTTAATCGGCGGGTGATTCTCCAGCGGCACGGAGGACTTGACTCTAACCTTCTCAGGAAGCAGTGCCATGGCCGTATAATCTTTTTTTCGCACGCCGCAAACGTTTGTTCACGAAAGTACACGGCTGCTACTGTAAGCAAGCCATATCAAAACAACAATCATATGATTCGTAGTCCACGCCGCAGAACATCGATAGCGTGTACAGCTTCATTTCGGAGTGCATGTGGACCATTATTCATCTTTAACATGACAGAATGAGACTTACCTCGAGGTATACGTCCTACACGGTGTAATCGCGACTTGGGAAATGCATTTCGCTTTGAGTCGGGCGTGGTTGTCGTCGATCGTCTGCTCTTCACCGTTAACGTGATTGACGAGCCTTTCTCATTTTATCAAGTTCGCTTTTCAGAAGTGCCAGTCAAGCTTGAAAATCCTTTTGAAGCCGCACTGCAAGCGGTACATTGCGAGGCGCCGAAAGTGCACCGCGAGAGCTCTGCACGTGCACAGAAGCGAGCAGCAACGCGGTGGAGAGAAGGGAAAACGCACTGCTACCACCCCAGTTTCTGTTTTTCTGCCAGAGATGGCGCTGCCTGTCAAGAGCAGCAGCGCCGCTAAGCGTTGCTTGGGAAGCCTATAAAGCCCGAACCGCACATACGCTCCCAAATGCGCATGGGAAGCGCGTCAGCGCGCGCAGCCCGGGCGTGTTCGGCGAGTTATGGTAGTTTCCACCCAGACACTACACGCGAAGGCACGCTTCCTCGTGCATGCAAGACATCGTTTCGTACAAAATTACTGATAGTTCATCAGAATACTTGCAAAACCTCCTTCTGTTACCTTTTTTATTGTTACATGCATTCAAAAGTAAATAAGAACTAAAATTTTTCACATGACGTGTATCATCATCAGTCGGTCAAGCCGGTGCTGGTAACAGCCATGCCACAGTTGCGTATTTGCAGGACTCCAAGTGCTTCCGAACACGCGCGGTTTCAAATCGACATCAGATCGCCGCGAACACACTCATACCGAGCGCGTTTTGCCGTGCTTGCTTCGTCTGCGCATGCGCGGCCTCCGGAGCGCGTACAGCGCGCGCTTGGCCAGCGTACGTGCGGTTAAGGCTTAACCCTCAAAGACAGCGAAAAAACAGTCCAAGGAGAGAGCCCAGAGCTAAAAAGCTGCATAAGAAAAGAACAAACACAAGGATGTTTCGGGCTAACCTGTTTGGTGAGTGTCTGTACTAAAATGGGCACCAGGTACTGCAGGGCCCCTTTGGCATAGAAGCGAGATGTTCTGGCTGGAGGGCGACCCTGCTCACTTGCCTGCAACCACATGGAACAGATGAAATTATCATAAACTTTAGAACAATGTTAGACACATTGCACACGTAAATGTGTAAGAACTATGCCGAACATGCCCATGGAGACCCAATTACTCGTAAACGATAACTACAGAAGCCAATTTCAGTGCTAACATCTTGATTTTTCTTTATGTAGCGCTTTTTTTCAAGCTATCCAGAATGTTTTTCACCTTTACTATTAGAAAAGTCTACCTGTGTTGAAATATATGAAACTCAGTGGTTACCCAACTTGCCCACTAAAATATGGCGTGCACCGAATTGCCTTCAATTAGCCAATACAATTAAAACAGTATTGTTCTTAGTTTGATATGGCCAGTTGGAAAAACTCACTTCAGAGGCTTCAATAGAGAGGTCCACTTCCTCTTCACAGACGTTTGACCAGAATTCAATGCCCTGCAACGCCACTTCGTCGATATCACTCTTCATTGCCTCCATAGTAATCTGCAATGGAAGAAATTGAGGTTAATCATTTCAACGTGCTCCGATTTCGAAGTCATCACAGTGCAAAAACATGCCGTCAAGGAGTATTCTACCACACAAAAAAGGGCTTTAGTCAAAGCTGAGATACGAGCAAATGAAGCATCATGAGGTGACAACAGCAGGAGGTGACAACAGCCCCCACCTATCTTCTGTTCTCCCAAATCCAAACTAAGAAGCCTACGATATGTTTACGGTGAAATTCCGTTATAGAGAACCTCCGATTAACAATTTTGTCTTTCAAATGAACGGCCATTTCGAAAATGCCCCTCCAAATGTCCAACTAATGTAAAAATATGTCACTAGCTACGAATGCCTAATGTTTCAGAATAACGTATCTAATTTCATCACCCTTGTGTCTCACCAACACTTCAATATAACGAACTGCGAACTTAAAAAGTTACTCGCAGTGGTGTAAAGAATGCCCAGCTCTGTACGTTCCATTATCATAATTAAAATCAGAATGCCCACTTATTTCTCTATGCGCCTGCTCTATTCTAAATGTGCGACAGCCCTATTGCCGTCACCATTGCCTGTACTTCTTTTCCTCACCAGGCTTCGCCTCACTGCCTTTGTTTCATGGACCAGCTACGTCGGCACGCTTGTTTCATGGCTGTTTTGATCGCCCTCAGCTTGGTGTTTACACGTTCACGATGAGCTTCAGAAGCAGCACGAAAGGAACGCGGCGACAGTGAAAAATGCGACGAGAGTGACCTATGGGATGAAGTCGCAGAAAGTCTCCTCGTGCATGCTTTACTCACGTTTGAACAATAAGCGCAGTGCGCGGCAGGTGCAACGACGAAGTGTGCACGTCGGCTGAACTGGTGACCGATAAGATCAACATTTGTCATGATCAAGGAAACAGCAACAAGGATGACGAAGGCGAATGCAACACGGAAACATAGTGCGCAAACCAACGCAAAGAACCGGTATCTAATACCAACGCTTCAAAGTGCATCAGAAGAATGCACACTTTGAAGAGTTTGTCTTGCAGCAGTTGAGCTGGACCAATCAGGCAAAGATCACAGTTTTCTTCACATAAACGTGCACCTTAGTTTTTTTTTTTTGTTTCTTTTTTTTGGGGGGGGGGGGGGCTTATTAGAGAATAATGCAATCAATCGCAGATGTATACCCAGCAAAGGTAGGCAACTTCTTTGGTTGCATTCAAGACTTTTAGCGTGACCTTTTACAATGATTTTTCAAAGCGAACAATTTTTAGTGGTCCCTTGAGATTCGTTGCATTGAGATTTAACTGCATATCCCGTGCACTAACTCGTTCCTCCTCTATTTTTTCCTTGTCTTGCAGAAAATTTTCAGTGGAAATAGTTTCGAATGCTCAACATTACACAGGAATCTCCCAAGCTGCTTACGCACTGCAAGCATTGCCCATCCAAATTAACAAAGGTTTTACTAGTATTCGATATCTTGTCTCGTATTCTATCCCAGTTAACAATAAAGGTCAAATAAGTTATCACTTGACTGAAGCTCAGTATGCATGCTGTGCATGTGCACAACATGCAACCTTGGAAATTAATGGCATTACTCACAGCAAAAAGGGCAGGCCCCATGTAGTGCTCCATGTACTGGTAGTACAATGACATTATCTTCACAAGGCACTGTAGTGCAGCGACTCGCACCTGTGTGTTGCTTGACTGGGTTGCTTCACACACCACCTGCATTGGGCAACATGGTAAAAGGCAAGTGAATTCCACTGCCCAACAAATCAGAATCTTTGGAGTCCGTAGAATCGGCTGGCTTACGGCACCTCAATGAGCAGCACCTTACCTGCATAATGAAGTGCCTTTCAGAGTCCTTCTCAAAGTTGGCTCTCGTGAACTCGAGAGAATTGAGCAAAGCGGTGGTTGCTGCAAGCTTGACATGCTCCGACGGTTCGTCCTTGCGCATTCCATGAACAATTGCTGTCAAGATGTCATTGCTCTGACCCAACAACACCTTTGGGAACAAGAAAAACAAAATGTGAACATATGGCAGTCTGTACAGCTCATACTTCTCTGTAATGCTGTCTCCCAAAGAGTTTATTTCTTTATGACAGAACAGAAACAAAAATAAGAACACTTTACTGAAAAAAACAAAAAATACTATTCTTTAAAAAAGAATCGGCTCACGAAGAAGCAGCATTTCTCTTGAATGGCTATCAAACCTGACTGCAGTTTTATGCCCTAGATGTCGTGAAGCACATGCACGCATGCAAAAAAAGAAAACCTACCCATCTACAAGGCTACACCGTCTACATACAAAGATCAAACAATCCGATGCTCACCTCTGGCTCAATGTCCTGGCAGATGTAACCAATTGCTTCCAATGTGGCCTCCCTGAGCATTTCTGTTGAAGCTGGGTTAGTTGCATTGTTTGTCAGCACTTGTATAAGATCTGGCCATTGCATCTGAGGCAGTTCAGCCACAGCAACATACGCCACACACTGGGCTGCCGAACTTGGGCGGATTGTCTCTGTGCCGAGAGCGCTCAGGATCTGAAAGCATAACAGACATTTCACCAGCTGCTTCTGCTCTATGTGAAAGCCCTGTGGATGTAGCACATAATAAATATAGGGGTGTGCGGGAATATTCGTAATTTTGAAGTATGAATCAAATAGTTTGAATTACTTGATCTGTATTTGATTGGAGAATTTATTATTTGAAGTGGCGAATTTTCAATTCCTTCACATATACGAGTAGCAACACTTGCTGGAGTTTCGAGGGAGACTATGGATATGAGGACTGCTCTGAATGAGTCTTCTGCCAGATGGTGACACAACAGATATAGTAACATTTATTAACACGTGCACATGTATAAAACGTTGTAACATACATGTGGAAATTCATACAAGCCCAATTTATTCTTCTACCAAGCAGATTCTGTCGCTTTAGAAAGAAATCTATATCTGAAGCCCACTTTTTCCTAACATTCACATTCAATTAAACTTCAAAAGTTTGCTCTTCTCACACCCCTAATTGAAAAGTAGACATAAAATCACCCCCCTACTAATAAGTGTTGGAAGTGGGGTGAGACACCCAAACCCACAACTGATGTTTCACTTTTTCAGCGCACAAATGAACAAGGACGAAAAGCGACGCTGTGGCCCCGTCGCTTTTCATCCTTGCGTCACTTTTCGTCCTTGTTCATTTGTGTGAAACGTGAATTACCAAGATGCCCAAGCATACGCTCCCCCAACTAATGCCTCTGGGGTAAGTACTATCCAAGAAAATACTTACGCTAATAGATACAGAACAAGCTCTAGACAATATCTTGAGTCATTTTTAGATGATAAATGGCAGTCAACAGCTAATGCTAAAAAGGCAATCAAGACATCAAAGACTGCTGATGCCACACAAGATACATGCACTGGAATAAATGTGCAGATTGTGATGGCAACATTGGCATTATGGCTGATAATACTATAACAGAAGCTCCATATCATTTTGAATACTTCCGAGTTCTCTAAGAATATGTACCTAAATATTCTAGAGTTATTTCTGCATTCCACCTCCACTGGAATGCAGCCACCACAGCCACTGATGTGCATATAACACTACCCAGTTCTTCCTAGCCAGCCTTAAATTTGCTTTCATAATCACGAAGTCTCAGCATACAAAAAATGGTCACAAGTGTCTTGGGACACTTATCAATTAGACTTCCAATGAGCAACAATAGACTAATCTAGAGACACAATCTTTAGTCTGGGAACCATCTCAAAGGCACAACTTGCAGATAAGTTGCTGCAGGTTATGCAAAGGAGCAGCTCAATTGTCCTCAGAGTAGAGGAGGTGTTCCTGTTAAGGTAACAGTTGATCATATACCCAATACACTCAAACCTCGTTATAACGAACACGGATATAACGAATTATCGGTTATAACGAAGTAAATGAAGAATAGTCCTGTCATAGCTACAGTGTTACAAATAAACGTTTATAACGAATTTTCGGATATAACGAAGTTACTTTCGTGGCAGATGCGATTTTGTTATAATGAGGTTTGAGTGTATATGTTCTTTTTTCCATACTGAAGTTTACTTTATGACAAATTCAGGCTTGCTTGTTCAGGGTGCAACTCAGATAGAGAGCCCCTTAACATTAGACTACTGTAATTTTCTTGCCAGCACAAGTGCCTTATTGAAGGGCAGCCATTTTCATAATGGGAAAAGCGAATCTTAAACAAATGCGTGCCCACTTGATAGGAGACAGACACTTAAATACAATAGCAGGCCACGTCAGACTTCTATGCACGTAAGGTGTACCTCATGCAGGACTCACATTATTCTTGATGTACATACGGGCCTCCTGAGGAAAGGAGAGCCAGCGCTGCTGGTACTGTGTCCTCAATTCATTGTCCTTGGATGTGAGACTGTTCTTAATCTGGAGGCCTGCGGCCATTCGGGCCACAGGGCTGTTGTTTGCCCCTTGGAGAACCTCCGAAAGGGAGCGAAGGAACTCCGCCTGCAAACAAGAGTACGTCTTGCATTCTGCACTAAGCCGCCAATCACAGAAACTGCTTGCACAGGCGTCCCGTAGAAACAGGCACACCAACGCCACACTTGTCAGCCTACTTCAGCTGATGTAAGAAGGGAAAAACCAAGTGAAAGCAAAAGGTGAGCATATACAGGCTGTGCTCCAGCTCAAACACATTAGCAGTCATAATCTCTTAGTCATTAAATGCTAAAGAACACGTCCAAGGAGTGAAATAAAAGAAATGAAAACAAAGCTACAAAAAAGTTTTTTCCAATGAGAGCATTCAATAGCCCCAACAGCCATTTCCTGCTTTACTAAGAAGCTAATGTGCTAACCAGCTTTGAACTAATTATTCTGCATTGTCAACACTAAGGAGTGCTTGACAAGCCAGCAATACATACATGGTTGCTTGTACTTTGAGACAGCTGAAGCAGATAACATTAAGCAAGGGCAACATGAATGCTGAGCAGCTATTAATCTAATCTACAAAACACACAAGTGATTGGGCTCCTTCACTATCACATAGAGCACTTGCAAGTTTGGAATAAGCCATGTGCTACTGGACAGGCAAACAAACCTATGCCCAAAAACCTACGCTTGCACTTATGAACACCGGCTGAAACTGGGAGCACATGTTAGCAGAAGTTGGAGTGATATAGATGACACGTCATGTTATCTGATGAGGTTTGGACCATGCCCACTACTATGCCATGCAGCAGTGTTAATCACGTTTTTGTAAAGACACCCATACCGATAGGGAGGCAATGTACGGGAATCAATTTCACAGCATGGACATAAGAAAACTGTACAAAGATTCATATTAACTTATAACTGTTATGAAATGACCCATTTGTCTACTACATGTGCCCCAATAGTGGTGTTTCGCTTCTCAAAGACATTTTATTAATGGGAATGGTAGTGCCTGTTATGTAACAGGAATTTGCAAACTTTTCACTCAAAAGGGATCACAGGGGCATAACATTAAAATAATTTAAGAAAAAGAAAGAGATCAGTATGCATATGCAACACTGACCAGCACTGGCAACATTGTGTTATTTTTCAAATGACCCCCATGTCTTGAGGCTCACAGAAAATTGTTAGTGGACTAGTGCTTTTGGCCAGAGAGAAGCCTCACTATCATGAGTCTATCGCAATGACAAGTGATCAAGAATAAATCCAGCACTAATGACGCACTATCTGCACTTTCAGCGAGTTTATTAAGATACACACGCCTGCACCTAAAGCTTGACATTTGAAGGTCGGTGTGCCTCAGAAGCAGTGCCTCTATGGCAATTTCAAGCAGGTAGAAAAAGGACAGTCCCCTTAAGAGTACTGTGTTAACCCAACACACTGTGTATAGTTAAATTTAAGAGTAGCAACCATGGCATGATCCTTTTGCAAAATGCACCTGATTTGCCCATCAACGCTAAAGTGAGGTATGATAAAGAATCGTGCCTTGATACTTGGCAAACTTGCCGCCAAGTTCTTGTTGCAGCTAATGTGCTCCGATCTACAGAACACCTAGTAACCACAGCTTGACCTTTAAGCAAAAACAAGAGTCCGTAAAAATTCAATAATGATAGCAGCATAAAACCTTCAATGATGTACATTGTTATTGTGCCTACATATCATCATCATCATTTATTAACCCTTAAGGACCCTAAACAGGGCATTACATAAGGGGTACTTAAGCAAGGTACTTAGTGCCGTAACCAAAGCACAATGTAACCAAAACAAATAAACTTTTTCAGATTTCTACACCCAAAAGTTTTTTTTTTTTTAGACTACCACTTTCATGCAACCATGCCACTTGATAGCACACGTTGAAATGAAATAATCATCATCATCAACAGTTTTTGTCCAGTGCAGGTCTAAGGCCTCTGCCAATGATCTCAATATGCCCCACCTTGTGCAAGCAGATTCCACTTTATCCCTGTGAACTGCTCAATTGCTTCGGTTCAGCTAATGTGCCGCTGTCCTCAATTGTATTTCCCATCCCTTGGTAGCCATTCCGTTGCATTAAATGACCACCGGTTGTCAGTCCTATGCATTATGTGCAAACCCGGGTCAATTCCCCTTCCCTCCCCCTTGCTGTCAATTAGGACATCAGTTACGCACTGTTTGTTCCCTGACCCAACTGCTCTCTCCCGATCTCTTCATGTCACACCTATCATTTTTCCAGAATATGAAGAATGAAAATAGAACCATAAGAGATTTTGCAGTTCGTGGTACGTTTCCACACCAGTTTGCATTAACGCTATCTTACTTTCCCACCTTTCAAGTTTTTTACAGTGGACTGCACTTCAAGCAGCTGTAGGTTTCAGCACATATATCAAATCAGGATATGAAACATACTGTGGAATGTGTATGGTAAAGAATGGGGGAGAGGCTTTGAACAGGAGAACAAAAAGAAAGCTTGGCTTTGTATGTCAAGCATATGAACGACAAGTTTCATCATCACGGAGAAGTTTCTTATTACGCTACTATCTAAGTTATCTAAGTACGCAGTGCTCTCAGGAAGTAGTCCCTAAATAAGGCACTGCACTAGTGTGGTGTGAAATACTAATAATCTCAACATCTTAAGACTGAGAACGTCTCTAAAAATTCGAAACACTTAATATTACAACACATTAATTAAACAAACACTGAAGAGGAACACTAAATTAGTTTAGACTGACAACATTTAGATGACAGATAAAAAGGTTGAGTTACAGCTATTCCAAAGAATTTTTAGAATAAAGTGCTTTTCCTTGAAGAGACAACAAGGCCGTCCCTATAGAATAAGTATGTCCTATTATGGTCAGCAGTCCTTATATCAGCAGCTAATTTCCGTAATACACTTAATCACTGCAAAGCTTATTGCAGAAATCCATGTCAATAGGGGGTAGAATGTGACACAATAAGCAGTATTCGTAAGCTTGTTGTGTGTAGACTAAAGTATTAACATGCAAAAATGTAGCATGCCAGGTAATGTTGCCTTTAGAATGGAAAGTGGCTTTCCTAATTTGCCAACTACCCTTAAGTTGTGCATATATAGCTCACTTGAAATCTGCAGGTCAGAAGAGTAAACATGAAAAGAGCTCACACTAGCTGCAACGTAGGAAAACGCCCAACTCTGAGCTATAGCAGTAAATAGGACCTGCTTGCACTTCATGATATTTTGTCCCAGCAACATGAGGAAATAGTAACCATCAATCATAAAGTAATATTATGATACCAGCTACGAGTTCTAAGACATACAATGTTGTGTTGGGCTCTCACGAGTCTCATGTCACGAAAGGTGCAAAAATGGTCACACTTGCCCACTACCACGTACTAACATTTCAGATGTGACAGGATAGATTCAATGTGGGATGAGTCAATCGAATTAACCTGCCAATCTAACATAAAAAAGTGATGACTGGCATAGCTAGCAATAAAAAATTAAACCAAGCTTTCTAAATTACGATCCACTGACCACTTGCAGAGGCATTCCTATCCTACAGTAATCGCCAGAACTGCGTCATACTGAAGTACGCAAAATTACATAGACGCGGCAGACATGACACTTTATCCAATTTTCTTTTTCTATGCAACGCATGCACCAATTAAAGCCGTTGTGTAAAGGTACTGCTATACTTTGAGCTCTCTGCGAATTCCTCGTCCGTTCCTAATACCCCGTACACTGGGCTACTATGTCACCGGAAGTGCAAGACAAACCTAGTAAAATATCTATTGTCCGCGATCAGCTGATCTACAGCCTGGTGGCGTTTCGACGACGCAATCACGGCTGCTATTTTCAACATTTCAGTCAGAAAGCAACTTAGTATTCACACACTGCACGACACATATTCCTCAAATGCCAGCGGTGTCCGCGGGATGACATCTCCGCAACAGCGCCATGCATGACAGACAAAGCGGCGAGATAGCCGCGACAGACCGGGCCGAATGAGTCACGTCCCCACTCACCAGATTGGTCTGGGCGGCTTGTTCCAAGTACCTCTGCGCTGCCTCCAATTCATTTTTGTCTGCAAAAGCAGGCCAGAGGGAATCGAATGAGCCGGGCCTTCTCAGAGACGGGACTGTGAGGTGTCCCGCGCGCCAAAAGCAACCGAGAACTCCATCCGATCGGCGGATATGAAAGCACGTTTTATTTGCCGCACTCGTGGTTTCACTCTCCTCGACTCAAGTCATCGAGTTGTCGGGAACAGGTCTGGGACGGCTTTGCAAAACTGAATCGCAAGTCACCCGGCTGCATTTGAAATATCGCGCAGAACAGCGGTGACGCAGTCGGTTCGATGGCTGAGGAATGTTCGGGTGGCACCGGCGCCGAGCGCGCGCGCGGTTGCGATAACATTCTTTTTTTCTGTCCCCGGCAGCGCCTTCTAGAACGACGCCTCGAGACATTGCAGGCTCTGACCGTGTAAGCCGACGTAGGCTGCGTTGAACTAAACGCTCCCGAGACTTAACGCGCGCGCACGAGGTGCGCCCTTTATGTGCCGATTATCGGCAAACTGGCTTCGACACTCGAATGTGCGCCTTCGTTCGTTCGCTCGTTTTTTCCAACGCTCGCAATTGCGGTTGGACTTTGGCTTGGTTGTACGCAGCCAGCAAAACTAAAGCAGTGTTCAATGTTGATTATTAAGCCATACAATTACTCGTTAACGGGCGGAGCGATTCAAACGCTATCAGACAGCTCGATGGTAAGGCTTAGCTCGAGGAGGATTCGTAAAACCATGAATGGCTGGCCTGTCGCCATGCCTTCGAAAAACGTTTACCTGGTGAGACTGTTTTCTCAAGGATGGTGGTCAAGTCCATCGTTGTCACCCGGGCCGTCGAGCGACGGTAGATGGGGAAAAGCTACGCGTCTTAATAAACAATCTTTTCTGTGGTGAAAACTTTCATTACCGGCGAGCGCGAAGCACATGGATGTGCGCACAAGGGTAGCGCGCACGCTGAAAGAGCGCTTATGTCCGAAGGCCAATGCTGATTGGTGCTACTGGCAAACCTCCGCGTACGAAACACAGCTCTCTAATGATGCTAATTACGTGAGGCAAAACGCGTTCAAAATGTGCTTACAATAATGGTCTTTAAAACTGTGTTTTTCGACCAATGCACATCGCGATACTGTGCTATCAAATTAATGACTCGACCCCGCGCGTGGAAATTTTGTTATTTCCTTTTACTTTGTCTTTGTAAAATATATTCATCAGTTTTATTTTTGCCTGTTATTTATATAGTTGTTAATGTTTTATTATTCAAGCAACAAAGTATCTTTAAAGTTTATATAACTAGTACGTCACGCCGCCGCACCTCGAACAACATACGTTATCGTTGCCAAGAGCAGGCCTTTATTCTCCAAGGAGCAACGACGTGTTCGCTTCTCAAGTGACGTTGGCTGTGCCTCTCTTCTATTGCAGAGCTTTCATTGCAGCTGCAACCATGGTAAGTCGTTCCGCAGCACTGCTGATATTTATTACCGTTTTTATAAAAGCCTTGTGATATCACTGTGAGATTAACGTAGAAGACAATCCGTGGAATCCTCCGCTGAACTCAAAACCACATAAAAGCTTTGTTTTTGGCATTATTTCGACTTAACCGTGAACCGAGTTTGGAGTTGTCATGTTGGAAGCGCACCACCAAGTTAATCACTCTAAAGAGGGGCAGTACGATCAAACGGAAATTCACAGTTGTTTGATTCGGGCTGCTGCTTTTCCAGTGTCAAACATGTGCTACTTTAGCTTAACATCATTATTTTGGTTTCCTTTTGCGGGGCCGCTTTTGATAGGCCATTCACAGCGCTCTCGTAACCGTGTCTACCCTACAACGCTTCCGTCGAAGATGGTTGATGTTAGAATGAGGGAATCTAGCGAGAAAATAAAATCCAGCAAAAGCTTTTCGCGCTAGTTGCTGTACTCCCGTTTCATGCTGCAATTTTTGTGTTGGCCTAGCCAAGTTTCCATAACGATGTATCATTAATGACAACCAACAGACAATCAACCAAGGAAAGTATAGGTGACGCTATTTGTAGTAATTACGATATAAATGTGAAGAAATTAAAGTGGACGAAAAGACAACTTGCCGCCGCCGGCAGGGACCGAACCTGCAACCTCGAACCTGCAACGTGCAACCTCCGATGCCTATACTTTCGTCGGATTGATTGGATTGATTGTCTGTTGGTTGTTATTAATGTTGTGTCTAACAAAGAAAACGAGCCCTTAAATTCCCCTCATTTCGTTCATAACGATGTATGTGACGTCGTTGCTGCCGTCGTGCTTCTCCTTTCTATAATCATCGTCTTCTCTTGCAGCCGGCAGCGCCAAGCGCAACAAATGTTGGGGCAGGAGGCAGGTCACCGAAGACTGTGGCGGCGCCACGGTCCTCGGGAGGTTCTACCGTCAAGCAGAGGTTAGTGGTACCATTATCTCGGCCTACTGCTGCTTTTATACCTTCGGTCCTCTGCACAAACTCCGAACTATCGTCTCCTTACAAGCGCAAGAGGACGCCGATTGCAAAAGATGGCAAGGGCCCCCGAAGTGTTATCTTAGGATTCTACGTGCAGCACATTTGCAAGTTGTTTATTAACTCGCATGTGACACTGTACTGTACGTAACGACTCGTGGTCAATAGAAAACAGACAGCCAGACAGTAATAGCAAAATAACCCTTACGTGCAGACATTAGAATCCCAACATTTAGCCACTGTCATTGCGGCAATCAATATGCAATATTATCCCCTGTAGTGCCAGGGGAGACATTTGCTACGTATTTCGTTACATGACTTTATGTATTTGCGTGACTGCTGGAAAGAAAACTAAAGGCATGATATGCTTGATAATATCATTATTATCGACAGCAGTTGCTCAGTAATTAAAATATTAGGGTAAAAATGTAGGCCATGACCTACTATTCTAACATGACATTTAAGCACTTACCCAATGATGCAGCGCCTCCTAAGTATAATTCCTTTGCTGGTATTCAGCCATTCACAATAAGATTATTATACTGTGTTGTAAGACTGAATCAAATGCTAGTTCTGCGATTGCTTGATTCTTGGCAAAAATATAGTTTAAGTATAAACCTAAGTAGTGCACAAACTCTCATCTCAGCTACAATTTCTAGAGTAAAAGCCACCAATCTCAAAGGCTATGCTTTTTGGGTTCTGCAAGCGCCAGATTCAACAGTGAGAGTGGCCAACGCATCGTGGCTACCTTGTTTATGGCACCATTTTTTGACAACGCAGCTGATTGAAAAGTGTCTTCGCTCGTGCACTTGCATTGCACCAGTTTACTGAAACATGAAATGTATCGCTGGCTTTATTAGATAGCATAAGTAGTTCTAACTGCAAGAGAAGATGCCGCATCCACGTCATGCCATCGGCTCACTTTCTGGCCGTATTCACATTTTATGCAAGAAACCGTAGCGCCACTTGTGAGGCAGTAAAGATCTGTAAAGGTGTAAGCAACGTATCTCCTCCCACATAGGTGGGCGAATGGGGTTGTGGTACCCTTGAAGAGCAATTTTCTGTTACATATTTTTAAATATAAAACAAATGCTGCACGATTTCTGGAATATTCTCTTAGTGTCCCTTCAACTTGATCAGATGACAGCAACACCTTCTCTTGTGCTTGCTGTTACCTTTTCTGCTTTGTGTTAGTGTCGACATTTCACCTCTTGCAACTGAGGACATACTGGTTTCATTTTCTATGTGTTAGTTATTCTGCATTGTACCAGGTAAGAGGTATAACGATGGCAAGGTGGACTGGTGTTCATGTGCAACACTAGTTTGTATGGAAACGTGCGGGTAGTGAAAAACTCCAGCTTTGATGTCTCATTGGCCAAATGCACATTTCTTGCCAGGAAAACTACCTCAGCGAGCAGTGGCAGGACACGTACTCCAGGGGCAGCTGGTGGTGGAATGTGGAAGTTCTACACAGATGACTCTCCAGGAATCAAAGTGTAAGCACATTCTCCATGGGCACGAGCTGAAAAGCTAAATGCTATGGCTATAAAATGTTTTTCTTTATAAAACAAGCAGCAAGAATTTCTTGGGATTAGCAATGCTGACCTTTAGAATATATATTTTAAAAACTGATTCAGTGGTACTGGCAATTCTAATGGCACCACTCCACCCTTTTAAATCTGTGCATGCTTCGTCCAAGTTTCTAAATGTTTGCTGCACACATTTGCCTAAATAGCTAGGCTTCATTTTTGGGATTTGTTTTGATGCATTTATGTCAGAAGTGTTGATCTCCACAATGCAGTGGTTCTTGTGTGCCTTTTTCTCTCTGGTGTTGTCTCGTGCTGTAAATATGGGAGTGATGTTGATCTCCTTAGGTGCAGTGTGTGCAAGCTTTTTCAGGGTTGGGCATGCAAATTGTGGATCTGTTTTCTATGAACAGCTATTCAATTAATGTTTGTTTCTCATCAGCACAGAAACATATCTTAGTGTAGAAAACTGAGATGGGCCGTATTGTTTGCTTTTAAAAACAGTATAAACAATGCCAGCTGCCATTCAGAGTTAAATGTCAATCAGTCACAAACTATATTTCATGGCAAAGGGCTAACGTTATGTGTAGTCGATGCTCAAGACTTGTGCCTTTCTTCTGTAGGGGTCCTGTGCCAGTGCTGGTGATGAGCCTGCTGTTCATTGCCTCTGTGTTCATGCTTCACATCTGGGGAAAGTACACAAGATCTTGAACAAGCTGGCTGCAGCATGCACGCCTGCATTGTCACACTTCAGCTGCCCTCTTGGGACCACTGTCTCGACTGCTGCTCCTTCATCACTAGGCTAAGACGGACTCTGTACATTTGATTCAATACATGTGTTAAGACTTCGCTACAGTCTTGTTTGTCTCGAGCTAGTATGTTGTGAATTCATCTGCCTGGTTTTCTGGCAGCAGAGTGCCCGCGTTTCAGGTATTCTGCTGCTACCGTGTTGCCTGTGTTCCTACTGGATTTAAAGGCCTGCTAAGCCAGAAAGATATCCAAGAATGAAAGGCAGGTGGCAACGTCCCGTCAAGGTTCCTCCACCTGCCTACACTGAAATATAAGACTCAAAGGAGTAGTGCAAACAGGGACAAGGATAGCAAGGAAGATCTCTTAAAAATAGAGTGCTCTCCTCTATAGTCAGGTCAGCGCCTCTCTAGTGGACATGAACAGGGGGCTGTTCATGTCCGCTTCTTTTTCATTTCAGGCTGGTGAAATTCGGATCATGGACCAGTGACGAGTGAAACATTCAGTTGAAAATACCCCTCAAACTGATTTGTACCTGCAGAATATGTTGTCTTGAATCGCGTAGCGACTGGTTTTCAGAAAACAATAATGCTACTGAGAATACAAAGAATACCGACATAATCAGTCAGGGAATGTTTTCGCACGGACTTGCTCATCAATAAAAAAACGGGTAATTTCCTGGTTCTACCACAGAGTCAAAGCTCGCTTCTCACCGACCAGCAATGGGCTGTCCAGCAGGCCCATGAAGCGGCTGCCAGGTATTCTGTCGGTCCCTGTGGGAGACGCCCGCTAAGCGCGTCCTGTAGGACAAAATTTTTCCAATCCAATCCAATTTTCTGATTGTCTACAAATAAGTACGCTTCGACATGCCTGCCCATAAAAGTTGCCAATAAAGTATGGTACGCATTTTTTATTTATCAGCAAAGGGTTTTACTACCAGTTCGGTGACCTAAAAGCACCCCAAACAGTTGCCCAGAAAACAACCTTCCATGGAAAAATTCGTAACCCAGCTTCGCACTTGGTCTAGTGGTAGCAAATGGCATTTTTTACCATCTGATAATTATTTTTGGCCATCTTAAATTGTATATTCGCTGGCATAATTAAAGCTTCCTGTGCCAGCATTAGCCCATTCTCTCCTGCCTAGTGCACGTTTTGACAAAGTAAGTAAAGCATGTCGATAAAAAAATTCGGCAGATTCCACGCATTGTCAGAATCGATTTTATGCGATGCAGTGAGCGAGTAGCAACCTATACGACATTTTTCGCTTTGAGCCAGGCATTCGGAAATGGATTGATGTTTTTGTGTAAAGTGAAAAATTATTCTACAGTCTCCCACGAGATATCTTAATAATGATATAGCGGTGTCGGCACCTAAGAAACTAAAGCTGTATTCTTTCATATGGAAGTCGGGCACTCTTTCTCTCTCATTTATATTATATATATATATATATATATATATATATATATATATATATATATATATATATATATATATATATATATATATATATATATATATATATATATGTGTGTGTGTGTGGGTGTGGGTGTGTGTGTGTGTGTGTGTCAGGCCCGTAGCCAGGGGGGTGGGGCCGGGCCCCCCCCGCCCGAAATTTTTATGATACATGTTGTTTTACCGATAATAAACAATGAAAATAGGCATTTTTCTCAAATACTCAAGCCTTTCAGCAAGTGCCCCCTCCCGAAAAAGATTCCTGGCTACGGGCCTGGTGTGTGTGTGTGGAGAGAGTGAGAGAGAAATTTGGAAGAGCCAGTGCGGCCCCCGGCCCCTCTGGGAAAATTAAAACTCTCTGCCTAGATGAGCGCTATAAGGCAGTGGCGGCATTGCTTCTAGCCACAAAGGAAGGAGCACGAAGGAACAAATCTGACAGATGCATGATATTGGAGAGGGACGGCACGTCTATCGCATCTGCATGGCAACGCGCTCAGACGCATGTATGACGCAAGCAGTTGTACCCTTTACCTTTAGGTGGCGTTGTGCCACGATTGCTCCCTGAACTAAGGTGGGCCAACAGTTCCCATTGAGGAGCGAGCATTTGCACTGGCATTGCAAAAAATAGAGGAGGCGTTGGTCAGGTTAATTGCTTATGCATAAAGAAGGAATACACTTTGTTCTCAGTGATCAACTTTTGACTAGTCTCCTTCATTTGAAAGCAATAATTGGAACCATGTTAATTCAGACTCCAAACAAATTTATTCGAAAAATTCGGCACTTTCCACCTGTGTCACGTACCTGCATAACAAGAACTGTGGTATGCAGGTATGTGCCACACGTGACTGAGGGAAAGGATTCCGCGGGCGTGCCACAAATTCCAAGAAACAATCCCTTCTCTCAGGACCTTTCCGGCTTCCCCGGTGTCGTGTGCGACGTGAACATGTCGCATCTGTGATATTATCGACAATCGATGCTACGATTGGTCGAACAAGAACCTACGACTTCCGGTTAGTCTGCAAGCAGCTGCCCGCGCACAAGCGGAGGTGCTCTGGCACGGCATTTCACCGTACGGGTCCATCATGTTGGCGATCCTTTGAATGAGTGCGCGTAACACAGGATCCATACCGGTACGATTCGTAGGACCACGGGACGGCACGGCAACAGCAGCGGTTAGCCGAGAAGCGCGGAGTTGACGTAGTCGCAGCAACCGGAAGTGGACGCTGTTTCGAAGAACGCGTCTTTGATGACGTGTGTCACGTGAGATTGGTAGGGGCACGGGGCACCAGGGGCACTCGGCGAGGAACCAGGAACCTTAAACCAGGTTGGCGGGGAGGGCAAAGCGGCTTTGGGAGTAACCAGCTGACGAACGGAAGGCAGCGAAGAGCGAAACGAGCGATCGCCGCGTTTCGATCATCCCGGCTGCCTCACCGGGGTTATGGAGGGAGCGGTCCCTTCTCGGCTGCTCCTGGCCAGCGCCTCCTCTATTTTTCAGTGCCTGGGCGAACGATCTCCTCGGGCCGTCGAGCGCGCGCTCCGCGTCCGCTCGCCGCTGCCGCGTGGTGGCGCTGTGCAAGTAGACTACGGGAAGCTGGCGCTGAACGGCCGCGCGTATCGCGAAGCTCACGAATTCGTGTTTGCATCCGAGTTAAATTGCATTTATGCTTCTTTGCAAGCTTTCGCAGGAACAGGGGGATGGAAAGAAACGCGAATATAGCGGCGCGCTGTTTTCATAAACCGTGGTGGCAATAAAAAGACGCTAGATGGTCTTTTATTGTGTCGTGGATGACGTCGTCTTTTCATCAATCATCCAGGCTATAACCACTTGAAAATAAATGCGAAACAGCAAAGAATGCAGATGCCGCATGTTCGCGTGTCTTTCCATCTCCGCTGTACGTATTCCGCAGGCAGTCTGTCAGTCCGCGCTGCCGGTTTGATACTTGCACTCGAGTTTGATAGTATTCGCGTTTTATTTTCTATTTCAGGCTATTGCAACCGCCCCAATGCCTTAGTATGTCATACTGTTGTGTTCGCCTCTGCAAATGGAACTGAAAGAAATCACGATTGTCTTTTTCTTATTTCCCTTTCTTGATAAAGAAAAAAAAATCTCACAGGGTCCCTTATGCATTCATCTAAGATGACTGAAACGCGAAAGCCATCGTCTTCTTTTTCTTCCAGTCAATGTATTGAACAATCCCTGCCTCCCTCCGAGATATTTCTGCGCCTAACGTGGTTTTCTTACAGCCTCGAGGATCGGAGGCAGTGCAAGCTTTCTGCACATCAGCGAAGGCATGCACTGCCTCCATGATCGGCCCATTTTGACCAAGCGAAGATGTAATATGACGACGTCACGTGATGTGACGTCACGATGATGTCGCAAAATTTTATGATCCGTCATATGATGAAATCATCACGTAATTAGTTTTTGAATCACTCGTGCTGACGCCGCCGACGGTCAATTTTCGCGTTTGATGAGGCATCGAAGGCTTTCGCCTTAATTCTTTGTTCGGCTGTCGTTCCATGAAATTCCAGCTGCCGCTGGTGTTCGGTAGAGGTGGCTTACAGCAATTACGCGGGATAATTGGTCTCCTAATACATCTTCAAACTACACTAGAATATGCAACCGTCGTTTACGACGCGAAGATTTCATAGAATATAAGGAGCAGCGGCTTAAGAAGGATGCAGTCGCGTCACTCTTCGCAGACTACCCTTCACGTTTCCAGCCCAAGGTAACAACTGAACCAAGCATGCCAAGTATCCCTAAACGTGACCGTGTTGCGTCCGAACAGTCAACCAATGGATGTATAGTACCAGTAGCAACGCTGCCTCGCGATCGCCGCCATGTGTATGCATCGCTGACATTAGGTCCAGAAGCTGAAGAATCGGAGCCCATGGACACCACATGCGCTACAGGCGAAACAACCGACAATTATTATGTATATTGTCACAATAAATAAGTGCACAAGGCTGAGCAGGCTGCCCCATGCGACAAAAGCGTCCAGGTCGACAGCCATTCGGCCTCCATACTTTGCTCACTACCGAAAAGGGCAAATGGAAGAAAAAATAAAGATACCTGAGGAGCCAGATACTGAGGCTACAACAATCCGTCGACAAATACAAACGACTTGCTCAAGCCACTGACAACAGGCCGCGCCATCTTTCACGCCTTTCACATTCGCTCAAGTTGAGAGTCGGCACTACGACTTTATTCTTGAACGACAGCGTCTGTTTACACACATCAGTCAGTGTTGCAGGAAGCGCACGGCATATGTAGCTGTTTTTTGTTTGTTTTTCGTACCACCATGATTTAACTGGTTGAAGCTCTGAAATTGTGGAATCACTTGGCATAGTTCCTCTTTTTCTGGCACCAGCTGTTGCTTTCTCCCGGTGGCAACAAATGTAATTCTCAAAAGCTTTACGAAGGGAACGGGCGATCACGTATATCCCTGGAAGCAGTCTAGTGACATTTCATGCTATTTAACGCATGAACTCCGGGCTTGCGTATAGTGCGCTACACCAGTAGACGGCAGCACGCATCGGGGAACTTTAATTAAGCGCCCAAGCTTTCAGTATTAGCTCTTAGCAAATGCTGCTTTCAAAAATCGACTTTCAGAGAGTCAAGAACCGACTCTCAGCCAAGCGAACGTAACGGTGACAAAACAATTTTCCGCGCATCACTGGCATGCGCGCGCTATCAGGCTAGCAGACGACGCGCGAGCGTCTCGATCAAATAGCCGCGAAAGACGCTTGCCTTCGAAATGGGCTGGTTGCCCTGAACGACAAGCGTTTCATGATTTAAGTTTACAAGTTTTCATTCTACGTGAAACAACGCGAATACAGCCGAAAACTGAACCATATACCAGCTTAGAATACAGCCACGGCATTCGTTTCCGCGAGCGACGGCGCGTCGGCGAGTCTACTTCGGTGGCGGCGCTCGGCGGCTAAAATCCGCACTAACGCCGACGGTCGGTTCCCATTGCGCTCCGCTCCTTCGCCCAGGCACAGAAAAATAGAGGAGGCGCTGTCCTGGCCTGCAGCCCGGCGTCATCGGCTTGGCAGAGCCTCGTCACCCTTCCTCTATGCTCGTCACCTGCATGCACTGCGTGCGGGGCAGACGAAACGGTTGAGCACTTGTTGTGCGTATGCCCAGCGCTCCTTGTAGGAACACTGGACTGGACGCCGCCGCCCGCCGCGTCCTCGGTCATGGCCGCCATTTCTCATATCCTTCTCTCCTCTTCACATGTCTTTATTACCCTCTCCCCCTTTCCCTACAGGCGCTGAGCCGTGCGGCCGTGCTCCCTACTAGGGGAGTTGCTCACAGGATTTCATAAAGAACGGTCGTATCGTCCGCGACGCCTTGTATCTCTCCTCGTGCCTCTCGCTGGTCGACGCCCCGTGACGGCTGCCTCGACCGCCATGCCGTGCGCCTCTCATCGACGGGGCCTTCGCCGCCTCGTCACCGACGTGCATCGTGCCCCTGGCTGATCGTGATCCCGTCCCTGAACTCTTGTGACCGGCTCCCCATCTTTCCTGTCCTCTTCTCTCTTCGTCGTTCTTGCCGACCAACTATCACTTCTTTCTCTCTTCTTTCTACTTTTCTTTTTATGCCCTTCCCCCTACCCCTATAGGGCGCTTAGCCGTGTCGCCTATAGGCAGACAGAAATTAGCGCCCTGATCCTTTTCCTCAAGAACCACTACCACCACCACCACCAACTAGGACTGCAGAAGTGGAGTCTTTTCCTCGTCAACCTCTCCTCCTCCTCATAAAATGCTTGTAACTCCGCTATCACGGCACAGTTTCGAAAAATTATCACGGCTACGTGTTAGTTGTAGACTCGCACATAACTGCTACACCAGTACTGAATTTCGACCTTTGGGTAGTATAGAGGCTTTAAAGGGAACATCGCAGCGCCTGATGACCGCTAAAAGATATATTTTGAAGGCTACGTTTCAGCATTGTGCAAACAGGTTCATTGCTTACTACCACTTGTGGGAGATTCAGTAAATATATAATACACAAAGTTTCAGTTATTCAAATAGACTGGTAGGCTATGCACCCGATTATCAATCGCTAAAATGAGTTTTGGAGGTTCACAACATTGGCAAGAGGTGCAGTTCGAGAAACGTGCACAGTGCTAAATACTGAAATGTGACTAACACGATCCACAAGAAATGCTTGAAAGCAAAGCTTTATTTCAACATCCTTTGGAGTTGTGCACTACAAAGTGAAATACAAAGGTATATGGAATCACTTATAAAACATCCAAAGCGCATTTTATTAAGAGCAGCAATTCAACTGCAGAAGTGGCGATAAAATTAGCAACATTTTAAAAGTGATATCGGGTATGGCAAGACAGTTCCTGGAGGTCGAGGGTGCGAGACCCAGACACGGCGTCCATGCGCGCGCATCCAAAGGTTCAGGACAAGAGGAACGCCCAGAGCTCGGACCGTTGAGTCGCAGTGGCGAACGTACGCTCGAAGGTTTCGGCCGCGGTTTGGCTCACGCGTTGTTTAGACGCGCGCACGTCCCCAACCCCAGCAGCAGCTACGCGCTCACCGCACCACACGCGGGCACCTCTGGCTGCGGCGGCTGGACGCCCACGCTCCAGTCGTCGGGTCAGGATGTGTTGTGAGGGCGCGCATGGCATATGGACGTGACGGTGAACAGCGGGGACGCTGATGCGGAGTGTACTAAGCGGCCCCATCGAGCTGAGACGCGTACGATACACCAAAACTTTGGTCTGCAGTTGAATCTCTCAAGTCCTCGAGCACAGCGTCTAGAACACTGGTCGAGTGGCTCGAATTGGCAACTGGCCTCTTTTCCAGAGGAGACTCGCTGCTTCACATGTTTGACTTGGCGGCTCAAATAACTGCATTTGCGGGTGCTGGGATAATTCAGTCGACGCTGATGACAGCGGTTCCACGAAAATTGCACGACTGACCAGCAGACAACGGTGAGCAAGGCGTTGAACCTTTTGACAGCCTGACCCAGTGCCAATAGTGACGAAGTTGTCGCATAAGGATGTGGTGACACGCTGAATAGAATATGGACAGTATATGAATGCGAGTTAGGAAAAAAAAAAAGGAGTTCGCTGGGGCAGCGACGCCCACGGGTGGCACGGGAGCACGAAGCCGCGTTGAGGCCGGGTTTCGATTGCGCGCGACCGCGCTGCCGCGCGGCCGTACATTCAAGCGATAACGAAATCGCCTTTGCGTGCTCAGACCAAGCACCGAACTTCCCCCTTGCCTGAGCCGCTGCCCCGAGAGATTACTCCAGCGAAGAAGCATGAATACTGATGGGGTTAGTACCAGCTGTACTGATTAGAGGCTGCCGATTCGAGACGATCCGCTCAGGAACGTGATGTCATGGCACTCTGTTCGACGCGACGCGGTTCTCGTCGCGCACACCGCGGAATATACTGCGATTCGACCGTTCGCAGTGGGAGGCCTATATATGCACGTTCCAAAATGCCAGAAAATGGCGCACAGAATTACATTAGAAGCTAGGAAGGAGGCTCAGTTCTCTAGGGACCTATGTCTACATGTCACCGTCAGTGACATACCGACGTTGCCGGCCTCCTCAGGCGTGTACTCTGTGCGCAGACTCCCGGCGAATTCCGTGAAAGCGAAAACGCCGCGAGCATTGCTGTACCAGTACACTAAAACAAGCCTGGAGGAAACTGCAGTGGATGAAGCGCCAATGATGCGTGAATGGCGATGAGATGAATAGCGATGAGACAGCTGCGGGATTGGCCCGTGCACGTGCTCATTCGAGCAGCCCTAACGCACCCACCGTATATACTACGGAAACTGCGTGCGTGCAGCGACCTCCGTGAAGACGATCTCGGGATCGCGGTCGAAAATGACCTTGCTGCGGAAGTCTGCGAAGCGCGCGGGCTCCTGGCCTGGGGCCAGCGAGAGCTCGAAGTGTCCGAGCAGCGTCGCCATGCCGAGTATCAGCGTGGCGCGAACGAGGCCGTCGCCCATGCAGGAGCGCTTGCCGGTGCCGAAAGGAAAGAAGTGGCCCGGCTTGAGGACGTAATGGCCGTCATCGCTGAGGAACCTGCGCAGCAAGATGGTTATGAGAAAACGCCGTGAGAGGGTTCGTCGCTATAAACGCCATATATAAATGTAAAAACAGCGCAACAGACAAGGACTGGTGAAGAACACACACACCTTAGTCTGTCGCGCTGTCCTTGCATTATGTCCTACCAGCTTTCAAGTTTCCACCATTCAGAGCCATATAAAAATATAGGAGCATACGCGTGCGCAGGGTTCTTGGACACATTACCTTTCAGGGTTGAAGACCCATGGCTTCTCCCAAAGGTCCGAAGAATAGTTCATGTCGTTCGTATTGAACATTACGACGGTGCCCCGGTTCACGTGGAAACCTGCGGGTTAGGGAAAACACGGACGCTATACATGGAATGGTCCGCAAGGGTAGAGATGAATGCGAACCAACTAAGCCAAGATTTGATTCCTCTTGTGACATGGACATTCATTCATACGACGACATGGCACTCACCCTGGACCGTGGTATCACTGCTGCAGACATGCGGGATGATGGGCGAGTTTACAACCCTCATGACCTCGTACAGCGTGGCCTCGGTGTAGCACATGCGGCTCCGATCCAAAAGGGAAGGCAGTCCGCTCCTCGGATGAGGCTATCGCCCTGGTTTCCTCCCTTATCCTGCTTTGAACGTCCCTGCGAATGGACGGTTATACACACGTTCATGGGCGTTGGCAGGGGGGTGCAAAAGGGGCATTTGGCCCCCTCAAGCACATCAGCACTTGCGCCCACCCAAGCTACATCAGCACTCCCACCCTCCCACAGCCGCGATTAAACACAGGTTGCACCCTCCCAAAACAAAATCCTTCCGACGCTCATGGATCTGTCGAGGACATTTGACTGATTGTTCCTACAGAGTACAGATGTACTTATACAGATACCCATAGGCGTGCGCAGAGGGGGGGCAGGGGGGGCGCCCCCCCCCCCCTAATCACTTAAGAAAGGGCGCAAAATATGCACCGTACATTGACCCTTCTAGTCACCTAAGAGGGGGGGGGCGCTGCGATGAACCTTTGCCCCCCCCCCCCTGATGGGGAACCCTGCGCACGCCTATGCAGATACCTATATAGCAGGCACGTAGCCAGGATTTTTCGGGGGGGGGGGGGGGGGCATGGCCTGATTGTTCGAAAGAAAGTCTTTCCGTGGCAAAAAGAAAAAAAGAAAAGGTGCCCGGGAATATAGAAGGCTGGACGAATTTCGGGGGGGGGGGGGAGGGCTCGGGCTCCCTTGCCCCCCTCCTCGCCTACGTGCCTGCTATATAGTACTTATATAGATGCCGAACCCTTTGCTGAAGCCTGTCATTTCGTGTGAAAAGAAGCTGAACTTTAAATGAAATTGTAAGCGTCAAAAATAAATGCCGAACTCAAAAAAATTTTGGTCGTGGTGAAAGGACTCGGCATCCCTCGCACGCCTTTTCTGCAAGGGTGCGCAAACACGAACAGAGACGTCAGCTACACAAGGCATTGGTTCAGATGGGCAGACGAACAGCACCACTGTTTTGGAACTATATATATGGTACGAACGATCCGTGTACGTCCAGTTTTTTTTTTTTTTCTGTAACTGTATAATCATTTTCTATTCCTATTCTCGGCTGCGTAAGATTTTCTTTTTTCTGCGCAGTTGTGCAGTTACGTAACCTTATGCTCGTTTCCGGTCAGTGATTTCCTTTGTTGCGAACGTGATCTGCTAATTTGACGCTTAATACGAACTTCGAACACGTTTTCCAGCACGAGATGAAAAAAAAAAGAAGAAGAAGAATACGGAAAAGAGAAGAAGAAATGACAAGACAGTATAAGAACGCTGCACAATTTCTTCTCTGCTCCATTTTTAAAGTTTTTCTGCTCGCTTTGGGAAATGTCGTGTTCGAAGTTCCAACTAGCTCAACTTTCTGGTTTTAATATGAACTGCCATTTGATGCGAACTGCGATTCCAGCAGCGGAGGAAGATTTCGCGTGGTCAAAAGCGAGTCATTGCAGTGATATTCGTGCATTCTAGGGCCTATTTACGTAGTGCAAAACCGGCCGTGTCAATGTGCACGTGCAGATGAAACCTCAGCACTCGCAGCTGGACGCCCGATACACTCAGGAATACATCAGGCTAAGCCACAGTAATACATTCGACTTCCAGAGGCATGTTTGCTTTGTGTGACGAAGAACAACGCGAGAAGAAAGACAGGCAAGTTGCGACGCCGCATCAGAATATCCGCACTACAGCTAACTCTTCCTAATGTCAGTTGTGAGGATCGAAGTGCCTTTTCTGGACGCGCGTTGTGCCTGATCCAGCGCGGTCTCCTGGAACCACCACCTCAATGCCAACATGGCGGACGTGAAGCTACCGCGGGAACTGGATCAGTTAAACTTGCAGCTACATGCGCCTTAAAGGCGGTTGGAAAATTTCTGTCTGCGATTGTTACGAAGCGCGGTTTTAAAACTGCTTGCAGTAATTGTGTGCACGAGAGCCAGACAATTCTTTTTTTTTTTTTGCTTTTTGCCTGAAATAAACTTCTACTTAACTAAACTAAACAATTGCTGGGCATTTATTTTGCTTACGGGTAGTCACTCAGAATGTAGAGACACCAGACCCAGAGGTTGGCGATGACCGAGTGGCCACCGATGAGGTCCTCTATCACGACGGCGACGTCGATCTTGTCCAGCTGGCCTTCGGCGCTTGGACCCTTGAGTGAAAGCAGCAATACATCCATGAGGTCGCGCGCCTGATCCAGTTCAGCACCGATTCCACTGGCAATGACCTTTTCCCGCCTGTCCATGATGGCCAAGGTGAAGCGGTAGATTTCCATGGACTTCTCCTTGAGAAGACATAGCTGTTTGCCTTGCAACACCTAAGTACGATGAAAACGACTCAGTGAATTGATATTACCTGTACGTACGCGTGGCATTACTAATGCGCTAAATCTATACGGCTGCAGCACGACACCAGCTAAAGCGTTGTACGTAAGTGCAACTTCTTGCATAAAAAAATAAGTACGCGTCCTCATCTGTCCACTCTGCAATGGCGAATGCTCGAAGTTATAACATTAGTGCGCTGACAGCTTGCGCTTTTAACTTAAAAAGTCCGTGTAAACAAAGCGGAAACAAAATCGCACATTTTCAACAGTGAAAATGGGAAGCAGTCGGCCCATACCCACGCCATGCAGCGTTAGGACAAGCTGAAGGAACACATTTCTGCAGGACAGGCGTCTTCAAACAAACAAACCATAGAAACTGGACCGTGATCTTGAATGACGGGATTCAAACACACAACAACTTTACAACAATGAAATTGCTTCTGGATGAAATTGTCAAGTTCGCGCAGTTAAGTCGAAAGCGCACAAACAAGTTGTCGCAAGCAACTGCAAGCTTGAGTGCCGAAAAAAAAATAAGGAAACGCTCTACGAGCACTCTTACATGCGACATGTATTAGGGGTATTCACTGACACCATCGACGCTGCCATTTTGTAGTACAGCCAGTACAATGAAAAGCTGTTTTATAGGGATCGTTTTCATAGGAACCGCAGTGGAAGCTCCGAATCGCACAACAAAATGGCTTAACGTTGACGTCACAAGAATGCTCCCGAAACGTGGCATCAAATGTAGATTCCAAGAAGGACTGAAGTCTCTAATGCAGAAGACAAAGGAAATGATGAAATACCGTAGCGATCCAACGAGAAGTTCACTTAAAAATGTCAAACGAGGGACAAGCACCGAAAAATATTCTGCGAATTTACGGCAAACTTTACGTAATCGGTTACGTGCGATTGATTACGTGTAATCGATTACGAACTTGTTTGTAGTTATAATATGGCGATTAATTTTCTTCAGTCGGTAAGAGTAATTCAAATGCACGTGGTTAACTGTGGAAAAGTAATTTGTTAAAGTATTAGATGATGCCCCTTTGAGCATTTTTATTTGGCGCGAAGTGCACCAGCAAGCCCAGAGTCGTGGAACGCGGCAGCATCATGGAAGCGCATGTTCTACAAATTCGCTGTCCCGGAGTTTGGGACAGTGAAAATTCGTTGCGTCACGAAAGCTTGATATGGCGCAACCCCTGACGCAACGAAAGCGCGCCTGCACATTTAAGAGAAACTGCTCCATAACTGCAACTGTACAGTGGCGGTCAAAATTTTGCGGACCACGGGAGCGCATGGCAGACAGCACCGAGGCGCCTTCTCACGGCTGCTTGCGAAGCTCTAGAGCGCGCACTGAGCACGCGCATCCTTGTTTACCTGCCGGCCTGCTCGTTCGCTCGCATGAAGGGCGCGCGCGCCGGAAAGCCAGAGAAATCGGAAGGTGCCGCTTCTGCAGTCGCCGCGGAAGCACCGAGCGGTGATATCGCGACGAAAATATGTAACTTGTACTGGCAGTGCTCGGTGCGCGCTGCACTCTGCGCTTTGTTCCCAGATGCTTCGCAGCGTGGAAAATGCGCTTTGCGTCAGTTTGTCTCAAATCGACATGTGTGATAAGACATATAAGCAGCTTCCATTCGCGGAACTCATGAATACTGAATTTTTTGTGTGTGTGTGTGGTGCTCGGTGCAGCTATCATGCGCCCGTTGATATGCGATCTAAAAGAAAAAACTTGGCATCGACCGGTTTGTAGCACAAACCTACAAGAAAAACCCACATGGGTTAAAAAATGAAGAAGAAAAATCTTGAAAGCGGACGAAAAATCTGTCCAGACCAGGACGAAGTTTTCGCGAAGTAGAAAAGTTTTCTTTTAGGCAAATCGCTCGGGGCTTCCGCGGTGACTACAGTAGCGGCACCTTGCACTTTCTCTGGCGTTCCGGTGCGCGCGCACTTGAAGCGAGCGAACGATCAGGCCGGCAGGTGAACAAGGATGCGCGTGCGCAGTGCGCGCTCTAGAGCTTCGCAAGCAGCCGTGAGAAGGCGCCTCGGTGCTGTCTGCCACGCGCTCCCGTGGTCCGCAAAATTTTGACCGCCACTGTACCTTTCATTGATTTTTACGTTAGACGGACATAAGTGCGTGTTATGTCCGAGTCTCTGCTGTTGGCGCTCCCTCAATCTAAAATGGAACCGTACCGATTCGTCTGCTGTCGGCCTTGCTCCTGGGCGCGAGATCTGCGATGCGTTACGCTGCGCGAGGCAAGATCACGTCACAAACGACTTCTCGGATGTAAGCAAATAAAGGCTTGACTCATCAATTTGGAATGGAAGTAACCAAAAAAGCAATTGATTATATTTCGGTAGCGATTCATCAGTCACTTTCGTGAGTATAGTTTCATTTCTGACTAAGAAACGCACGTACCCTTTCTTTTTTGTTTAGAAATATCACTCACCTTTAACCAAGGCATGAAATCAATGGCGAATCCCTGGAAGAGCTGATGAAACACTTCATTGTAAAGGTCCACTATGCGCAAGAACTTCGGGTCATCAGGAGTGAAGCGCTCGCTGCAGAAGAACGTGTAGAAGATGTTTGCAGTGGTGACCAGGAGTGCTTGTCGAGGCTTTATGGGTGTGCCAGTGGTCCGGGAAAGCTCGGCAGTCAGGTGGCCCAGTTCAGTTTCGATACAATTACTCAGCCGCGACTGTTCTGCGGACGCTTGCTTCGGATGCATGACTGGGTAACAAAGTTCCCGTCTCGTTCGCTGCTTCGAAGACCAGTCGCATAACGCTATAGCTGAAAAAAAAAATAAACGCAGTGAACACCAGAAAAAGATGTCGAGTACAGAACAACAAGAATTCAACGTACAGAGGTTCCGGTTGTCCTTAAATATCGCATGATAACGAAGGGAATCCGGCCTGTCAGCGAAGTCGCTCGCCTTTGTGACCAAGACTTCACGAAGTGCGTCGATGGAGCTGACTACCAGGCATCGTCTTGAACCGAGATTGATTGAGTACACGTCGCCGTAGCGCCGGCGCAGGTCGCTAAACGCATCCCACGCGTTCGGGTACCTGAAAAAGCAAGGGACGATACGCCAGAGACTTCGTTAAACACAGAACACTAGTATAGATGCACACAAAGTCGTAACATTGCTACTCACCTTCCAACGATATAGGAAGAGCCGACAACAGGCAAGTTTAATGGCCCAGGTGGCAACTTCTTCAAGCTTGACTTTCGACGAAACTGCTGCAGGAGCATAAGCACGGCCGCAAACGCGACAAGAACGCCCGCATAAAGCTGCTCGTGCACCATGGCGCCTTTCGCTCTTCTGAAAGTTACTTGCAACGCCCCGCGCCTACCATGACTATGCACTCTCTCGCCGTTGCGCAGACGGCCACGTGTCGAGCGCGACAACCAATCGGAGTTCACTTGTGTAATCTTATCCGGATAGAAACGAGTGCTTGTGTATTTCTTTCTCGTTAGTGAGCTGTCGTCTTTCTGTGTCTGCTTTTGCGGCGGAAACAGGACTACCTGACTCTGAGCAATGAGTGTGGTCCACAACCGATTCCCATTAGCGTGCTTATCGAACTGCACAAGTCTTCGGTGAAGCACAGCCGAGCTGAAAGGCGGCGTTTGTCTAAGCGCAACTCTCGGTCCTCTGCGCCTCTCCTTTTGTTGTGTGCGATGGAGGCGATAAGTGTTGCGGTTAGGAAGCTTTGAAAAGGAACGTGCTTTGCGTGGGGATGGTTTTTTTTTTCTCCTCCACCCTGTCTCCCCTGACACAGTGAACGGCGCAGGCAGAGGAACCCAAGAAAACAAATGTGACTTGCTAATTAGATTTTATGTTTTGAGCCTATTGCTTCGAATACAGGTTTTCGTAACAGCTGACGCTACAAACTGTTGAAATCGAACGGCCGTCTTGCTGCAGCCGTACACACCCATCCCAACGTTTATATCTGGTTCTATAAACGTTGCACCGTTGGTTGCACCATCCTCCATAATGCCAACCACGCTGTAGCTACGGCCTCTAGCAAAAGCTAGTCAAACGATCGCTATCGCATCATTTCCACCATGGCGGCGTCCATGTGAAACCGCAGTGAGCATGTTCTCGATCGGCTAGCAGGCGCAAAACAACAATTTTATTATTACTTGCGTGTTTGTCTTTATAAAAACTGCAAGCATGAGACTTACAGATGTGCTCCTTGGCGTTTTCAAAAGGCGGGGATTCGGTGGCCCTCGATTCCATTTCGTGAAAAGTCAAAGACCAACAGGGTAACTAAAACTTGCTAACGCCCTTTACCTTGACTATTCTAGGCACTATACCTTGACCGTGTATGTTCGCGTTTATTCCTTCCCGCTGACGTAACGAAATACGACACGCTAGCAAAATAATCTCGAAACTAGCTCGATAATTTGACCGCGCACGTTTAAAGCACCCGACGTTGCTACGTTTGTTCCGGTCGGGTTCAGCCGACGATCGCTATCTGTAGTCGTCCGGGCGCATACCGTAGCTTCTTTAAAATGCAGCCGGGTTCCAGTCACTAACCTCCAGCACAAAAAGAGGACCGTGAACTTCATATAATGGGCGCGAAGACTTGTAAGTATGCGACTCGCTCAAGGTGTTGAAGGAAGTTTGTGGAAAGAATATTGGGGCTCCTCCGTCGCATCGACATTATGTGTACTTATATGTCTAAATTTGTAGTTTCGCATGTGCTGTGTTGTTTTAAAATCATAAACTCGTTGTACTTTATCGAAAAAGTGTACTTAAGTTTGGGGTTGTTTCCAAAAACGGAATCGAAGCAATATCCATGAATATAACAATACTGTTCGCAGGCCCGTACCCAGGGGGTGGGGGGGGCTAGCCCCCTCCCCCCGAAATTTTGGTGAAGGAAGTGTTTTTACCAAAAATAAATAATGAAAATAGCTGTTTATCTCAAATAGTCAAGGTTTTCAGCCAGTGATCCCCCCCACCCCCCTCTCCGAAAAAGATTCCTGGCTACCGGCCTGACTGTTCGCACTGAGAGTTTTGTAAACTCGTCAGTCTGTATAGCAGTCACTGCAAATAAAGGTAAATTGACTTTGAGAAAGGAAGTGAGTTTGGGATAAAGTCTGTAATGAAGGAAACAAGCATTTTTTGGTGTGATACGAAATCTGCTTTTGAGCACACAACACATTAGTTTGGAATAACGTAAACGAGTGTTCCGAGTGAGGATGTTTACAATGGAAATACAGTTGCAAAAGGGACGTGGAGAAAAGAAAGAAACATAGGCCTGCCTGTTGTCGTGGTCGCTGGTCAACTTCTCACACTCTTTGGAAGCAAAACACATTTATATGTAATGCACAAGCCCTGAGTGATTGTATTGCAGTGATATTTAACGCTATACTGATATTATAAATTTCTGAATTTGTTTAGGCAAGAAATCGAATATTGTTCATGTTTTTGCCACTAACTATTACCGACTTTTTGTTTTTGAGTGAACTACTATCTTCAGTGTTGTTATATTAAATTGTCACAACATCAAAACAGTGTGTAAAGCACTGATTAAGAGAAAACAGCACCAGATCAGTCTTTTTTAAAATCGCGCGCTAGCGAATTATTCGTAATTATACCTTCATTAAAAGCTCGTGCATGTTCCTATTGTCCCATTCATCTCAGTACAGACTGTATGGGCGCAGAATTAAGCTTTGACATATAGACGGTCATTTTGTGATGCTTGCTTGTGTGATAGCATGCCTAGACAACAATCTATCCTTAAATCGCATGTCATATTTTTATTTTTAGGAAATACAGACCCGTCCCTCCAGTCACATCAACAATGAAGATTGAACTCTGGAAGAAGCTGGCAATAGAAGAGGAGACAATGATGTATCTGAGTCGGCCATTCCTAACCACTGTAAGCCAATTTGCTTACCTTTACCTTATACTCTGGTAACACAGGACACTTTAAATCACAGTCAAACCTGGTAGGCATCCAGTTACATGATCACAATTTGCTCTCTTTCATGGCTCACGCCAAGGAGCCTATCACAATAGAGAAACCTTGTCCCGATTGGGCTTAATCGTGATAGGAAGTGCCCGTGTAACATGTATTACCTGTTCACCTGTGTTACAAGTTATTGTCTTGTATCTTTTAGTCACACTGATGTCATTTTATGAAACAATCCCATTTTTCATAGTTCTCAGAGTTATACAGCTGCTTTGCAAAATGTGTAATAGGGACCTCTTGGTGGTACTTATGATGTTCAACACAAATTCTAAATGACATGATTGATGTTTGTTTTAAGCTGTTAAGTTGCATTATGGTGGCTTGAGCTAAGGGTGTTTTTGTGCTGTCCTATACAATTCCAACATTTCTGTGTACAGGATGCTGCTAGTGGTCCTTGTACAATGACGTAATTTTACATTTGCTCCCAGGGCATTACACTCTGGCCTAGAAAAAGCAGTTGCATATGAAGAGCTTAAAGGGGTACTGACACAAAAATATTGGCCTCGCGGTTTTTTTTTTTTTTTTTTGCTGCAATGTGTTGCTGGGGGCGGGGCCTGTTAGTCATAACACGGCACATCGCTTGTTGCAGTGCACGACAGATAATTAATTACAGGCTCCTCATTACCGACCAGTGTCAGTTTTGGTTTCAAAAACGACAAGCCTCTGGGTGCAACTATCATCACCTAGCGGGTGCAGCGCTCTACACGTCAGCACACAGAACTGTGACGCACTTCCGCGCGGTTCGCAAGCAGCCGCCAAGAAGTAGGCTGCTGGAGCGAACGCAACAAAAAAACATGGCGGCTATGACGTCATCATAACTTGTTGCAGCGTGGTCACGTGAGGGAAGTAGGGGGTCCCCTTTGAGGGTGTCAGTAGTGCGAGGATGTCGATCGCTCATGCAAACTTCAAAATTAATTTAAAATACAGTGATTCCACTCCTGCGCCAACTGCGCCAAAGTGCGCCAAATGGGATTTGCTGCGCCAACCTGATAAAATCGACGTAAATTGCGCCAAACTGCGCCAAACTCCGCCAAAAGGGGTTGCGCCAAACTGCGCCAAAAAGGGTATATCAGGGGTCAGCAACCTCCGGCCCGCGGGGCACTATTATGCGGCCCCCGGTACGACGTCAGAAATCTTAAGATGGCTAGACACGGAAATTAGGGCAGTAATTAAAAAAATAATTCGATTAACTTTTTAATTAGTGGAGACAGGTGGTCGGGTCAGGAAATGGGAGGATTGCTGTCCTTCCTGCGAAGAGGCCGTTGCCGCTTTGAGATTTTGAAAAATCGGCCTCTCGTAATTCAACCAAATTTTGCGGCGACACCGCAACCGACGCTTCGATGAGCGCAACTAGCGGGCGACCAGAAAAACGTTACTGTTCATGGCGGTGATTGCAGTGGTGTTAGTTCTGTATTCGTTAACTCACGTGTGCCATATATATACTTTAATCGCAAACGAAACACAACCACGAATTGAAGTCGGTCGATGGTTGGTACGACGACGATTGCTAGTTCTTGACGTCTCAGAAGCGTATGGCATTTGCGCCCTTCCGAGTTTCAGTTTCTGTTTGGCCGGCGAAATTTGCCAGATTTCATTACTCGCTAATTATTGCCAGCGGCTCCTTATGTGAAATCTGAAAGCGGCAAGAGGCTCTTCGCTCGAAGGCCTGCAGCTTTCCCATTTGACGCGACTGCTTCTCTCCACTAAGTGAAAAGCTAATTAGCTTAGTTTCTTTACTTAGTGTCGTAATTGATGCCTCTACTCATCTTAGAAACCTGCCGCCAAAAAAAAAAGGTGATTGTGAAGACGGCGTGAAAATATCTCTTTGATGCTTCCCAGGTTCTGGTAACACGAGAACTAATTAATGCTGTAAAACATTCGCACAAAAAATACTTGGACCGACTCCAGCTGGAGGCTGAGGACGAGGAAAGACGGAAACGGAAGGCTTCAGCTGACAACAGCTCAGTCACTGATAAAAAGGGGAAGCTTCAAGAAGAAAAACAGTGCTTAGAAGGGCGCCTAGAGTCTTCTCGAGCAATGCTCCAATGTGCACAGGGTCAAGGAGGCCTGGCCAACAAGAACATGGAAGATATAGAATGTGGCCAAGTGCTTCTAGCTGAGGCAAATGACAGTCTTACCGAGAACATGACAAGGCTGGCAGACATCAACCAAAAGCTGCAGCAGCTTTAGTACTTGTGTGCTCGAGAAGTCCAACGTGTGAACAACGATGCTAAGTGTGTTTGAAAGTGTAGTGTTTCATAAACTCAAGAGTATTGCTTTCGGGCAGCAGCCCTGCATTTTGGCAACCATATAATTACATTTGTAGTGTTATTTGATTAAATATAGTTGATATGCCCAATATTAAATGTTTTTGATTAAAATGGCTCAAGAAGTTCTTCCACAACCTCCAAACTGTATGACTGCCTTTACTTTTGCATTATAGTGTGAAATAATATATAGTATATTTAATTACCAACTCGCCCAGCTTGCCGTTTTAATTCAATAATATCGATTACTCCTGCGAGCATTTTCTCCATTAGACTTGCAGTGCATGGAAACGTTTATGTAGCTATTTATCAGAGCTACATAAACGTTTTTTACTAATATGAGAAAAAACGATTTTTCTCATATTAGTAAATTACGCTTTTGCAATTCCACAATCACCACGCTTGGCACGAGAAGACTCTTCGTAAGCGAGAAAACGCGCAAAAAGAAAGCTCAATGTATGACAACGTCTAAAACGGCAATATTATCAACAGCAGTGCCCTACTTACCGAGGAATTAAGCTAAATGTATCTAGAGTTACTGCATATATATGCTACCTTTAGGTAGCAGAGTTGCGCATCTGTCTTCCAACCCCGCTAGCAACCATGCATTGCGGAGAAGCTGCCGCTTGGGCCAATTTTTTTTATTTCTTGACGCCGCCGCTGCAGCGGCGGCAGCCAATGTTTATCGCCGGTCTTCGACACGCCAGACATGTTAATCGGCGACACGTTAGGCATGTCGCCTGCGAAAACGGAGTGTGACTTCACCGCATAGCTGTAGTTGCTAGCCGGACCCATGCGCAACTCTGCTACCTAAAGGTAGCATATACAGTGACTCTAAATGTATCACACAATGAGCGCCTCGAGTGGGACATTTTGGAAGTGATCCAGATGACGTATGAGCGTCTGACTACAATTAATCACTAGTAATAAAACTAGCTGCAATAAAAAAAGGAACCTTCCGTGCATCAGGAGACGTAATAAAATGCTGCTTGTTCATTTCTGTTTGATTCAGGGAAAAAAGAACCTCTTGGTATTGCCATGGGGAACGGCACGCGTGGTTCAAAAGTTCCGTTTTCGCCGAACTGCGCTTTCACCGGCGCCCTGCTTCGTTCACGCGGTCGTGCCTCAGTGGTAGTTTCGGTATCGCGTACTGTCGCGTGTCTTTAGCACGCTCGTGAAAGTCGCTCTGACAGAAAGTTCGACAAAATGTCGCATGCATGTGATGTTGCCGGATGCCCGAATCCGGTGCACGCCGCCAGTGCACGCCGCCGCGCAGTAAAGGCGGGCAACGTTGGGCACGGCAGCAGTGACGTATGAAAGTCTGATTTCAGGCGGGTGATTTGAAGTGCGCTAACGCAATGCAGACCACTAAAACGTGATTTTATTTCAAAATAAGCACTTCCTTGCCACAAAAGTAGCACTACGAGGTTTATGGACCGCTATTTCAACAATCAACGTCGACTTAATATTTGCCTTTAGTGGCCTTTTAACATACCAAGCTTCAGGAAACTTCTTTGAGCCAATGTCGCCAAAATACGAAACATACTCATTGAAATTCCTGACGTCACGCGCGGAAATTCAGCGCGAAACTTAGAAAGGAATGTTTCACAATGATTTTCTCTTCTATTAATAAACCTATAATGCTGAAACGAACGATGTTAGAGTTCTCGGAGCATTTCATCAGTCTAACAGATCCTTTGTTACACATTAGTGTCTATTAATTAAGGTGTTTGAGGGTAATATGCAACTTGCTTCCCCGAAGTTCCTCATAATTAAAAAAAAAAGCTTCCCCAAGATGCTGCTAATTGGAAGACTACCTGCTATAAATTGCTCCAAAACAAAAATTTTACTGCTCCAAGATGCTCCAAATCACAAGATAACCTGCTCCAAAATGCTACAAAACAAAAATTTTACTGCTCCAAGATGCTCCAAATCACTAGATTACCTGCTCTAAAGTGCTCCAAAACAAAAATTTTACTGCTCCAAAAATTGCTCCAAATCGGACGACCTCGTAGCATCACTGAAAATAACTTCCAAGCTATATTTGCAGTTGGTATTTTGCAGATGATATACGCATGTTCAACGGAATCGATCCCGCAGGCTATCTCGGCCGCGAAACATTGTGTCAGTACCCCTTTAAGTGTGAGGTTTTCAGTTCAATCGTGCCCTTTTGAATGAAACTGCAATTTACTGCTTAATTTGACTTCACGTTACAGTCAGTAATGTCCATGTGTTCCAGGACTAGGCTGTCTCGAATTGATAGAGATATTTTGGAATGTTGTATTGGTTCTATGGCATCCTCAAGTTGTTTTCTTTAACAGGAGGAAGAAAAGCACATGCCAAAAGAATTCATCAAGCGCAGGCTTCGGAAGTATGATTATTTCCCAGTAAAGCAACGGAAACCCCTGAAGAGCCTGTTTGCTGCAGATCTATTGTCACACCTAAATGTTGGCCGGCAGTGGGAAGAGTAGCTCTGTATCATTACAATAAAAGTTTGTTTACCTTGTGCTTTCCGATTTGTTGTCTGAAAAGTGCTGCTTGGGTTAGGTAGCACATAACCATTGCTTTGGACAAGCTAATGTGCACAGCTTGACTGAAGGCATTTTTAAAGAAGCCCTGTCAATGAAATGTCAACAAACTTGTGTGCTTAAGTGAGTGTTGGTCCATTTCATTTTTATCATGATTATTCACTCAAACAAGTAAACTGTAGGACAAAGGGCCCATACCAATGTTCAAGTGACACTGTCCAAGGTGAGCTGTAACTACTTTGGCACTTTGTTGCATGTAACTTAAAATGTAGCCTTAGTGAATCCTCCTGGACATTCTTGACCGTGCCTGCTGGGCGCTGCCGTCTTGTCGAATAGCCCGCACGCAGGACAACATTCATGTAATGAATAAGCGTATATGTAGCCCCATCTGAAGCATCTCTACAGGTGTGCTGACTGCTGACATTGTTCTTCACAGAATTAATGAAACTACAAATGGTACCTGAATATCAGCAGTGGAACAAGTGCACGCCTTCAAGCTTATAATACCTTTAATAATGCGAAGCTCTTCTTCCAAAGTAACTGCACCTCTGCTCAGTTGGCCTCTTGCCAAGTAGTGTAGGCCAGTCCTAGTGGAAGATTGCACAATGTGCACAGGACTTTTTGACATAATTGTAACCCAACCAAACCCACCCCAACACAACCTAACTTAGCATGTTCACTGCCCATTTTGCACACTGAGTTGTAATTATGGGAGGAGCAAAACTGCACCGATCTACAACCCTGAAAGGAACTTGAAAACCTGACAGGGACAGCAGATGAATGTGGAAATTATGGAAGCAGCATGATGCAAACAGGACTTCGCTATTCGCATGTCTACTTTCTGTGCCTGGTGAAATGAAAACTGGAGCACGCACATGCTCTAAATGTGCTATCAGCTGCAGCACATAGAGCAATAACACCAAAGAGATAGTTGTTGGTGTGAGAGAGAAAAGTGCACCTCCAGCCTTCCCTAATGCACTCCACATAGAATGCTGATACAGAGTGGGCTGCTTGACACTGGAAATCAAATTAACCTTTTTTGCACACAGCCCGTGGAGAGAATATGTACTTTCGCTTTTAAAGGGACACTAAATAGCAAAACGATTTTTCTCGCATTAGTAAAGTAGTCTTCCACGATACCAAAACACCATGCTTTCTGCGCAAAGACGCTTAATAAGCGAGAAAATGCACGAAAAGAAAATACAGGTGGCGACGCCACCTTGGAATTCCCGCACCATTTGCCGTGACATCACGTATTTTTGACTGCGCCTGCTTGGTTCTACGTAGTTGCTAATCGGTTAAATCGAAGCACATTGTCCTCTGAGGGGGCCAGAGACTTGACATAACGAGTTTGCGGAAATTTCGTCGAGCCAGTGGCGCCAAAATGAAGTCTTTTACGTCACGAATTACAAAGTTCGGCGCCAAATTTAAAAATGAAACTTTGAACTTGGTTTTCTCCTCCAATAATAAACCTATGGTGGTGAAATAAACTACACAAGAGTTCTCCAAGCACACTTTATCAATCTAAGCCAATTCATTGTTTCTCTTTAGTGTCCCTTTAACATTGACCTCAACAATGACATTTCTTGTTTCGAAACTGCCACTGAAGATGAAATGTTGAGTCACCACATAACCTGACCTCCCACATTTTCTTTGCTTCCATCCCCCATGTAATTTAACATTTCTTGGGACCTCCAAGAAAGTATAAAAAAAAATCAAAACTCATACTGAAGTACAAGTGTCCAGCTTCCGCTCAACGTGCAGATCAAGTTTGCTTCAAGAATGACAAGAAACTAGCCTGTGAGGGGGAACAGCCATCCTACATGATTCCATTCATAAGCATGTGCATTGGGTTGGGGGCACGGGGAGACGGCCACCCCCCATAGTCGCCTAGAAGGGGTAGCGCAAAATCTGCCCCATACATTGACTTAGCAAGGGGGGGGGGGTGTCGCTGCGGTGAACTTTCGACCCCCCTGATGGGGAACCCTGCACATGCCTATGATTCCATTACAGTGAACTAGAAAGGCACACCAACTGTGCTGCAGACATTGGCTGAAAATAAAAGCAGAGCGCAAAAAAGACGGGACACAACAGACAAGAAGACGGGTCTCTTGTGTCCTGTCTTTTTTGCACTCTGCTTTTATTTTCAGACAATGCACCAACTCGCCCAGCAACGCATTCTATTATGCAGACATTGGTTCTTTCAGGTCAGTTTGCAAAGATAGCTGGGAGCTGCCAAAAAATTATATGGTGGGGTTTGACACGCAAAATTAAACCACACTGTGATAAACAAGCCCACTGTGGCCAGGAGTCAAACCTGTGTCCGCGAACTTTGCAGCGCAGCACCATTATAGCCGAGCTACCGCGGCAGGTCAGAAACTGTCTTCCTAGCAACAAGGTAATCACAGAAGCAAGACAAATGAAGAAAAAGACAGGTTGGTAGGAACCTCAATCATAGGATTAAGACTAACTGAAGACAATTATGCATTTTTTAGTCTTAAATGATTGGCTGAGTGTTTGTGTTTTTCAATCTTTAATTTACTTTTTCATCTTGTTATATTTTCTTATTTTGTTCTCTTATTATTAATTTCGATCAGGAATTATCTGATATCGTACCCTGATACAGGATGTGAGTGGAAGAAGCCTTGGAAGACAGTGTCTGTAAAAAGTGGCGCACTTGGGCTGTCTACAAACTTTGCTGGCAACTTCATATTTCCAGATTTTCCCGTTTTCTCCCAGATTTTCTATCAGAACCTTGGCGGGCCATGGCAGTGCATGTTCATGATACAAGACAGAGAAGTGGTTTCCAGCTGGGCAAGTTACTACACCAGCTGTACTTTTTTGGCAGCTGTAACCTGAAAATCAGTGAGGATTCACTATTGCATATGGCAATCTCATATTATGGCTACATGTTTGCCATCAATTGTAAATTGCGTAGGTTCAGTTGAAAACTTCATTTCATCTTGCATTTGACTAGCTTTGCCGTAGCTACTGTAGATGCCAATTTCTGATCTCCCAAATTTTCTACAACTGGCAAATTGCCCGGAATATTTTAGGGCCCTTGCACACCTCTACGCCTTGCCTGGATGCCTTGCATACCTCTACACACAACTATGGTCACTGTACATGTACTGCTTTACTGCTGCAGTATACTTTCTAGAATGAAGCATAGCATCCCAAGCCATAGAGTGTGAAGTTCAGATAATACGATGGAGCATAAAATATTACGAAATAAGTTTCACAGATATTACAGCACAGTTTGACAAGTTCAGAGTTTAATTAGGTAAGGTGCAGCTATGAGCTGATCTTCAATGCACGCCTCTTTCAAGTCATGCTTGCCTATTCTTTTCACTTCCACAAAATCATCCACAGCATAACTCCAAACGTTACTTCTCTGCAGTAACTTTGGTGCCTAAGTATTTGCAAAGAGCATAATGAGCCAATTTTTTCTGTCGAACTCGCACACACCACTCGTCACTAAGAGCACGTTCTATACGATGTGTCCTGCTTCTAATACAAGGGGTTTTCAGATGAAAAGGTATGAAACGTCGTAACAACATGACCGTTTACATAGATGCCTATGCAGCCATGGGAGAATGTAGCGAGACATCTGAGGATGAGATGGAGTCTCTGCCGTGGATCGGAGCATGCGAAGGGGCCCGCACGCGCATTAGAGAGCAGAGGCTCTTATAAAGAGCACCATCCAATTGACACGGCAGTGCGGGTTAGGACAGGATGGCATTCACATTGCAAAATTCGACAGAGTAGCGGGACGTTATCCAGTTTCTGACAGCGGAAGGTGTTAAACCGGCCACCATTGATCGCCTGGGATTTCCATGTGTTTGGTACCCTGAAAAAAACACCTGAAAGCGAAGCACTTCAACTAGGATGACGAACTCAAGGACGCTGTGAAGGACTGGGTCTTGTCGTGGCTAAAGAAATTCTCGGAACAAGGAATCCTTCAGCTCGTTCATCAATGGGATTGTTTTGATGAGGCACATATTGTATACTTTGAATAAAGTGTTCATTTATACCCACAGTGTTGTTTCATACCTTTTCATTTGAACACCCCTTGTAATTCAGCCAGGGCAAATTAAATAAAATGAGCATGTGCGACGTTGATACACTAGGGTTGTGGCACGCAGCAAACAGCACACTAGTATCAATAAAATGGGTAATCTTAATTATGTACACGACTTCCTTACGAACCAGAAATTTTTCTAGATCGCATTTAACATTCATCTCTAACTATAAATGTTACGCAATGTTCGTGTGAACCGCAACGACATCGGGGTGTTCCTCAAGTTCGTCGCAAAGTTTACCGACCACTTCCAAGTGTTCCTCAGGGACAGTGATCGGTACGTGGGGCACGAATTTGAGACCGCACTCGGCAATCACGTAACCGTTGGAGGACAGCGCTTTGGACAGGGCAAAGTAGTCTTTCGGATCGCACAGGAACTCGCACATCTTGGACTCGCCCTCGATCTCAGTCACTTCCTCGGCTCCGTGCTCGATGCCAACCTCGAGAGCAGCGTCTGGGTCCAGGGTACCGCCGTCTTCCCGACCCGAGACCCTGACGAAACCTTTCTGCTGGAACTGTTCCTTGACACCGCCTCGCGTTAGCCTGCACAGGTGCTTCTTGGCGATCTGCTTCAGGTCGTTGCCGAACTTGCTTATGTTTCCCGTCTCGACGTCTAGAACGAGCAGGACTCCGTGCTCCATTATGATTTCGTAGTTGGCGCTTTTCAAGTTTTTGGGCTTGTCGAGTCCCGCTCCTCGTCGTATGGCTTGTTCGATGTTCGTGTTGGATACGACCTGCGTTTTCTTCGCACCCTCGATGGCGTTCGCCAGCGCACGGTTTAGCTTCGGATCAGTGCTCCCGCCGCCGGCTTTCACGGCAACTTCGATGAGGCGCATGTGTTTGTCCGTCATGGACATCCTGTGCGCGTCCTTGGCCGCCTTGATGTGACGAACGTTTTGCCAATGGCTGTGTCCGGCGTAACGTCGGCTTTCGCGAAAGCAGTGGCCACCGCCGACGTCTCGTGGTTCTCGAAAGATCCGACTTAGCGCCGGCGCACCTGCATAAGTGGTGGTACTCACAAGGGCGAGAGAATGAGTTCTCCTCAAAGCGTTTCTCACCAAGCATTGGGCCACTGGAGATTCGGTCACGCGCAGGACATTCAAGGGAAGTCGAGAAATAGCGTTGGCGAGCATGGTTCCTATGAATGCGATTCACCACGCGCGGAAGAAAATGCGTAACGCCGAAACTGCTGCTACGAGCACTACGAGTATCATGCGTGTAAAACACCGGAACTGGAAGTCCCAAATGAAAAAAAAAGGCACAAACGCGTAAACGTCCAAAAACGTAAGAAGCAAAATGAGACAAATTTTGATTCAGAAACACAACGTTAAGTAAATACTGGAAAAAGATACTACGACAGAACATCTACATCACTATAACACCAATAATAGAGGTCGGTAGTGGAGGCAAGGTGGCGGCGCACTGCAAGCAGTCGGCATGGTTCTGAAAATCAGCCGTGAGTCTCTGTTAAATTAAAATAATAAAATTTCCCGTCATTTCTTTGTCGAAGCTTCAGAACACACTGCAAATGCGAGTGTACTTGACGCGTTCTTTTTCTTCTTTTTCTCTCCTTGAAGGCTTGCTGCTCCGCTCGAAGCAAGGGAGGCATGCGCGCTTGTGCGCAAAATGTTTCGCTACTCAAGTCGCTGTTGCTCCCGAAAAGAGTTTGCCGCACTTTAGGACTTCAGAGTCCGATCCCGTAAGGCTGCATTAAGCGTGGCGTTTTTTGTCGCACAGAGTGGTGATACCCGTGCGCTTTCTTGCAGACAAATCACACCATCGATCACGAAGCGAAGTTCTACACCGTCCCGGAACATGTACAGAAATCGGTTTTCGAGGTGTACAAGGTGCCCAAGAAGTTTCAGACGATGGTAAGAACTTCCTACATGCTGTGCTTGTACTGCGACTTCTAATTCGTGGTTCTCTGGGAATCGTAGGTGAAGTACAGACCTCTCAAACGAAGAGAAATTGAAAGATGCAGAGGGATGTAAAGGCTTGTAGGAAGCGAAAAAATAGGGGGTAGGGTGTTAACCTTCATTTTTATATGTTGAGTCAGTCGGAGAATTTTCATAACAAAGTGGGGAACGAAATTTGCAATGATAGCAAGTTCAAGATGGAAAATTAGCGCGAAAATTCGCAGTTTCCAACACCACATAGTATATGTGGACATTATTCAAGTGCACGGCAGGAAAGCTGGCCGCATAACTGGTGTAGTGTGAGAAATATGATGCCTGTATGGAAACAAGCCCTAGGTACAGAACAAAATGTGCAAGACCGCTTGTGGCTGAAGTTATTGTACGTGATCGTGTGCTTTTCATTTCTTGTGCTTGACGTTAGCCGTGTGTGTGAAGTACTATTTTTTTTTAGAGAAAAGGAGAGCCAAGTTGGAGGACGATAGGACACAATTTGTTCTAAGCACCGTTTCGTCTTCATTTCAGAGCGAAATGTTTGCAGAGATGTCCATCATGGTGCGGCAGCCATATCTTGAAGCAAAGTCGTACATTGAGTCTTACGACTATTCACTCCCAGCCCTGAGGATCATGCTTTGTATCCACACATAGAGTCATTTCAGTTAACAGTGTCTATATTGCTTCATCTTAGTGCTCTGCAGTAGTATCACTGGGTATGGATTTGGGGTTTTGAGGTATACAGAAAAGGGAGTATTTGCGTAATGACATGAGAACCCTGTTCAGTTCATGGCTCATGCAATGCCTACAAAAAATATGCCAGAGCAGTAAAATGCCCAGCCTTGCTTGTACATGTTGCCAGGCGCACAAGCACAAAGAGTGCACTATACCATGCCTCAGTACAGGTGGTTGCTTATTCAGAGAGCACAAGAGTCCAGTATGTGCGACTTGGCCTACCGAAGTTACATTGAACATCACCTGAAAGCAAGAATTGTGTGATTGTTGCATTTTGACCAGAATAAGTAGCAGCAGCTCTATTGTATACGAAGTTCAGTAAAACTTGTTGTTAAGCAAGTTGATTGACATCTAAGCATCATCGAAGCGTCAGACCCCACTGCCAGTGGTAGCAGGGACAGGAAAAAACAGACTTGTGAAAGAACCAGCTCAAGATGGAGGGTTGAGCACTAAAAGAAGTTTACAGCCGCCAAACATTTCCTCCCAGTATTACATATAACTGGGGTATACCCAGTTGTCCGTGTAATACTGGGGGAAACTATTTGATGGGCCGTAAACTTATCCTAGTGCCCGACCTTTCGTTTTCATCTCATTCTTTCATGAGTGTTTTTTATTCACCTGTTTGCGCTGCTATATATGGCACACATAAAATTGTAGGACATGAATTTTTTTTTGTGATGCACAAAATTTAATACATGCGTGTTTAAGGTGAATGCAGGATATAGAAAGTGTTTTATTGGTTCAAATTACTGTTTTGCTCTTGTGTTGTTTCTTCTCGAAGAAGGGCATTGGTGTGCAAGACGTGTACTAAACGAAATTAGAGTTTGTCAAATGAAGTGCCGAACAGGAAAAAAAAAAACTGAGAAAAAACCCTTAACAGTAGGATCAAGATGGCCAAAATGGGCTGTGGGAAAGCAATAACACAGGCCCATCTCTTGCATTATGCAGCGGTGAACAACTGGATTATTGTTTCCAAAGAATGGGGTGAGTATTTCTGTTCAATACTGCAAACTTTTAATTAAATATGTGTGTGTGAAGGGATTACCTGTGGCTCATCCTTGACACCAGTGACGTTGACTGCTTTAGCCTTTCTGCTTGCTCGAATTTAAGTAATTTGTTCATTTACATTAGCGTCAACACCTTCTGAGGAATGAAATTAGCATGCTACATGATTGCATGGAGAGGGTAGTACAGTGTTAAACTACAATCAAGAGGAGCTGTAAAGAAGTTGCACAGTTATAGCGAAAAATAGAATTGTGGGACCAACATACAATAGACGTACCAACAAAAGGACAATCAGTACATATTTGTGTATAGCAGTGGAAAAGTGCAATACTATTAATGTTAGTTGCAATTGAAAGTGCATAATAAAATTGTTGGGGTTTAACATCCCAAAACCAGATATGATTATGAGAGACACCATAGTGGAGGGCTCCGGAAATTTTGACCACCTGGTGTTCTTTAACGTGCACCTAAATCTAAGTACACGGGCCTCAAGCATTTTTCGGCTCCACCGAAAATGCGGCCGCCGCAGCCAGGATTTGATTAGACTAGGTTCTAATGGGGATTCTGGCAGAAGTGATGCTACTATAAATTATGTGCCACCTTGTTTGTTGGCGTTTAATAATGATGTTTTTATTTTGGTTTATTGTGTACAAACAGAGTGTGGAAAAAAACGAAAGATATCTTTCTCCTACTAGAGAACAAACTAAGGCGAATGAGTCAAGGGATGATTTTTGTTAGACAGTGATATGAAGCCGGGGGAAGCACAAGGGCCACTATTTGTAGCTATTAATTGAAGTGTGGTAATTATGAGATAAAGGAAAATGAAAGTGGACGAAACAAATGTCTTGGCACCGGTTGGTACCAAACCCAGTTAGACATTCATCACATTGTTGCATGCAAAGCTGTGCTCGGCATGCGTGTTCTGATGCCAGAAATGATTCTTGCCTCTATGTGCGACCTAAATGTGTCTTCACCTGGGACTTTACTGTGCTGTTTCTATTACCCTCAAGCTGCCCATTGGGTAAAACGGCCAAAGGACCATGCCCCGAATGCAAGTGATGAAACGTTGATAGACTCGCCCATTGATGCAGCTGTCTGGCTGCAGCACTTCCGTGTCCTCAACGCCGCCCGTCTGAAAGAGCTAAATGTACGTGAATGCATTCTGCTGCGTCTTGGCTCTTTATATCCCTTCCTTCCTAATGATTAGACAGGCATAGTGCCCCAACCTGTTTCCTCCCTTGTTGCCGTCCCTGCTCATTGCATTGAATAGTATATATATACCATACTTACTCATGTAAGGCCTGTGCATCTTTTTCTTCCCTCCCATCTTGTATCACGTGCAATAGCTACTTACTGAAGCCTTGCAACTGCACTCAGATTATTTTGCAAAACAACTCGGCTACTCTTTGCCAACCGTGAATACGTTTAGTCAGTTGCCGAATTTTGGGACGCAGAAAATTCCGCAAAAAGCGCAAATTACTGAAGAAGGTAAAATGTAATAACATCGATCATTGTTTCTTTAGAGCAGCTAAAGTTCCAGTTTGCTTTCGGTGCCGAGCGTGGGCAAATGTCTTCATTGGCAGGACATCTAGCGTCACCTATTAGTAACTCACGGAAATTTACCAGTGAATGATGCTTAGCAAAACTCCAAGCCCCCATTTCAATTTTCATTCTCCAAATCAGGGTTGCAGGCCTTGTAGAAGGGTGGGGAGCAATGATCATGGTATGTGGTGTTTTCTGGCACAAGAGCCAATGATGTCCAAAGAACACTAAATGGTGGTGAGCAATTGCAGTATTTTTGTGTATACTACAGCAAAATAACAAAACAACATTGTAAAACATAGGTGTTGCTGCACCAAAACACAGTGCCTCTTGCAAATGCAGAACCTCACTGCTACTCTGTGATGTTGGACCTGTGGTGGAAAAGGATAGTGCATTTTCTTAAATCTATGTGCTCCATTATGTGCTCCTTATGTGCTCCATTATGTGCTCCTCTTGAATCTATGTGCTCCATCTATGTGCTACTAAAGGCAACTGCTGGTTTTCTGTTTAACATGCAATGAGCACTCTGCATTAGGCACTGAAAAAAAATGTGCCTGCGTCTGTGTGACAGTGCTTTTGCTTGTTAACTTGACAGTTGTAATGTCTTCAGTCCAAACAGGCTTTCTTTGCTATTTGTTGCGTAAAAAAAAACATGCTGCTCACTTTTTCTTATTGAGATAGCTCATACGCACTAAGATAGCAAATGTTTTATTTCGCGGTGTTAAAATGATTGCTGTTTTTACGCCCACACCCATAGTATCCACGGTTATAGTATTAGTGCGCAAGATTTTAGGCCCTTTTACAGCCACGTTGCACTTAGCCATAGTCATTAATCACACCAATGCATATTCATTTTACTTTGCCTTGGCACTCTACGGTTATTGTAGCCTTTGTGCCGTTAATCCCTACTTAGTTTTTCTTAGCAGAGTTTTGAGGAAACTGTGTGGAAGCGAACCTTCAGTTTTTACACATCTTGCATCTGATAGGTAGGACCAGTCAAGCTTCTAGATTTGCAGCTTTTACATTGCCTCCATTGTCAAAAATTGTTTTACAGTGTAGAGTTGTCTCTTAAGACATCTCACGCCAATCTTCCTCTTGTGCAGCTGACCACTACGCAGACCTACAACTGGTCTGAACGAGAAGCTACGCAGAAGGGAGAGCCATTGACAAACATAGTGGATCATGTGAGTACTACTACCTGCCTAAGATTCTTTCCGACATAGTGCTTGGCCGTCATGTGACGAGACAACGTATACGCACACGCAGGGAGTTGAACGCATGAAGCACGCGTGCAGCTGTATGGGAGCTCTACTGCAAGAGATCAAGATGCACACTGACTCTGGGAGGTCAGTCCCCTGTGTTATGATATCATTAGCTGGCTCCATGCTTTGTTCGTTGTACAGCCAAGCAACACACTTCCTGTGTTGCAGTGCATGCAAGCAGAATGCATTGTACAACTTTTGCCATGTATTTTGGCATAACGAATATGAGGCATGTTGTATTTTCAACCACGATATTTGCGTTCCTTGTTTAAGGATGAAAACCATGGTCATTGTCAAAGGCGTGAACAGCTTCTGGCAGGACACTTACATCCGCCGGCTCGATAAATCTTATGTGAGTGTTGCTCGTATTCTTTCTTGTTGTGGCATTGTGTGCATACTGTATGGAAACAAGTATGTATGTTGCTGAAACATTAGAAATAATTTATTGGCTTCTGGTGCTCATTGGTTTTTGTTTATGTATTGTGATTATACAGTAGAATCTTGATATAACAAACACAATTAACTAAGATACTCTCATATCAAGTGCAGCTTTGCTATAACGAGGCTTGATTGTAATGTTTGTCTAGTATCAAGTGTTGTGTGCTTGTAAGGTATATAAAGTTTTACACCAGCATGTTGTTTTCCAGATTCCAGCAAAGGACCTCACAATAGTCAGGGCTTTCAAGGAAATTCTTAAGAACGACTGGGTATGTATATTGGTTAATAATTGATATCCTAAATTTCACAAAAGGGAACACCTGCCTATAATTTTTTACAACTCAGCGTGTATCCGCTTCTTTGAGAAATACAAACCTCACTAAGCGAGGAATGACTTTTTGAAGGCCCAGTTGGTGCTTGATTGACAAGATTTTAGAGCACAAAAAAGACACAGCACAAAGAATGCCCTGTATCTTACCTTTCTTCATGCCATAACATTTTTGTGCTCTAAAATCTTGTCTATAAAGCATGAGACAACTTTATAACCATTCTACCATGCAGGCAATAGCAGAAAACTGTGCATAGCAGCACCATATTTAGGGGCAGTATCCTAAAATTTTGCAACAGCCCTCTACCCACAAGTATGCTTGGGTGGTGCCCTTGTATAACGTGTTGCAGGAACGATTTGACACCATACAACGTGTTATTGTGGGGCTTGCCAAGGAACAATCTGGTAAAAAAAGAATAACCAAACAAAGTTGCTCCACTATACCTTTTTGGAAAAAGCCTGTGTTCACATATTAACAGATGCTTGCACATACTTGGGGCAGTGCGCAATTTAACATGATTCAGTATCCTACTTGCATAGAGTCAAATTGGTTTGTGAATCATTAAAGCTTTGATGCACTTACATAATACTTGCCATAACCTTTGTTAAAGTTTATGAGTGCTGGATTGTATATTTCCTGACATTTTGTAGATTTAAGAGAAATAAAAGTTTGATTTGCGAAAAAGTTTCCCTCGTTAGTCTCAGACCAAACATTTCAAAGTCTTCCAATTGAGAAAGACTGTGCTTAGTTGGCACAAGTTTAGTCAGGCAAGTTCCCCGAATCTACCAAATTCGGCAACAAATTCACTCTAAACATCACTGCAATCTAAAAATAACTGTGTTGCATGTTAGTGCTATTTTTTACTGCTGGCATGCTATTTAATGGTAAATAATCAGTAATGACGATAATGTGTTCATACTCTACAATGTGGGCATACTGTGTGTTAGCCTCTCTCCCTTTATTATTTCGTCCCTGGACAACTTTCACCAATTCTGACGTTTAGAGGCCAGCAGGTATATATGGACACTTATCAATATTCCAGGACCTTGCTAATTGTAAAAACCTTAATATTTTGGAAGTATGTTTACTTGAACAAAGTGGGACTGGCGGATAACGGCTGCTGTTTTCTTTTGCAGAGGAATGCAGCCATAGTTGTGAGCGTAGATCAGGCTGCCCTGTCCTTGAAGCACCTTGGATTCACGCATGAGAACGTGCCCTGCTACTATCCAAAATACCTTCTGGGCCTTGAGGTAGGTCTGAAATGCTCCCTCTGTCTTTCCACATGTTGTTGCCCATAATATCCACGTGAGAAAACATAGTACTATCAGTATTTACACAGAGAAAAGAACAATACTATTGCATAGGAAACGTTACTGCTGGCATCACAAGGCCAGTACTATAGTGGTTTGGTATGAGGTGGCATTTAAGCTAGCTGCATTATCATTTCAACTAATATTTTATAAGCAAAATGGATGGCACATGCATTGTAGCATTCTTTGAAAGTAACTTGTTCTCCCTTTGTGACAGTATGTGGCAAAGGAAAGGTGGGAGCCCTTCATTCAATGATCTAAACGCTTCTATCAGTACTACCATTCAATTGGCAAAAAAAAGAAAGCATAAGGAGTCCTTGCCACAGTTTTTTTGCAGTCAAATTGGTTTGTGGTTTAACCCTTTAAATCTCAGGCTGTACTTCTCTTTGTAGGTTGTAAAGTACCAATATTGCAAATGAGGAGTTGCACTCATTTGGCACCAGAGACGAGTTATGATAGGCAGTTGACTTTGGCTTCAATTTTCAAAGCTAGAAGGCAGTAGACGTACCGAAGAAATGGTATTTTGAGTCTTAACTGGTAATGGTTTAGCCTGAAGACGTTAGAGTTTGTCTCAGAACCCTGGGAGTCCTATTTTGTTTGTGAATATCAGCTGGCATTAGACGAGGATGCAAGCGATGACGACGCACCATGTTGTGTTTCTGCCTGTACGAAGCTGTCCACTTAACAATTTATTGCGTGTCCATTTAAGTAAATATGGCACATCTCAGTGTGTTGTATACAGTCGACTCCCGATAATTCGAAGTCGCTTAATTGGAATTGTCGGTTAATTGGAAGTGGAGTGGGGGTCCCGTCAGTTTTGCATGCAATTCAACAGGAAGAAATGCTCGGTAATTGGAAGCAAGAGGTCTGAAATTTCGGTTAATTCGAATTTATTTTCAATCGAATTCCCGGAGGAAATCGTAATGTTTGTTAAATTTCCTATTTTTAAAGTGCAAAACAATGCGTGTGCGACCGGCACCCAAGGGCACCCAAGCGTCGGCTGATGGCATGGATGGATAGATGCTATGAGCGTCCCCTTTATAACGGGGCGGTGACAAGTGTGCCACCTGGCTCGACAAACAAATCTCTTTCCCTTTTTTTTTTAATGTTGGCCTAATGCCTCTACTTCGATAAAATCTATCTTACTACAGGAAAGAAAACATACATTCTCAGCCCAGTTCTCTGCCCTTTACGGCCGACTGTCCTTATTTTTTCCCAATATTTATTTTTGTTCTTTCTCTCTAATTTTCTGCCACCAATACTCTAACCGTCTCTTACTTATTTCAATCGTGGGTGTGTTCAGCTTTCCATTGTTGTCCCTAAAACCTAAGGCTTCATGTAGGCTTGTGCCCAAACGTACACCTGGGTGGATATCTCCACATTCAATCAGAACATGCTCCGCCGTTTCCTTAACTTCCCCGCAGCATGTGCATCGTTCTTCTTCTTTACTGAATCTCGCTTTATAACTACGCGTTCTAAGGCAACCTGATCTCGCTTCAAACAGTAAAGCGCTTCCCCTTGAATTATCGTAAAATGCCTCCCTCCTTATTTCATTTTTGCCTTTTCGGGAGTTACTTTAGGTAGCCATCTGTGTATGTTGTACGGCTAGCCCAATTTTATTCTCTTTGAGGCCCTTTAAGCCAATCTGCAAGGACACCTATATTTTATACTTCAAAGTCTGTCCTGCTTGTTAAGATTTCTGATCCATTTTTACACTGTAACTGAATATACTGTAAAATCCCGAGCAAGCGCCCTCTCTACGTTGAAAGATAATCCGACAAGATTTGGAGGAGGGGAGGCCTTGCTCAGTCGCAGATCAAAATTCAAAATGGCGGTGGAAGAGCAGCTAAGAATAAAGAATGCACACCCGTGATTCTAATGAAATGCTTTATTGAATACGCCTGCATTCACTGTTTTTATGCGCCCTCGTCAGGTGAATAAAAACAGTGATTGAAACAGTGAACATGGCAAGAGGGGAGGGGAGGCACTTGCTCGGGTAGGGGCGCTGGCTTGGGATGTAAATCGTGATTACTGCAACAAACTGGTCACTCTTGTTATTCCAACAGGGGTTCGAGTTCTTTGAACCATTCATACCAGTTCATGTGCCCAAATACAGTGAAAAGGAAATTGACAGTTGCCTCGATTACTACCTCGATCGGGGTTATATTCAGAACCCGAATGGTAAGGCCTTGTTCTGTAAAGTATTCTTTCATAACCGAAGTGAGATAAAATGCTTTTGTTGAGACCACCATTGTCACAGTAATAAGGAAAAGTATGTTTGCGGTGAAAGGCGGGAAGATGGTACACCTGATAGAGAGAAACACACAAGGTGCTTTGTATGTGTATCTTCCTCTTATATGCATTGTCTTCACGCCCTTTACCTCAGAACATGCTAAAACAACATGCTCAGTTTGATGGTACAGCACCGTGGTAAATGTGAAAATTGTGATGTTTGACTAGTAAAAATTGTGTTGAATCTTCTACTTGAGATGACTTGAGCTGTTACTACACTGCTGCAGCATTGTTTATTTAACGGAAATATTGAATTCTCACACATGTCGAAAGAAATGGAAATGAAATGGACAAGAAGACACACATGCCACTGCTGGGAGCCAGATCCATAAACTTTTTTGCATGTTGCTCTCGGGTGTTTGTGTATGTGTACTAAACCTTACTGCAGAGCATTAGACAACACCACTTAATGAATATGGTGGCCGATGTGGAACATGCCGTACGCATTTCTGAGGCATTCCTTTTGAACCACCACGTTTTCAGGCACAGCTTTGTGGCTACTGCCAGCCATGTAGATAGTGCCTAATTTATGGGTGCATATCTTGCAGGTTGGACAGACGAAGGCAAAGCAGAGTTGAAATTCTTGAGCGGTTACAATCCCCGAGAACTTGGAAAGATCTGTCGCTGGCGGTGACTGCGGTACATCTCTTAAACTAGGCAGAGTCAACACAAGTAAGCTTTTAGCAAAGAATAAACGGAATGCATTCTGTTTATCAAATGTAAAATAAAGTAATAATACCAGTGTTATCAGCCCATTCATTTCTTCCACACATTCATTGCAGCACCTGTGCAGGAAAGTGCTCGCAGAATGAGGATCCAGAGACTCCAAGGGGAAAACACTTAATTGTGGAGGCTTTACCTGTGATGCTCATAGTGTGAGGTCTGTCTGAAAAATAATGGTGACCGGTGTCACTGACATTGTCTGTGTTAAAAAGCAAACTACATGGCATCCCTTTGAGAGTATACTCTGTCTCTAGTCTAACATTTTTTCCAACCTTCTAGGCCAAACACTTCTCTGTGCACTTCTTGGATGATTTTTATGGTATGTTGTGGAAGATCTATTGTTATATTTTGATGCCCTGCACGGAATTAAAATGGGCCCCATTGATAATTACCTTCAAATTGAGGAATAAGAAAAGTTGCTGGAAGTAAGATCAAGGGAATGTGGAGATTGCGCCATGATGACCACGTTGCTCTGAGCCAGGAACTGCCCAGTGCTGAGAGTGGCATAAAATGGTGCCTTGTTCTGAAGCAGCAGTCATGATTTTCTCTGCAAGAACTCCAGCGTTTTCTCACGCACCAAGCAAAGCAAATGCTATGATCTCATTGTAGTCCTGCTAAGTTATCATCTCGCCCTGTAGCAAAACTTGCTGTGGATTGCATGGAAAAACATGATCTGCATGACTTTTGACTTGGACTACTGCAAAAACCTGTACATAAAGAGATTTTTCTCTAAATTTTGGTACATGAAGTTCGTGTTGCATATACAGAACCAACAGTTTTCAGTCCACATCTGCAATTCCAATCTGCTATCGCGGCTGTGATCATATCATACCACCACACAGGCTTTATGGCACCCACACGAAATAAGTTTCTTTGGGAAGACATCACTGGCAAAGCACTCTTTTGGTAGCATGATGACCACATTGCTCTGAGCCAAGCCCAGTGCTGGGTGTGTCCAGATAAGATCGAACACGAGGTCCCGGTCACCATTCCCGATTTTGATGAAACTTGCTGTAGGTCTGGGCATTACACCCAGAACAATGGTTTCGAAGTTAGTTTTGCGAAAAAAAGTTTTGTTCGCCTGAAAAAAATATACAAATTTCGGCCGCAAAAAAACTTTTCCTCCAATATCGCGATTTCCGAATTTTAAGCGCATCTAGGGAAAAAACAGTGCACTTCTTGGTCACAATATTTATTCCCCTCAAAGAACAAGTGAAATACAATCTTATGAGTCTATTATTTTCCTTGCTTGTCAAAGCACTTTTGAAGAAAAAAAATCACAAACTTGGCAAATTGCACAAAATACCTGTGTTTGAGGAATTTATTGCTGCAAACAAGTTAAAGTGAGGATAATAAAAATCTGTACATAATAACTCTGATACCTTCGCTCTCTTTTAAAATAATTTTCGTGGTTTTATCGCGCTCCCTTTTACTCGATAATTGGGCTGAAACGTAGGTGATTTACCAAAAACGCCGAACTTTGAAAATAGTTTTCTCAAAAAGGCCATTTTTAATTTTTTTTAAAATCCCTTTGATTGAAGTCAAGGACGTCATCTATCATTCTGCATAAAAAAACGTTGCATTATTTTGGTTGCTAAGAAGTTATAATGCATCAAATGTGACCAAGTCAGCCTAGCGGCCGCGTCGTTGGTTATGTGCTGAAACTCGAATATAAGTTGTTCAAAATACTTGTACGTGACAGAATCACAAATCAGCAGCTCCACACCAACAAATGCGCAGCCAGGCGTCATGGTTCAGCAAGCTTTGTCGTGCTAACAGCCGCTTGAGAAACCCGCAGCAGCGGCCGCTCGATGCTGCGGGCGCTCACATTACATGAGTGCCGCTTCGACTGCGGATGAGCTCCGCTTGCGCGCCAAACTACGCTCAGAGGACGAACGAGAGAAGGAATGCATCATTGTGAAAGTTAAAGGCTGTTAAGTGCCAACCATGCTAGCGTTTGCTTAGCCAATGCGAACGCCCATATTTGCTGAGCCACCGGCAGGTTAGCTTTTCTGTGCAGCACATATGCCTGGTGGATGAGCGCACTGCAGAAGCACAAGGGTGTTTTTTGCCCTCCATCACCATAACTAATAAGGTCACAGTTTCGCCGCAAGCGCGAAGCGATGAATGCGATAGTAGCAAATTGGAATGCTATACGAAGTAAGGCAAGCAGCTTACTCCAAGCTTACTCCTTTAGCATTCGACCTAGCGTAACAACAAAACGCTGGCATACGGAAACGCAACCGCTGCAGCAGGCGAAGCGACGTTCATGCTACCTATCGCTTCAACGAAAACTCGGCGGTGAAAACACAGCACGTACAAGGGTAAGCCGCCTGCCAATCCCTGTCAAGATAGGGCGCGCGCGACAGCATGTAACCTACAGTGTCGGCAGCTGAAAGTACGCAGTTCCTGCCGGCGCCACGCAGCCCCCTCTCCAGGAGCACCCCCCCTCCCTCCAATGGGCTTTTCGCGCGACAGACAGCGCGTCTTTTTTTTAAAGACGATAGTCTTTCTTGGAGAACTTAAACGCAGAAATTTTGGTCTGTCTGTCTGTCTGCCTGTCTTTCTGTTTGTCTGTCACCCGATTAAGCGCCCCCGGCCAAAGTTGAACCACTTGCTTACCGCCCACCCACCTTGAACTGGTAGGGCTGTTCATACTTGTGAACGTTGTCGATCAAAAAGTAAATATATATTACGCATATCTGAGGCGAAACATCACTAGGTAAGTATTAGGTGGTGTGTTCCTTTAATAGAAAATATATAGGTACGTAATTCTAAAGACCCTAGTTTCTTAAGTTGCGCTGAAAATGCCTATGCGCGCCGACGAACGCCCTCTGCCACGGAGGAAGGAAACCCTCTGCACAAGCTCATGTTTCCCGATGTATTGCCAGATGGCGTCCATATCTCACGCAGCGCCTCCTCTATCGTCTTCACACGGCATTTGCAGCGGAGCACGCAGATACGCGGCCAATTTTTTTTACGCCTGAAGAAATGGTCATGCCGCTCTCGCACGCTTTCACTCGCACATAGAACATGCGACGCGCTGGACTATGTTAAGACTTTATAGGAACCTCACGACGCCGACGGAAAAGCGGGCCTGGAGTGTCCATATAGTTGCTATCGCAATAATAAGGAAACGTACGTAATGTCCTTGTGCTCGCTTCTCCGCTGAAGCGCGCGGCCGTATTTCCCGAGCCACTAATTGGTCAACTTTCCTGCACAACACGGTTGCCTGGCGATTCAGTGGTGAATGAACGCACTGTATACATCAAATACAAGGCCTAAAGTAAAAGTCTGTTTCTTTTTCGTTCCCCACTATCATCACAAAAAGAGAAAATTTCAACTGTTATTGCGCGCACCCGTACTTCCCGAGGCATCGATAGGTTAGCTTTTCTGCACACACAGTTGTCTGGTAGACGAGCGCAACGCATAGAAAAGGTCGTTAAGTGTAGCACAAGTGTACGTTTTACGCTCTTTATCATGATCATAAACAAGGGAAACCATCAAACGTCGTTGCGCTCACTATTCTTGGCTGAAGCGAGCGCCCGTATTTTCCGAGCGAACGGCAGGTTAGCTTCCCTGCTCAACACAGTTGCCTGGTGGGTGAGCGCACCGCACGCAGGACTTCAATTGGAGCCCAAGGCCTTGTTTTTCGATTTCCATTATCGCAAAGAAAAGGACAAAACTTCAATCGTTAAGATTGTTATTGTACTCACTTCATAGCTGATGCTCGCGCCAGTATTTCCAAAGGAACTCTGAGGTTTGTTTTCCAGCGAGGTACAACTGCCTGGTGGGTGAGCGCGTCGCATACGCGAGTTGAAATGGTGTCTGTGTGCTTTTTTTAAAAATTGTGATAGCAATTACATGGACTCTCTCGGTGGGTTTTTGCCGTCGCGGTCATGTTGCGTATAAAGTCCAAATCGATAACATCGCGCCGCGCATCGTATGTTCCACCCGCAAGCAAAAGCGTGCGAGCGCTGGCAACGAACGCGGCTGATGCAGAGATGAAACGAGCCGGCCATCTCCGTCGCACGGAGGGCGCATGCGATAACATCATCCCGCGTACGAGGCCTGCCGTCGATTGCTCCTCAAGCAGAAAGGAAACGCCCGCCCGTCTTTCGTAAGGAGCATAAAGGGACGACAGGGAGGAGGGGGGCGGGGGTTGGCTGCGTCGCTTGAGCAGCAACTGCGAACTTTGATCGCAAGGGCGCGGTCGCGCTGGCTTGCGCGTGCTCTCAACGCGAAGCGGTGAGACTACAGACTGCGCGAAAACCGCTTCTCTCCCTTACACCGGCGTTTTGTAAAGTACGCGAGTTCGGCTCCAAAAGTGTTAGCTGCTAGCCTTACTTCGCATAACATTAGCCTACAATTTGCTGATATCGCATTAATCGATTCGCCCTTGCGGCGGAACTGCGATTTCTTTTTAACAGCGGAGCTGCGTGAATCGGTCGTAAAAACATTGGTGTCCGCAGGAAACCACGGGTGGGTATGCGCCACAGAAATTGCGCAAGCCCACTACCGAGTACAGCAGGTACGAGCGTTAAACGAAGACGCTGCTCGGCGAAGTGGAACACGTGAAAGAGAGATAAAGAGATGGAAATAGAAAATATAGAGGGAGAAAGAAAGCGATTGAAAGAAAGAGAAAAATAGAGAGAAACAAAGAAAGAGATAGCAAGAAACAGACACGAAAAAGAGATAAACAGACAGCAAGAAAGAAAGAGAAATAAAGATAGAAAGAGAAAGAAAGAGAGAGAGAAACAAAAGAAATAGAAAGCAACATGTCCAAAAAACATACAAGAAACAGAGAAAGAAAGAAAGAGTAATAAAGAGAAACAAGGAAGGACAGCAAGCTGCGCTCTTCCTTCAGGCTTGGCACCACTAGTACGAAGCTGCCGTAATTTTTTTTTCTTATTCAAGTACTATAATCATAATCAAGTATTAGAGAGAAATGAAAAAAAAAAACAACAACATTCATCTGACGTAAATGAAAAGGCCGTGATGGCTCGCAAAACACGCTAAATGGCCTAATTTTAGCGGGCAATAACATATCACGAAGTTTATCTGCTGCTCCGAAAGGCAGTGGGTGGCACTGATACCTGTTTATAAAAACACGATGGCGTTTTCGAGTTGGGTTGCGTACGTAAAGAAAGCGCGAGCGTCGAAGAAGCCATCGAGGGTGACTGTCAATGCAATAGCAGAACGCGATATCGTTCGTGTTTGGTGTTACGTTAAACGGAAAGCATATCATAACCAGAGGCGTTTTTGCTCGGCAAGCCGCTCTTCGAGCTCTCCCCGTGTGAAATTGCGTTCGCGGTGTACATTATACACTTATTAAAGCTCAAGTCCCGATGGTGAAAGCAGGCGTAATGTTTATACGAAGACGCAGTTCTGGACAAAAAAAAAAGTAAAAAGAAAAAGATTAACAAAGATTAATGAAGTAATGAATATTTATTACTTGAGAACTTTTGTTTGTCCGCAAACCAAACTTCTGGGCGTGATGCGAAACACCAGTACTGGGGGCGTAGACGTAAGCGGTTAGAGTTACTGTAAACTAGTAACTCTAGCCGTCTCTCTCTCTCTCTCTCACACACACACACACGCACGCACACAGTCTGTGACTTTTTTTGTGAGTCCTGACTTGCTACTCATATGACTCTCTTTAAAGAGACACGTGAACTCTCTTTGAAGGTCATTATACTCCCGTCGGAGAGTCGTGGGACCTAAGAGGGAGTCAACGTGTCTCTTTAAAGAGAATCATTTACGTGGGAAGTCAGGACCCACCGAAAAGAGTAACATATACTCTATATATTTTTTTTTAACACGAAAGTGTTTTATGCCGGGGTCCACCAAGTACATCCGTCACGGATATGACGTTGATAAAATGGACACCAACGGGTGAGAAAGAAAAAACCAAGAAAAAGATACCCCGCTGGGAATCGAACCCACGACGTTGCGGCCGCGACGGCAAGCGCCCGACGCGCTACCCACTAAGCCATCTCGGGAGATGCTAGGCACGGCGCGAACGCGCCTTATATCTTTCACACATTCTCTTTCGCGGCGGGCGGAGCGGGGCGGTGCCGCCGTCTGTGAGAGGTCAAAAGAAGTAATACTTCACGATCGACACTTACTAGCGCTTACTCCGAGATTGCACGCGATATCTGAGGTGATGGTTAAAGCGTCTCGATACCAGAGAGGTAGAGTGGCCGCGCTGGCGTCGCCGAGGCACCCTTGACGTAGTTACGTTCTTTGCTTTTGGCTTCGTGTTAGCGTGCGTCGGCTCATCGGAGTAGTGCATCTTCCACGTGCACCAACGGGATTTCTCCGCCGCCGACTGCTTCAATTGCGAGAGCACCGACTAACAAAACTGCTGCAATATGCGTTGCAGAAAGGACGCGATTTCGACGGGCGAATGTCGTGCTTTGGTGGAGCGAGAGCAGCGCCTGCGAGACAGAGGCCAGCGGGACGCACGCGTTTGCGGCTCAGGCTACAAACCTCTACCTCCCGTGTTGCTGAAGCGCAGTGCGTGTTATGTATGCATGAGCACAGGCGTCGGCTACCCATTACTAGAAAGCGCACACCGTGCCGTTTCTCTTCTTAATTGACGACGCTTTGAAGAAGTGCATACCGGGTAACAGTGTTGATTATGAGCTTGTTGATATCATCCTTACGCGGGATTCACGATTCGCTGTGTCCAAATATATGTTCACACCGTCAGCTACCACAACAGTTTAATCATGATCATGGGCGTTAGTCGTCGCGATAGAGACATGCTGTCAACATGGGTGCATCCACGTCAAACGGTGCTATAGCTGCCAAACACGAATTGACGTTGTACAAGCTCTGATATATCATTACACAATAAGCACTACTTCTGTGAAGACACGTTTCACTTTCGTGTTATAACCGATTCCTATGACGGAGGGATCAACCATGTTTTTTTTCTTACAGCGCTCAATAGTGACAAGACGCATCGTCGCAAGATATCGCTACCAGCGTCCGGTAGCCCACCATTCAATATTACGCACGCTAATAGTTAGTTTTTTTCTTTTTTTTTCATTGCGCGATTCCGTGGGGCGCAGAACCGGTCGCTAGCCCATGTGTAGCGGAGCGGTAGAGTGCCAATAACAGCTGACGCGTTGCATGCGTGCTACCAGTCAAATGTTCAGCGGACGAGCTGTTGCATATAAGGCGGCGGCGCTCGCCTCTCACAAACCATCAGATCAAGAGAAACGACGGCTGCAAAGGGGAATGAAGGGTTGCTGTCGGCGCTTGGTACATAAGCACCCTACTGTGGTGTTATTCGCTCTCTTTAGACAATACATACATCGCGCCCGAAGGAACACGCACGATAGCGAAAGTATGCCGTCCGCTTTAATAAGTAAAACAATTAATGATAGCTTTCGCAAGCGAAGTTCGACTCGGACTCCCCCGCTCGTGAACTAAGGTGATAATAATAGTTGTTGGGGTTTTACGTCTCAAAACCACCATATGATTATGAGAGAAGCCGCAGTGGAGGGCTCCGGAAATTTAGACTACCTGGGGTTCTTAGATGTGCGCCTAAAACGGGCCTCTATAGCATTTTCATCTCCATCGAAAATGCAGCCGCCGCGGCCGGGATTCGATCCCGTGACCTTCGGGTTAGCAATCGAGCACCATCGAACGTTATGCTCAACAGTGCAAGGCCAACTTTATCCTTGCTATTTGCTGTCAAGCTTTTTATTTAAAACTATACGTTCCCCTTGAGGCTTCTTGCAGCTGTCAGCTGCATGTGCCTATAGTGTTCTGGCTGCCCGCTGCGGCAGTGTCCCGCCAAGTGGGCCACGCGCGCAGCTGCGGCTACTTCTTCTTGGACAGAGTGCGCTGTTTCTCGGCGTGCTCGACCACGTTCTCGCTGACGGGCAGGCCCTTGCGCCTGCGCACAGCGTTCATGTACTTGCGGGCCCGGTTCTCGGTGTCGGCCTTCTCCCCAAAGTGCGCGTACTCTTCCTCGGTCGACGGCACCCAGAACGGGTCCACGTCCACCAGCTGGGAACAAAAGGGTGAAAGAAAAGAAAAATATGAAGGCAACGTTGCTGTTACAACAGCAAATACTAAACATTAGCCAAGGCTTACCATTATTTAGCCAACACTATAGCACAGCTAAGAGACATAATGCAGCGCTAAAGCACAACCGCTAAGAGGAACACAAGACGACGGGACTCTTCTTGGTGATTGCGTTTTAGCGCTGCATTATGTCTCTTAGCAAGCACCAACTCGCCCAACACGTTCTTCTGCACTATAGCCCACATTTGCTAGTGCTTAGCATTGGCCTAGCCAGGGGGTGGGGGTGGTGAAGGGGGGGGGGGGGAGGTTCGAACTTCATGCCCCGAATAGTTTCAATTCTGCATGTGTAGTTTCAGTGCGAATTTCGGTGCGTATGTTGGCTTCACGGCCCTGTTTGACGATAATGCCAGGAAGGCGGCTCACGGCAATGTTCGGGGTTACGCTTTTTTTTTTAATTTTATTTTTCCGCGGTTTGTAGTTGCGGATTGTAGGCGAGAAAATACGGTATCGATGTAAGCAGTGATTCAACATCTTAATACTCAGCTGTGCGTGCTCGTCAGGTGCCGCGGAAGCCTCTCTGCCTTGGCCCTACTGTTGGCGTTGTTTTTCAATATCACACTCAGCGTGCTTCTTGAGATGCTAAGAGAGGAAAAACAGATACTGTACGATAGATACTTGAGATGCTGTACGCAGCGGTGACACCAGACTTCTGTTCTCTACGTTCGCATGTGCTGATTATCTCCAGATTTGCGGAAAACAGCCAGGTTCTTCCGTTTTGCGGCAGCCATTGGGTTAACAAAGGGGGCCGAGAAGGGAACGGCGACCCCGCATGACTGCCGCGACAAGGAATCATGGGAGAAAGCAAGCGATGGCAAGCCATAATTTCTAGTCCCTCTGCGCGACGCCCTCCTAATGACGCCGCTCACTCTCCCAAATGCATGCGGGAAAGTCCCCTTCTGTGAGCAAACGCCAGCTTCTTGTGAGGGAAAGCCAACTTCTTGGGGCATATCGCATTTCCCGATTTTCGATGTATCAAGTGTTCCGGCTATTTTTGTTCGATGTAGCCGTAAATCTTCCTGTACATTGACTTTAAGACATTTTCGTGCTCGAAAATGGTTCAATATAAAGGATAATTCAATTTACCCAAGTTCGATATAGTCGGGTTTAACTGTAGTCCAAAATATTTAGCACCGAACTGAGTCAGACGAACGGTGTATCAACGTACAGTTCCCAATTCATTTTTGTAGATGGCCAGGACGTATTAAATACGAGTATCTGTGCCATAATGTGATGCTGCATTTCCGAGAGAGCCTGTGGAGACTCGTGCGCGCAAGAACACGTACGGAGTTTTCAATGTTGCTTGAAACGCAGATCGTTTACGGTGAAAGCTCGCCCATCGATTGACATGACGCTGTTTATATACGAGCTCGAGCAAAAAAAAGCCTTTTCGTTTTTTGATATTTTTCCTGCTTCTAAAATCGTCCCAGCATTTAAATCCATGTGGGCCAATGAAAGGTGCTTCGAAGCATGTAGCATTCCTTTCCATGTTGACAGTCATATGTGCGCTGTGAAAGCACGCTTCACCGAGTGACACACATCGTTCATTCCGGCGAGTGGCTTCACCGCACTGCTATTAGAGGCACTCGTGCAAAGGGCTTCACCACAGCACACCAAAGCCACCGACAACCAGAAGTACAAAAGTGCGTGCTATCAAAACAAAACGCGATCGGGCTTCCGGGCAGGTCTCGTGCTCAGAGAAGTGTGCAGAGCGCCGCACAGATTCTCGAAGCCCCGAAATCGCCAAAAGGTAGTACATCTTTAACTGACGTCGCCGCGCAGCCTGAAATGTAGGTGAATTAAGCGCTGGCTGTGCAGAGAAGTATCCACTGCATTATTTAGATGAAGCTGTGGCTGCATCGGCTGCGGGGAAGTTACCTTTCTCTATATGTTGGATCTCCTGTTGGCTCCGAGAGTTCTCGTAGATGCGGGTGCTATGTACACAAAGAGCAATGGTCACTATTAAAGGAATATTAAAGAGGAGAAATAAAACCAGCGAACGACTTCCCATTAGGGGGTCAGTAACTCCTCAGGATCCAATAAAGTTCGTTGTCTGTCTGTCTGTCAGCGAAGCTGAAACGGGATCTACTGAAGTGCCTTCTGTGGTAGCTTATGATGCCTTTATCACCACATTTAAACAAGTACTGACACGAATTTTAAATAGTTTCGGACTGTTGCTCTAAATAAGAACACTGGCGTCGAGAACACTAAAACGAGTATTGTGGTGCCTGGGAATGCACCGGATATATCTTTAATACCGCTACCTTAAAAAACAAAAAAAACTTTCGGTTTCGATATCGAGGGCGCGGCTTCTCAGTGACGTGTCATCGCAGTGTGACGTCACGGAGAAACAGCAACTCGCGACGTACTATAGCGGCAGATCTGTCACCTGCTCGTGGTGCACGTAAATAACGATGAGCGAAGTGTCGTACAGCGACCCCGACACTGATTTCCGCGATTTAGGCTGCACGCAGAACGCAGATTTCGCAAACTCAGTGGAACTGCGTGGACTCGTCGGGATAATGTCCATTGCGGTGGGGCTGGCTTGTAGATGCTGGACGACGAAAACCTTAAAATCAAAGTAAATTTTTTATACGCGTTGTCTGACTCTGGTGTGTGAACATCGTTAACACTACGTACCAAGGAAACGTAAAATGTCCCTTTTGCGACGTCTCAAAATCGTGTCAGCACTCGTTTACGAGATGCGTACGTGCTTGAAACTTTGCGTTTGGTGATGTTGGCTTAATGGATATTAAGAAAACCTAAAGGATTTTATGGGTAGCGATTCATGCTGCGGCGGGTGTGATCCCTGGCAATACATACTGACAAAACCTGAAGAGAAGCTAATGAAAGCGCGGAGAAAATTCGAGGTAGCGTATGCTATATCTCATTGCCTGTTTCTGTGCACTCACGGAGCGCCATATATTTCCACCTCTCAGCCATCTGCGTGCTTCGCCGTAAAAGTATGTTTGGCCGAGAAAAGATGAAATTCCCACGAGCGTACAGTGCGCGCGCTAGCAAATACAACATGCAGATCTCTCTCTCTCTCTCGCATTGCCCAAGGAAGGCATATACAGCGCCCAGCTTGCGCAAGACGAATCACGTGCACGACACCTCCCTCGCGTTGCGCCAACTGCCGAAGTTCTCGAAACGCATGTGGTGTCGATACACACACCCACGTGCTTTTATAGGCGAGCCCGCTTTCTTCGCTCCCGCGGGTAAACAAGTGACAGCTGCTGGGGCGAAAGTCGAAGACCTCGTTTCGCAGCGCCTGTTGTTGTGCAAGCGGTAGCCCGTATATACGTTAATTACCACGGCGCTCCTTAGAAGGAGAAAGCCGACAAGCTAATGGACGATCTTAATTAGAGGCACATATGGCCATCTATTTCGGCATGCTAACACTTGGCTTTGCGGCTGTGGTAATGCACGGATAAGCGCTACAGCACAGCGAGGACGCGGGTTCGATTGCCGGCGGCCGCATTTCGGTGGGGGCGAAACATAAAAAAAAAAACACTAGTGTATTTACGCTCTAGAAACAGTTTGCCCCCATTTAGGGAGTCTGTTTTTTTCACGCAAATCAAAAATCGTCATCTGGCTTGTTTGCGTTTCCTTTCGTGAAAACTCGCCGCTCGTCATGCGCTCTTCAATAAAGAATGCGACGTGATGCTGATGGAGCGCACGCAGTTCCTGACGAAGTGTCGGTCGGGCGTGCGACACTGAAACAGGGAAAGGCACGCAATATATGGACAAAAAAGACACCACAAATGGTGCAACAGTGTTTACTGAGTAAATTTACGAGTCCCGCGATATGGCATGACTCATAAATTTCGTAAGGTTACAAAACAGATTTAGAAATTATGTGACGCACGTCCTACGTTATAGCATTGAAGGACTTTGATAATACTGAGAAGTTAAAGTAATAATAATAATATCTGGGGTTTAACGTCCCGAAACCACCATATGATTATGAGAGACGCCGTAGTGGAGGGCTCCGGAAATTTCGACCACCAGGAAGCTCTTTAACGCGTCTAAGTACACGGGCCTCAAACATTTTCGCCTCCATCGAAAATGCAGCCGCCGCGGCCGGGATTCGATCCCGCAACCTTCGGGTCAGCAGTCGAGCGCCATAATTACTAGACCACCGTGGCGGGGCAAGAAGTTAAAATAATTCGCGAACGGTTTGAATTAGAAGCTCCGAGAAGCCTTCCTCCGAAGGTTGATTCCCTCAACCTGAACTATACGACGGAAGTTCAGGTAATGAAAACACAAAATGACATCGACATTGGCATCAAGTATTTGAAGCGCCGCATCGCGCGCCGCCATATGAGAATCGTTACCGAGAAATTTGAACAACCACCGCCTTTCTTAAAGCTAAGACTAGACGAATGAAACAACCTCTTCTGCAGAAGTATCGAAACAGTTGTATAGACGCGCTCAGCACTGCACAAACGCGTCACAACTTGAAGACGTTAACTGCACTCTAAGAAGAGAAGGTGTCCTTTGACTCTTCTTTGCTACACATAAGACTCTCACATTGACTCTCTTTAGGAGAGTCGTGCGTCCCACGACTTTCCAAAAGAGAGTTATACATCACGCGACTCTCCTAAAGAGCTTCAACGTGCCTCTCTAAAGGGAGTTATACATGTGAGAGTCACTTGCGTAGCAAAGAAGAGTCAAAGGACACCTTTTCTTTCTTAGAGTGTGTGCGAAAAAGTAAGGAAACGTAAGCACACTGCAGTGACGGCGTATACTTATGCTCCTTCGTTTTCAAATGCTCCGTGCCTGCATGCGCAGTTGCTGACCGGATTCTCATCCTACTGTGTAAACCCTCTATTGTCTCAACGGCAAACGATCATGAGAGGTCAGTGCTCTTGCAATGGCATCAAACTATGCTTGTTGGCTCCAAACCGAAACTCCGCCGTACATATTCTCTTTCCACGTAGAACGTCGATGGCACAACGGATGGCGTCATCGGGTTGGCATGCCGAAAATATACACGTATAAGGGCAATTCGCGGTTACATACAACTTCGTGCCACGCCGCGATGGCTCCCAGAGAATCACGCATCGGGGGGCAGTTGTGGGATGTTCTTTTTTTTTGTTTTTTCTTTTTGTTTTCCCCAGCCCTTGCCGGGAATTCCGGCACATAAGCGGGCGGCGTAATCGCTTCCGGCGGCAGTCGTCATCGTATGACCATTATACGCTATACGTAGCTATCCGGAGCGTGCGTCTTCGGAAGAGCCCGCTCATGCAGACATCGCAGCGGCAACGTCCACACCACACCCGACGAGCCCTGCGAGAATGTGCGCGAGAAGCTGCGTCCCTGGACAGGGCTTTCCTGTACGGGTGCAAGCGTACACGTTTACCGCTCCGCAACATTTTGGGCGTGCGTGTGTTGACTGCAGAAGAATCGTAACTTTGGGCAACATACTAACAATCCTATTTTAATACTTATATAATGATGTATGTAAGAGCGTGCTTTCTAAGCTGAACTATAATGCTCCATAGCGTAGAACTTTCTCGAAGCTCGAAAAGTACACGACAGCAAAATTCAAGACACCATCAGGTTCCATAGTACAGCTAAACGAAGCTAATAAAATAATAATTGTTGGGGTTTAACGTCCCAATACCACGATGAGCGACGCCGTAGTGGAGGACTGCGGAAATACCGACCACCTGCAGGCTCTTTAACGTGCACCTAAATCTAATGTACACGGGCCTCAAGCGTTTTCGCCTCCATCCGAAATTGCGGCCGCCGCGGCCAGGATTCGATCCCGTGACCTTCGGGTCAAGAGTCGAGCACCATAACCACTAGACCACCGTGGCGGGTCAAAATCGTCGATTCACTTCGTTATGTCAAAACCTCGTTAAACTGAAATTCGACATCTTAAGCGAAGTATAATAGCCGAAGGCTTCTTTTTCTAGCACGGGAAGTGCTGCAAAAATGTTTGAATAAAACTGCCGTAAAAAATAAAATAAAAAAAACTAATTTCAATAACGCGAAAAAATAAATTTGAACCTGAGATCCGGCGACCACGGCTTGATGCTACGCCGGCGAAGAAAAGGAAGAGAACTTCAGAGCGGCCCAACGAAAGAAAATGCAGGTCCACCGCACTGTGGTAATACTGGATAAGCATTCGCAAAAACCGCTTGCCTCAACCATATGACGACTGGACCCAGCGGAAGTTTCAATTTATCGCCTCAATCTCCCTCTGGGGCAGCATCGAAACTTCGTTATATTGAAATCACGGATAACAAGCCTCGTTATACTGAGGATCAAGAGAGAAAGAGAGAGAGAATAAGGATCAAAGAAAGGCATGGAGGTTAACCAGGGCTGAGCCCAGTATTGGCTACCTGCCAGGGTTGCCAATGGTGGCTACTTTTCGCCAAAGTGGCGAATTTGAGAGGCCCGTGGCGACCTAATATTATGAATGGCGACATGGCGAATTTTTGGCGATTTTCGGTTGGGTCTCCACTGAGTTATGCATCCTAAGCTCAGTGTCTTCCCAACGAATGAGCGGCAACATTCTCTGTATTTTTTTTTGGTTTTAGACCCACGGGTAGAATGTGCACATTACGCGTCGTTCGGTATGTCCGTCGTGTAATTCGTGTCTATCTCCTCAATTCATCTAGATGCAAGAGGTATTGGAACGTCCCCCAGCGACACTCTATAGCAAAATGTAATTCAGCGGACTTCCTTCCTTACCGCGAGGGGGCAGTGCTTGACTATAAGTTTATGGCTTTAGGTGCTTTAAGTTTCTCTAAAGTATCGCGCTCCTGAAGGGGCTAGACGACGGGTTGGCCGCGTGTTCCGATTATTTGTTCCGCCAAAGCTCCAACTGTTCTGAATGGCTTGGTGACTTATTCACTGTTGCAGTACCGGCAATTTATCTCGTAAAGACAGTTTTGGAATAGCGAAGAGAGGCGGATACGCGGCTATTTATGCAATAAAAAATATTTATTGAGGTATTTTCCACTGTTCTCGGGGAGCGTGTGCAATGAAAACAATTGCTATATAACATTTTACATTGTCCAGGGATGCAACAGCCAAAATAGGATTCGGAGCAATTTTTGGAGCAGGAAAATCTCTCTTTTGGAGCAGGAAAATCCAAATTTGGAGCAGGTTACGGGGAAAAAAAAGCTCCCGTTTTGGAGCTCAAAATTCCAAATTTGGAGCAGCTTCACAAACAAAGCTTGCTTTTGGAACAGTAACAAAAAATATATGCAAACATTTCGATGTCACCACCACAATCATGTTTGCAGTGCATAACATGCTGAATAATGCCAGTGAATTCTCCGGAAATGAGTAAGGCCTTGTGCATTGGTGAATTTGCACCAAGGTCCTTTACACCTGGCCTACGCCACTGGCTGATCCCGTCACTGTTGCAATCCACTTCATTCAGCACCGATGCGCTGAATTTTGTATTCCACCCTGCTAAGAAGATCTTGAGAAAGTCCATTTTAAAGAGAGCCGCCATATGTGTATATAGTTCAAGAGAAAAGTCTAAGTCCGGTGTTTATATGTCATGCAACGTCTAAGACAAAACAGTCAATAAGTACAATCTTCATAAGTGCGCGTCCTCCCCCTGATCTTTATTATATATATATATATATATATATATATATATATATATATATATATATATATATATATATATATATATATATATATATATATATCGGGTGGCAGGCGAGTGAAATCACTTGCAAATTACTAACAGTCACCTTGCGCACTACAGACAATTTTTTGTTTGGTAATTAACTAATTTGTTAATTAAGATTATTTAATTAAATTGCTAAATATTGACTGTAGGCAAGAAATGCGGCTTGCAAAGTTCGAGGGCGTCTTCAGAAACCACAATTGCACCATTTGCGATAAAGAAAGTCTCACGTATACCATTTTTTTCAAGCTGCAAAGAAAGCCCGCGAAATACAAAAAGAACCACGTGACTAGCGCATTCGCTCGCCGCGAGAATGACTCTACGCGCAGCTGCGCTGCGCGTAGAGTCAACTTTGCAGAGAGTTAAATTACAGCGCGTTCTTCCCAGTCGAAACACGCAGATCAACGCACCAAGCGGCAGCGCCCGTCAGCGTCCACCTAATACGCCGTTACGAACACCCGCTTCCGAATGCAGACACTGCGCAAGGGATGGCTTACCCCGACAGATGCACTGGCACAATGAATGCCCACGACGCGCAAGCATTTCCGCCCTCTCTACCGACCAGGGAAACGAGGAGGGCGACCCAAAGCTCATGTAATTCAGTTTGATGCACTCATTAACGGGTACCCTGTTAGCGCTACTCTTGATACTGGAGCTACGATCACCTGTATCAACGAAGCAGTGCTGGAGGCTCTTCACCTACAAATAATGAGGAATTCATGCATCTCAGTTCAACAAGTCACATCATCTACCAAAACTTTGGGTCGCGTCAATCTAATGATACAGATAGGAAAAGTCACAAGGGAAATTCAGGCACATGTTCTACAAGGCATGAAGAGCAACTTACTTCTTGGCTTGGACAGTGCCTGTCTCTTTAACTTGTCCCTGGACCTTGACACCCTGACTCTACGCCAAGAGAATGACATCCTGCATCCTCGTGCACCAAACCATGCCACGGCTAATATGGACGCTTCCTTACAGGGAGTTGAAGTTTGCGATTTAGTGCATCTAAATGAAACTCAACAGTTCGCATTGAAGCAGCTTGTCCATAAGTACGACGACATTTTTTCCAAGTCACAGACAGACATCGGGTGCATCATCAGCGAAACGCATCGCATTCTTCTCACCAACAATGTTCCCATCCACAGGGCTTCCTATCGATGCTCAGAAGCCGATAGCGTTGAAATGGACAGACAGATCAACGATCTTCTTGCGCAAGGCGTCATACGACTGTCTACGTCACCATACGCTGCACCGGCACTTCTGGCAGAGAAAAAAGGGGAAGGACGCACGCGTTTCTGCATCGATTACCGCAAGCTAAACGCAGTGACGGTGCCTGACTATCAACCCATCCCTCGCATCGACGACGTTGTTGATTCTCTCGGGAAATCTACGTATTTCTCGACATTAGACATAACGTCTGGTTACTGGCACGTGAAGATGCATCCCGAAGACATTCCAAAAACGGCATTTGTCACACGTACCGGTCACTACGAGTGGCTTGTCATGCCTTTTGGCCTACGGAACGCCCCAGCCACTTTCGAACGGGCTGTCAAGTCCATATTGACAAAACACCGCTTGACGCACGTCACGAATTACTTTGATGACATTGTTGTCTATTCCGACACGTTCCCAGACCACCTGAAGCATCTAGAGGCAGTTTTAAAAGCTTTCAAAAGCGAATTCGTCAAGCTGAAATTGAAGAAATGTCAATTCGCCCGAACCTCCGTTGAGTACGTGGGACATAGGGTATCGAATGGCACGGTCACTCCGAAACGAAGTAACGTGGATGCAATCCTACGGTTTCCGACACCATCACGCCCTAAAGAGTTACAGCGTTTTCTCGGCACTGTGAATGTTTACCGTCGCCACATCGCCCGCTTCAGTGAAATTGCTCACCCACTGACACGCCTGCTCAGCAAAGACGTCACCTGGAACTGGGATTCGGACTGTGAGCTGGCTTTCACTCAGCTCAAGAAATGCGTAACAGAAGAGCCCATCCTTAAAATCTACGACGCCTCCAAACCTTGCGTGCTATACTGCGATGCGTCCAACAAAGGTATCGGCGCCGTCTTGAAGCAAGCGGATGATGAAGGTCGAGAGCATCCCATTGCATACCATTCACGCAAGCTACTCAAACACGAAATCAATTACGCCATCACAGAACTTGAATGCTTAGCAATTATTGACGCCATTGATAAATGGCACTGTTACCTACACGGGAAACCTTTCACTGTGATCACGGACCACGCGGCGTTGCAGTGGCTTAAAAACATCAAAAATCCCCAAGGGCGTCTCTTCCGATGGTCCTTGAAGCTCTCCATGTACGACGTGAACATCAAGCACCAAAAGGGCATTGACAACATCGAAGCCGACGCACTGTCTCGAAACCCGATTATTCAACTCCTATCTGCTGAACAACTGCGAGAGCATCCCCACGACAAACCGCCCGGCAAGCATACCATTGAGAACGGAATGACCATAGTCACGCGCATGATACGAAAAGTCTACGTCCCCTTTGCCCTCCGATCTTTTCTTCTCCAGAAAGCTCATGGCGCTTTCGGTCACGTCGGTGTAAAGAAGACATTGCGGCTTCTCTCTCCACAATACTATTGGCCTGACATCGTCACCGACGTTTCCGAATACATTCGACACTGCGATACTTGCCAGCGCTGCAAGAAGCCGAAGACCAAACGCTTTGGTTCCTTGGAGTCTTTACCACCAGCGGAACAACCATTTGATCTTCTGGCCATGGACACTATCGGAGGTTTTGCCAACTACGGTTCCTCCAAAAGATTTATCCACTTAGCCGTTGATCATGCCACCCGTTATGTGTGGGCTTTTGCACACAAGAATGAGACCTGCGACGCCTACATCTCTTGCCTGAAGAGTATCTTCGCTGCTGGAAAGCCTCGGAAGTTCCTTTCCGACCGCGGCACAGGATTCACCGCCGGCAAATTCAAGCAGTTCCTCAAGCACAACAACATTCATCAGCTTTTTACAAGCTCACAACGCCCGCAGTGTAATGGCCTAAATGAGCGCACCAATCAGTCCATCGTAACTCGCCTTCGCTGCAAGATTAATGACGAACCCCGAAAACCATGGACGCGTCTCCTCTCTGACGTTATCTACGAGTACAACAGAACACCTCACGAGGTCACGGGCTACCCACCCTGTTTCCTTATGTATGGCACACCATCGTACCCTTGTCTCCTTTCCGACGTTGCCGAAAACCTGCAGGACGCTCGTGCAAACGCGGTCCGCAATTCACTAGCATATCACGAGAAAAACAAGCTTATATACGACAAGAAATTCATTCCATCGGAGCTTCAAGTGGGAGACTTCGTTCTATACGAAACACCCTGGCACCCAAACCGCGGCAAACTTAGTGCAATAATGGAAGGACCGTATACGATCATACGCAAGATATCCACTGTTAACTACGAGATCGACTGCAGCGTGGCTCCACTCGGTCGCCAGACTGACATCGTTCATGTGGGGAGATTAAGACGATATCACCCGCCCCTGCATCTACGACTCTCTCGGGGGGAGGGGGAAGCGTGTGACGAACCACACGAGAACGGTGCGGTGCGGTAGTAGTGAGAGAGGAAGACGAAGTGTTTAATAAACATGGATCTTCGTACAGCCATCATGTCTCCTGCGCTACATATATATATATATATATAGAGAGAGAGAGAGAGGGGGGGGAGAGGGAGGGAGGGAGCTATGCACAGCGAAAGTAGGCATCGTTTCATTGAACGCAGTGCCTATCGCCGCGGTCTGTCAGTAATTTGCAAGTGATTTCACTCGCTTGCCGCTAATATTGTATTTTTAAACCGGCTAAAGATAGCTGGGACACCCTGTGTATATATATATATATATATATACAGGGTGTCCCAGCTATCTTTAGCCAATGGTTAAAAAATACAATATTAGAGGCAGGCGAGTGAAATCAGTTGCAAATTGCTGACAGCCACCTTGCGCACTACAGACAATTTTTTGTTTTGTAATTAACTAATTTGTTAATTAGGACGATTTAACTAAATTGCTAAATATTGACTTTAGGCGAGAAATGCTGCTTGCAAACTTCGAGAGCGTCTTCAGAAACCCCAATTGCATTATTTGCGATAAAGAAAGTCTCACGCATACCATTTTTTCCAAGCTGCAAAGAAAGCCCGCGAAATACAAAAAGAACCACGTGACTAGCGCGCGCGCGCGCCGCGAGTATGCTGCCCTCAGCCGTGGTCTGAGCGAATGAAATCACCTGCGGCCGCCACTCGCTGTCTCCGTTGCAGCGATAGGCCGATAAGTTAAAGGTGGTTTCTTGGCCCGAGCTTGCTACAACTTGCATCGTCACGCGCGTCAACTGGCTGGCAACGGGCCAAGAAACCACCGCCCACGTATCGGCCTACCGCTGCAACGGAGCCGGCGAGTCGCGGCCGTAGCTTATTTCGTTTGCTCAAACCACGGCTGAGGGCAGCATTCTCGCGGCGCGCGCGCGCGCAAGTCACGTGGTTCTTTTTGTATTTCGCGGGCTTTCTTTGCAGCTTGGAAAAAATGGTATACGTGAGACTTTCTTTATCGCAAATAATGCAATTGGGGTTTCTGAAGACGCTCTCGAAGTTTGCAAGCAGCATTTCTCGCCTAAAGTCAATATTTAGCAATTTTGTTTAATCGTCCTAATTAACAAATTAGTTAATTACAAAACAAAAATTTGTCTGTAGTGCGCAAGGTGGCTGTCAGCAATTTGCAACTGATTTCACTCGTCTGCCTCTAATATATTATTTTTTAACTCTTGGCTAAAGATAGCCGGGACACCCGGTATATATATATATATATATATATATATATATAGATAGATAGAGAGAGAGAGAGAGAGAGGGGGAGGGAGGGAGGGAGGGAGCTATGCACAGCGAAAGTAGGCATCGTTTCATTGAACGCAGTGCCTATCGCCGCGTAGAGCCGAACCCTTCCTAGTTTCGTGCAGCGCGTATCCAACAAAGCGGACGCCATCACTCCCGGGTCGGTCGCGTGCTATACCGTACGACAGCTTTTCCCGAGGAGTATTCCTACCCGTTCCGCTCGTGACCGCATGTAGGGATACGACAAAGATTTCGTTGGGTTAACAATGGTGAGCTGCTTTCGTTTCTGGAAGCGATACGCAATCTGCGTTTCCGCTCAGGTGGCGTCAGCCAACGGCATACTTGGGTTCGTCGCCTATATTATGCGTGCAATATATTTACAGTATAGTACCAATAGCGCTATGCCGCACGTGCTACCGAGCAGATATAAAGATCCTGATCGCGATAAGGTTGCTGGCGATAACTCGTACTGACGTGCTCGTTGGTATCTGCCATGAAACATTCGCGCCAGGAAAGCGGTGACCGCACTCGCGTCGACGTCAAAATGATTAGTCGAACAATGTCCACATTTCCAAAAAAAAACGCCAGGCCTGCGCTGAAACCGCAGTACAGTCACAGCGAAAGCTGGAAGAGCGGCGTTTCTAGAGCCCGTTAAGCACTCTTGTGGCTACAATACAAGTACACTAGAAAGGTACCCACTACGCCATAAATCACAATTTTTGTGAAGTTGGGAAGCGCCTACTAAACCATTATTCGTCATTCTGCGGAGAAGCGAGGCACCAGCTACACGTCTGTAAGGCATTATGTGCACTTTGTTGACCCGACTACTAGTGACGATGAAGAATTATGGCTCAGCCCTTTGCATTGGGTTGGAATCTTTAAACGGTCCATCAGTTATGGAATTTGCATTGGGTGACGCCCGGTCGCTATTTCCCTCTCCGGTCATGCTGTATAACATACGTTGACGTGGGAGAGAGACGGGGGGGGGGGGGCGAAGAACTTTACTGAGACCCCGAGGAAATGGATCATGCGCTTATGGGCTTCCTTGGCAACCAATACAAGTGCACTTGCGAGGAACCCACTACGCTATAAATCATTGTAATTTCACTGAGACCCCGAGGAAGTGGATCATGCGCTTATGGGCTTCCTTGGCAACCAATACAAATGCACTTGCGAGGAACCCACTACGCTATAAATCATTGTAATTTTTGAGAAGTAGGGCAGCAGGCACTGTGCCATTTTTCGCCATTCTACGGAGAGCGTTGGTACCTGCTAAACCCATGTAAGGCATTATGCGAACTTTGTTGATGCTGTGCCTGATGACGATGAAGAATTATGGCAGAGTCCTTTGTAATGGGTTGGAAGCATTCAACAACCTACCCCAGGCAGCACAGTACATTGGTCCAATATTGTTTATACGTTGGCAAACGATGGCCCAATGATGGCCCATACAAACCACTATAAAACCAATGTTGGCAAGCCAGCTTACAAGGATGCCAATAATGGTCCATCTTTGCCAGATAACATACAATATTGGTCGTGCGATTCTTTGAGGTTGGCAACAACGGCCCATGGTTGCCGATGTACATACGATATTGGCAGAACCAGGCCGTATGGATGGCAATATTGGGCCAGCTTATCCGTTGGTAAAACAATATTGGTTAAGTGATGGCAGTAGATCGGATATATTGTCCAGTCAATCTGACTGGTTAAACAATATTGGACGGCCAATGCTACGCGCCGGACAATATTGTCCAGACTTACACGTTGTCGCTCCAATGTCTTAAACACTGGCAAGCATATGCATGATATACCGGCAAGAATGTTTTTTCCCCTTTTACCATCACTGAGTGAAGGTTAGCCCGAATCGAGCCACCACCTGCGCATGCACGCCGTTATGAAAATCACTTTGTCCGGCATCCATCGCACCTCAAAGAAGATTTCTGGTTACTTATCACATTGCTTTATTCTACAAATATTCTACAAAAGCCCCGCGTTACACGGCGGCGAAGGCATCACGCCGTCCAACTGGGAGGCTGCATGCTTTTACTAGCCCCGGACTCGAGAACAGCTATGGGCCGTCCAACGGGCCCGCGACGCAAAAGAGACTTGGTATTTCTGTTCCGACGTGGGAGCGGCCCGGTCGAGTCCTAATCCGAAACGTGCTCTGAACCCATTCCTTATTACGTATAACAACGCCATTGTAGATGACGACCCCGCATTTCTGAAAGCCAGCGGCCGTTTCGGCCGTCCGCGAGTGCCGTTTTCGCTCCTTTGCATCGCATATTTGCGGCGCTTCGCGCTCGGCGCGTTCCGAGGTTCGTCCGAATTAACCCGGTTGCGGCCAAATATGACCGAATTAACGAGAGTTCGGTGCCATTAAACAATAAACATGCTTGGCGGGACCAGAAAACACGCCCTAATTGTCTGATTTTCCGAATTAATGAGTGTGGAACTAACGAGCTTTTACTGTATAGATATGGCAAAAACAGTCCATTGTTGTCAGTCAACAAACAAAACTGGAAATTCCATTCTATAAGAAAGGGAACAATGGCGCACACAGGGTCTTGATTTTTAAGTTGGCATTTAGTGTGGCACAAAATATATCCTAAACAGTTGGACAAAATTTGTTTTAGAGATGTTGAGCAATGTAAAATAAGTACCAAGTTTTCAAGTGAGTTTCGCGCTGCTGGAAATACATCTATGAGAAAGGAAAACAACACAACATCTCACTTTGCAATGCTTGTTAAAAGTTAATTGTGTGATACAGCCAGCGTACACAACGCAACTGTATAAAAAAAACCCTGCCTTTACATTGATTGAAGCTGTATATAGCGTTGATGAGTTAATGGAGTAGAATAGAATTCTAGTCTGCTTCGCCGCGCACGGAAATTTTTCTGGCGGCTTTATTAGCGGCGCACAATCAAAACATTTCATGTCACTTCAATCACACCACGTATTTTTGTGTTTGCTACACGACTGGTTGGATTACAGGATTGTAACTTCTTTGTGTGCGTGCTACAGCGACGTGCTGTCCAAAACTACGGTATCGCCCGCGGAATCTCCAAATGAGCGATGAGTTATGTTTGCACTCTCAACGCTTCACGCAACCAGACGTGTTCACTTCGAACAAATGTTCTCGGTGATCGGGAGGCCGGAGAAGCAGCGCGACGCCATGTTTTGCTCAGGAATTTTACGTCCTCTCCTCCCGGCAGTGGGACTGCGCGGGGGTGGCTGGTCATAAAACACTTGTCACTTGACGGCTGCTCCGCCCACGACGGTTCAAACGTGGCTCCGGACTTTCAATGCCTTTGAAAACGAGAGGATGGGGGGTGAGGAGATGGCGCGAGACGACGGCACCTCGGAAGATGCGTACGCGTTTCGGCCCCTTCTGGCCGGCGGCTATTCTTCGTCAGTCAGTGGTGGTTACTTTCCCTCGTTCGGGCTGCCGGCATCGGGGGGCGCGCGCCCCTCAGTATTCAGTCGAGAGTCATCGGGAAAAAACGGAGTCGGATATCGAGACAGGATGCCGCGATTCTATGGATACGGAGATTCGACGACGATGCCACAGTGAGAAGGCAGCTGTCCTGTTCTTCATCGGACTTGATTGTTTTGACTTTTGAAGAGCGATCCGCAGATGAGCGCCGATGTGTCCTGACAAATCGCAAACTTTCCGCCGGATTTTTGTGTTCGTATCGCGTTCAGTAAGTCGTTTCTTTCCTTAGTCGCATGTTACTTTCCGTGTTTTTCGTACGTGTAATATGTGCTGCGTTTATTAACGTCTACATTACCGCGTACTTTCACTAAAATTGTCACTTTGTGAATACCCGTGTGGTGGGCTTTGCTGTGCGCGTCGAAGCAGGTTAGTTAAGTCCTCGCCCTTAGCGATGTTTCAGCATTTGCGTTTGTTTTGTTCTTTTATCGCGTTGTCGTGCGCCAGCTAAATATCCGTTTTTGACTTGCCCTTCGCCGCTCGTTTCGCGCAAAGAAATGATGGATCTGTAACACACAAATTATCATTAGTTTTGAAGTTGTTGCAGTCTTTCAAGCTCTTGCCGCAGTTACCTTTTGATTAAAAAATACGCTATGAACTTTCTGGTAGTTAAAGATGGTTATGGATTTTATCTGTATCGAATGTCTGTTCACATGTAGATGTTCATTTATTTCATTTTGCATTACGCTTCGCTTTTCACTCACTTCCTTTTGAACCTTCGGTGAACTGACAACTTAAATAAGCGCTAACAGGGAGGCTGTGTGTGTTTGTGAGTGGTCCTGTTTCCGCGATTTCTAATATAAGAGCGTTATTCAAGGTAATGAGTGTAGGTTCTGTGCAAGCGGTCAGCAGAACAAAGCGCGAAATGCGAAATTATTTTCAATACTTGCAGTATCTTTGCCATATGTATACATGCAGAATAAACTTGTGTGTACTCTCAGCTTTTGTACGCTGATTATCCCTGCTGCTTGCCTAAAAGCAAAAGCGTGGGCAACATGCATTTATTTACGTGCACAAAAATCTACCTCACGTTAAACTACACATTCAGTGGAAAATGTCGTAAAGATATTGACATAGCTAACGAAAAGGCTGGCAAGAACCAGCGTTAAACGCTGGAAATGAAGGAACGATGGTGCAGCCAACGATAAAGGCTGGCAAAAAATATTGGAGCTGCCAATATTTATACAATGTTGGCGATACGTACGACGGACAATGTTGGCTACAGCCATCCTTGCCATTATTGGCGATATGTTGGACGGACAATGTTGGCTACAGCGATCCTTGCCATTATTGGAAAATCATTGGCATCCAATATTGGACCAATGCACATTTAGGTGTAGCAAACCCCCAAAAGCCAACGCAGGACCAATATTTCTGCCAATGTTAACCAACATTGTTCCGAGATTGGTCCAATGCCGGCGTGCTCGCAATTCGCATTGTGTGACGCCTGGCTACAGAGTTCGCGTTGTGCGACGCTTGGTGCTTATTTTACTCTTCTACCACGCTATATTGCATATGCTAATGTGGTTCCTTCCCGACATGAAGCCTGTATAGGACCTATTTGCAAAGCAGTTTCAAGCACCGGCATGGCTCAGAGGTTGAATACTGGGCTCCCACGCAGAGGGCCCAGGTTCGAACCTCGTTCCATCCTGGAATTTTTTCTTATTTCGTTTTTTTTTCTTATTTCGAGCGATACTGGTTACGGACACCGGCGGCGGACAACTACGGCGCCAAAAATGGCCGGTGAAATGATCTCATAACAGTTTTCGCTGTAAAAACGGAAGGCCTTTTTCGGCACATTGTGGTGTCGGCCTCACCGCGACTGGGGGGGAGCAAGTACCTTGATGAACTCTTTCGGCTAAGGCGGTCAGGGTTTTCGCGTGTAGTACTTCTCTATACAACACTTTACTCGTCAGTAGATTTAAAAGGACTTTACTGTAGACAACCCGCGAATTCGTGCACGTGAGTACTGCTATTTGAACAAAGGCAGTGTTAAACCGGAATCCACCAAACAATAACGACATCCCCACTAAGATTTGCAGCACGTGAAAAACGGCTCTTTTGTCAGTTAATTGACTTTCTTTATGCGGTGCTTCCACATTAAATGGGCGTTCACCTTTGCTCATGCTGAATGACCCTGTAAAGCAGCGTTTGAACCAGCAGTAAAAACTTCATTTAGGCCAGAAGAGCTTGGGTGGGGGCTAGTTGGAACATACTGTAGAAAAATTTTAGGCCCACCGGCCCACCAGCAAACACACCGGAACAGATTAACGTCCTGTTTGAGTCAAGCGCCACTGGGTCGAACTGGATTGGATGAAAGTGCCTCTGGTGCTTCTCCGAACATTAGGTCGCCAATACGGGCTTCGTTTTGCGTTAAAACTAGGCTAAAACTAGCGCAACCGAAAAATTTTGCGGTTACCGGGGGCGTTCTGGCACAGCGTGGCGCAATTTCGAGAAATATCGCGGTTTTGGCGCAGCTCGGCGCAGAAAAACGAAATTGTATCAAAATGGCGCAATTGGCGCAGATGTTGCATCCCTGATTGTCTATCTGTTCATTAATAACTCATCGGATTGGGACGTGTAGATATAGGTGACTATAAGAAAGGGTCGGTGGCGTCCTTTATCATATTAGTTCACACTTAAAAGGTGTAAGACTCACTGATGATCGGTTCCTGCGAGAATTCTGTCGTGTTACCTTCAATAAACCTTTTAATCCTTTTAATTCATATGAGGGCACGTAAAGCTGTCTACAAACAACGCTTTCACGGTTTTCGCCCAAGGTTTACCACACTTTTACCTTTGAAACGAGCGGACAGGGATGGAGGGATATCATGAGCGTTTCATTCATTCACCTTTGCGCCACCACGCACATCTTGCGGCTAGTCGGAGAAGCAGCACCATGCACTCCCATGGTGAAGCGGGCGATGCGACTGGCACTGAGAAACGTCAATATAATTTAAGGGTCTTGGATGGTACTGTATTCTACTGGGCTATACGTGACTGGAAAATTTTATTACTAGGTATGCCGCACATATCTAGAATGGCGACATTTTTGGCGAAATTTGTTAAGAAATGGCGACTTTTGGCGACTTTTTGCTCGTCGTTTGGCGACATTTACTCGAAAGTCAGTGGCAACCCTGACATTCACATCAACATAGGCAAGAAAGAGAGCACGAGCAAAACTGTTATCACCTCCCAGTGGCTGAAGACGAGCTGCGGGTTGGCCAGCCCCGACGTCTGCTTGCGTATCTCGTTGGCGAACTGCATGCTCTCCACCACGGGCAGCACGGCCGTCACCTCGAACATCTGCGAACCCTCGCGAAGGTCGCCGCCCAGCACGCGGCCGTGGCGCCGTCCCAGCACAGCGTACATCTTGCCTGCGCAACAAGACGAAGGCATATATAAGAGAGGCACACTGACACGTTCGGGGGCGTCGGTATACCGCATATAGACTTTTTCACAGGCGACTCCCTGGGCACCGCCATAATCCTCTCTGGGCTGTGTGAAATAGCCGTGACCCCCCAGAAATGCACTGCCGAGGCTGTGACGTCAGCCTTTGTACTCCCGTGCTCCAGCGCAGCATGGAGGTGTTTTTTTCTCTCCTGTGAAAAGGTCTATATAACAGCGCTCATGTACAGTACGATCCAGTCTTAAAGGGAACATGCGAGTGCTATGTATGTGCGAGTTTGACCGTCTTGCTAATGACTCGCGGTCGGGGTGCGCCGGCATCGTTCTGCAGGCAAACTTGCGCGGTGCAGTGGGCACTCATCTTCAGCCGAAACTTGAACTTGTGCTTTTAGTC